>NW_006295399.1:32497-52196 GCF_000327345.1 Myotis davidii | reverse complement strand
CTGCTGGGGTTGGACCCCAGCACCTTCCCACTGTGATCACAGCCCTGCCCTGTACCTGCTAGTGCCTTATCCCCAGCAGTGAGGGCCTTGTCAGCCTGCAGGATGGATTCCTTTGTTGCAGCCTGTGACTGCTTGAAGTTCTGGAAGACCTCCATTGCCTGAGGAAACAAGGAGCATAGACTCTTCTAGCTGGGAAATTATTGTTCAACAAAACTGAAAAATTGACCCTGTAAAGTGGTCATCTTCCTTAGGATCCCACAATGGTTCCCTTCATTCCATGGCCACAGTAAGAAATCCAATCACTTTAGTTAGAATAAAACTCTTTTTGGCAACCTCTTTCCTAGCTCTATAGTCCTGTCCTAATGTCAGCCACCACCCACCTCAGGTTATAGACAACCAGAATTATGTGCAGTTCTACAAACACTCCTCTTCAACTGTTCCCAGTATTTGCACATTATTTTTCTTCTGACTGGATTCTCATCTACCCTTTCTTCACTCATAGCATCTATTGATACTTCAACTTGTAGCTTCTACTGCCTCTTCCAGGAAGCTTTGCTAAACTTCCTTGAGATTTGACTGGATGCTACATACATATACCTACCTGCCACCTTCACCACTTAACGGCTGTGTGTTCTTGGGTCACTTATTAGCTTCTCAGTGCATATCATTTCTCAATTGTATGATAGGGATGACAGTAGTACCTAAAATCATACTATTCTGAAGACTGAATTGATAATCAAAACAGAGCCCCTAAGAATATACTTGGTTTAAAAAGTGTGTGCTCAATATATACTTGCCATCATCAACAGCATTTTTATCACTATTAGTGTATTCCTGTAAGATAGCCATTATCCCCCACATCCAATTGACTATTTATATTTCCTTTTTAGGTAATATCCTAAGCTTCTTGAGAATATTGTTTTTTAAATTATGTATCTGTTATACACAGTGCAAAACTATTACATTGTTTCATAAAGAAAGGCATGTTCTCTTTTATCTACATTCCTGATAATAAATCTTATATATGGGAAAATGACTTCTTATTTATTTGGGTATTTAAGTAATTGTGGATATAGAAGATAAAGATGTACAGATATCACCATGCTTTGCTCTCTCTTCACAAATGGCCCTATGATCGTAGATTTTTAAAAGAATGCACAAAGACTCTGTGACCTCCTCTGTTGGTCTTCCGCCCTCTTTTTATTGCTCACCTTCACTCCTTTCCTGGGCACCATGTTATAGGACTGTTCAAGTTTGTCTATTGCTTCTAAGTAGAGCTTGTATCCATTAGGCACAGAGAACATTCCTCTTGAAATACTTTCCATCAGGGATTCTGAAAGCTGCTTAAGCTGAGCCTGGCAATATTTTCCAGATGCATCTTCATTCTGCAGCAAGAAATACTCCTTCTTTTTCTCTATGATGTCCTGCCAGGGAATATTGAGAAGTACAAAGAAAAGAGGCTCTTAGAAGGGAAGACCCCACTCTGATCCTCTTGGAAGAAACAGGTGGTCTGGAGAATGGAATCACAGAGCAGCATCAAGAAGCTAATTTAGTCTCAGTTAAGATCAATTCTTTGGGTGACCTGTGGGAATTTCCTTAATTCTCTTGCATTCAGGATGAAAATTTGTGAAATGATGAGGAGGTTTGTAGACACAAACTCCATGGTTCCTTTATTTTTTAAATTGAGTTATAATTGAGATATTACATTATATTAATTTCAGATGTACAACATAATGATTTGATGTTTGCATACATTGCAAAATGATCACCCCAGTGTCTAGTTATTATCTGTCACCTTATGTAGTAACTAAAATTATTTTTATTTCATGAGAAGTTTTAAGTTAGACTCTGTTAGCCAATTCCAAATATGCAATCCAGTATTATCAACGGTTTCTTTATCAGTCATAGTATTGACAGAGGTCCATCCATTGACAATGAGAAATGGAAAATTCAATATGACTGGAAGTAGTCTTTCCTCTTCAAATTTGGATTGCTATATGTAAAAATACATACACATTAAATAAACTGTACACTAATGAAGTAAGTGGTCACTGAACAGAGTTTTGAACTCCTCATGAATTATTTCAATGAGGGTTTAATTGTGCAAAATTATAGAAACAGTAATTTTTTTTATATACTTGAAAAATTACAATCCTGTTGGTTTTCTTCTTATGAAGTGAGAGGTTTTATTTGTTTTTTTGTTTGTTTGTTTGTTTTTAATCGTCACCCAAGGATATTTTCCCATTGATTTTTTAAAAAGAGATTGGAAGGAGGGGGAAGAGACAGAGAGAAACATCAATGTGAGAGCGATACATTGATTGGGAATCAAACCTGGGACCCTTCAGTCCATGGACGAATGCTCTATCCACTGAGCCAAACTGACTAGGGTGTGAAGTGAGAGTGTTGTAACTTATAGGATGCTCAATGACAAATTCAAAGACAAGATGAATGTGCTTATGTTAAATAGAATTATGTTGTCCTCAAGAGTTCTCTATCCTGGTTTCCATACACTACAGTCCCTAGGGCTGTGAATATACTGAATATTGATCCATGATTAGATTATTATATGGCACAGGTTGACATTAAGAAGTGGAGATTACTCAAGTGTGCATACCTAAATACATCAGCTCTTTAAAAGAAGTTTTCTCCAGTTGGTGGCAGAGAGTTGTAGTCAAAGATATTAGAAACAAGATAAGGATACAATGCACTATTGCTGCTTTGAATATGTACAAGCAGTTCCCATGAACCTCCTTATGATATGTTAGTTTCAGGTGTACAACATTTCCATCTTGTTTTCCGCTTTTGATACTCAGAGCAGAGCACCCATACATCTTGTGACAGGAACTCAACTGAAGAATTGTGAACTAATAAATGTGGTTTTGCTATAACTGGTTTGGCTCAGTGGATAGAGTGTTGGCCTGACTGAAAGGTCCCAGGTTCAATTCCGGTCAAGGGCATGTACCTTGGTTGTGGGCACATCCCCAGTGGGAGGTGTTATGGAGGAGGCTGATCGATGTTTCTCTCTCATCGATGTTTCTAACTCTCTATCTCTCTCTCTTCCTCTCTGTAATAAATCAATAAAATATATTTTAAAAAATATGTGCTTTTTGCAAACTGCTAATAAGCACACATTAATTTGTTTTGCCATAATAGAAATAAGGAGCCAATTGTTCAGATAAAGAATAAATGTTAGTCTATAGACCACTATAGACTATAGTCAATCACATGAATTTAAGCTCTTTTACAATGGAAAATTCATGAACTATGGGTCAAAAAAGGACTATCTGGGCATCAATCCAGAAGAACAGGAATGAGGAAGATATATGCTAAGGCATATTACCGTAAGTTTTTCCTGGAACCCCTGCTTTTCATCCATAATGGAGCGCTCCATGAAGATCTCAAGGGCTTCCTTCTCACAAACTGCGTGCAGGTCCAGCAGCTCCTGCATTGTGTCTGTGGGGAAGCTCACTCTCTGGGCCATCTGCTCGCTATAGTGGTCAGCTGCCTTCTGCATGGCTGCTGAGTTTTCACGCTCAGCCAGAGTTGTCACTGCATTTTCCAAACAAGGCACTGCTCCACCATTGATGGCATCCACATAGGCCTTTCCCAGAATCCCTAGCCCTGAATGATACATGATATTCAGGAAATGGACAGGAAGTCCTCACTCATGCTTTACAAACTTTAGAGATCAGCATTCTAACAGTAACAAAAATTTTATTGAAATGAAAATTTCTGGCTTCTCTTTTTCTTTTCCTCCTTATCTTCTTCCTTGTTTCCTCTTCCTTTTTCTTCCACAAATCCACTTCTTTATAATAACGTCACTATGTCTCCTATACACTTTCCCTTTTATGGTTCTCACATTTATCACAGGATAACATAAACTTAAAGATCTCAGCCAATATTTTCAAGAGTCTCCTAGATACATTTCCCAATTGAAATAAAATTAAAGAGAGTTTATTTTATAGGTTAATAGATTATTTGTGGGAAAATTTTTCCAATGAAAATTTATTTTAAAAAATCCTCAAGAATTCCAGGAATCTAAGCCCTATATTTGGTTTAATATTTGTATGTCTGCCCAGGTGGAATATCTGTGAAACTAGTCCTGCACATAAGGCTATAGTTAACTTTTCTTCTCAAACTCTAATGAGCATTCAGAGCCTTATGTTCTGCTATACACTTTTTCTATCTGGTGTAAATTCTCAAAATATCTTGTGTATCCTCAACAAGACACACTCATCTCATTGGCTTTCTCATCATCATGCAGATTCCTCTCCTTAACAGCAGCATGTGCTTATGTCATTAGTGTATTAGTTTCATGAGACACAGTAGGTTTCAACAATCCTTCATATTGGGAAACTTTTATGAAAAAACATGCATTTTTATGTGTGGCATATATCTATGCCTTTTCACATCACATAGAGAAGGGAACAAAACTGCTGAAAACCCTAAGTACAATCACACACAATGAACTGCAGAGAAACATGCTGTAACAAAGGAGACTCACGATTTCCAGTGACAATGATTCCCTCTCTGAGAGCCTTGGTTTTTGCTTCTGTGAAGATATAGTTACAGAAATTTTTGAATTTCTCCTGGAAACTGCACTCTAGTTGGTTTTCTGACACCCCATCCATACGGTGTAATAATTTTTTGTCAGTTGTAGGCCGGTCAAAGGTAAAGCACTTTCGCTTTGGAAAGAATTTCCTGATATACTTTCTTGGGATGTTGGCTTGCTGGATTTTGGGATCCTCCCCTGTAGAGAAGAAAAAAGAACGGTTATTGGTGAGATAGTCTTCAGAAAAGAACGTTCATTTCCATGGTGCTTGCATATCTTCTATTTAATCATCAAAATCAACATAATGATAATCTTCCCCAAACACAGATTTGTGAGTGTGTGCGTGTGTGTGTGTGTGTGTGTCCATCCAGAACCAGGAGTAAAAGAAGTACTTCTGAGGAAGAAGAGGAAGTAGTTATTCCATCTGAAGAAACTTATGATTGTTTTTCTTAGTCTTTCCATGATTTCCAATGGCTTGACTATTTATTATATATTTTTGAATGATAGGTTAATCCCCAAAATTTTCAGAAATACTCTTGATATTATAGTCCTCATGTCAGAAATATAATGTGGGCTCTAAAGTAAGAGTAAAATATTTCCTGGTAGATATATGAAATTTATTATGTTTCTAGGAAAAATATGATGATGAGGACAGACAATAATAAGAACAACTTCTAATAATCAGAGTAAAAAATACACACAATTGGGGTGGGGCTTGGGTGGGGAGAGATTAACCAGGGAATTTACATACATGCACATATGTATAGCCCATGGACACAGAAAATAGAGTGGTGAAGGCAATAGAGGGGTGGGTGTGGGGTGGAGGGGGTCAATGGCAAAAACAAACAAACAAAAACAAACAGGACATCTGTAATACTTTCAACAATAAAGATTAGAAAAACTAAAGCAGAAATTCCTAACTTGGTATTGACAGATAAAATTATGTGCTCCCATAAACTCCATGATGTGTGCATATGAGAGAGAGGGGGAGGGGAGAGAGAAAGAGGAAGAGAGAGAATGAGTGTGCATTACAAATTTGCTTGGGGAGAATTTATATGGTTTGCAAGGGAATCTTTGATCACACAAATGTTCAGAAAATCTCCAATAAATGGATTTGAATGAGGAAAAAAGCCTATCTAATGAAAGAGTAATATGTAAATTGACCATCACTCCAACACACAAGATGGCCACCCCCATGTGGTCAAAGATGGCTACCCCCATGTGGACACAAGATGGCCAGCAGGGGAGGGCAATTATGGGTGATCAGGCCTGCAGAGGAGGGCAGTTGGGGGGGACCCAAACCTGCAGGGGATGGTAGTTATGGGTGTCCAGGCCTGCAGGGGAGGGCAGTTGGGAGGGACCAGGCCTTAAGGGGAAGGCAATTGGGGATGACTAGGCCGGCAGGAGTGGGCAGTTAGGGCAACCAGGCTGGCAAGGGAGGCAGTTAGGGGTGACTGGGCCAGCAGGGGAGGACAGTTGTGGGTGACCAGGCCTGTAGGGGAGGACAGTTAGGGCTGACCAGGCCTGCAGGGGAGGGCAGTTGGGGGTGACCAAGCCTGCAGGGGAGGGCAGTTGGGGATGACCAGGCTTGCAAGGAAGGGCAGTTAGGGGCAATTGGGCCAGCAGGAGAGCAGTTAGGCTTCAATCAGGCTGGCAGGGGGAGTAGTTAAGGGGTGATCCGGTGGCAGGCAGAAGTGGTTAGGGGAAATCAGGCAGGCAGACAGGCGAGCGGTTGGGAGCCAGCAGTCCTGGATTGTGAGAGGGATGTCCGACTGCCTGTTTAAGCCTGATTCCACCAGGATCGGGCTTAAACGGGCAGTTGAACATCCCTCGAAGGGTCCCAGATTGGAGAGGGGGCAGGGTGGGTTGAGGGACACCCGCCCCATGCATGAATTTTGTGCACTGGGCCTCTAGTACAATATAAATATGCTCAGAGACTTTTTAGCAGATAACATCGACAAGTAAGGTTAACCTAATGTCACTTGGAGACTTCACCTCTTCCCTATATCAGATTATATTGATCATGATAATGTCACATAGAGTAATTCTGGGCATATATCAACTGTTCAATAAATGATTTTAAAATGAATAAATAAATGATTAAATTAGCAAAAATGGACATGCTTCTAGGTACCACTCATTTTCGCCTTGGCTAAATGTATTCTGTATAATGAATGTGTTATATGAACGTGATAATAGGCCATGGAATGAAGAGAGTGATGTTATAACAATGAGATAATGAAGGATTTGGCAGTCTTACTGGAAGGATATGTTAAATTGTGGGAAACATATACATATATACATATGATATAACTATACAGGCTATTAAAAGAGGCTATATAAAATATATTTACAAAATGAAGTCACTTGATAACTTTGTGATTCTGAGTTAACCATCATTCACAGTGATGGGCATTTTTCTATAAATAGAAGCAAAGGAACACTAAACTTAATCAGAAACACAAGTATTTGAGCCTTAGGAAATCTTAGCACTGGTTGTTATCCTCAAAACTTTTTCATGGTGTCAAATTTCCTAAAATCTTTGGTCTAATATTGTGTTCTCCTTTTCCTCAGCCAGCTTAAATCCTGGTCACTGGACTATTTTTAGTAATAATAACAATTGAAACCATACCCATCTGTCACACATAATACCATTAGCATGGGCCTCAGTGCAATAAAAAATAAAGATTATATTGACCTTAAGTGCTGAATGACAGGGCTCAGTTAATCTCACCTCCTATTGAGCCCTCTACCACCCAGACCATCCCCTGGTACCTGGAACCAACTTCAAGGCATTCTCCAGGTATTCATCTTCACTGATGGTGCGTCCATCAAACTCCAGCTCCAGCGTGAAATCCCGTACAGTCCAAACAAAGTCTGGAAAGAAACTTGCAAACTCGGCTGAGTCATCTCCTTCAGCAGAGCTGGGAGATGACTTTGTCCTGATTAGCTTTGTTAGTTCAGTCACATAGCTGAGATCTTAGCTAAGGAATGAGAAGTGCACCATGCCAAAATTTCCAGATCTCACCCAGAAATCATTTTTATTAACATTCCCATTCACTCTGTGTCCCTTTTTCCTCAATCATGAATATTGACACAAGGAAAAGCAACAACAAAAGAGTCCCAGCTATTTTCCCATAGCCTCCATGACACATGGTGGTTGGGTTCCTGGAAGGATACTGCAGCTGCTCCAGGGCCTGGTGGTTGATGGTGCTCATGCTGTTGTAGACAAACATGCTGCTCAGAAGCACAGCCAGGGCAAAGATCCATGAGTCGTTTTTTGAGTCGCCCTAGAAAGTGTATTACAGCAGGGTATTAGGTACCTACTGTTCAATCACCCATTCAGTTGTTCATGCACTATGTCAGCAATATTACAACTGAACAATAGGGCAAATAACATATACTGTGATGACAGTGCTAAATTTAAACCTCATTTTTGGATTTTTACATCGACTTCTCTCAAGGTCTGAGTTCTTTAGCAATTAAAAGAACTGAATGACACTAAACATGTGTGTCAAATGTTTAAAACAGTTCCAAGAACATAGATGTATGCAATGATAAGTGCATAATGATTTCTTTGCAACTTTCTCTTGATCATGATGAGCTTAGTGACACAAATGCTACTCAATTAAATTCACTAATTTCTCATTGTGCATCTAAAAAATGCCAGATACCATGTTTAGTTTTGTGGATATAAAGTTTCATAGGGCAATCTCTGACCTCCAGAGATGACTTCCTGGAGGTGCATATACACATGGTAACATGTAAATGCATCCAAGGTGATCAACTCTGCCAGGAGTGCAACCCAATGTTATAACATAAAAGACAAAGGGGGAATGTAAAACCCAGAAAATGTACTCTCTGATTTCAGGCAAAAAGGGATTATGTCTGAATGAGATACAATTCTATTAGGTTGAAAGTAGCTGGGCTTTAAAGAATGTGCAGAATGTGGAACTGTGTAAAGAAAGAGATCATGTAGATGGAAGGATCTAGAGAAGCCAATCAGAATAGTCATAAAGTGTATTCAAACAAAGGTATAACATGTTATTTTATTTGATTGAAGTATTGGCTATGTATGTGGTAGGAATAGATGATGAGTTTGAACATAACATACAGGTTAAATCATGAATGATGTTTCAATAGAACTGGATACTGCTAAAAACACTAGAGTTCCAAGGACAGTATGTACTTTGGCTTCTGTCAGATGACAAGTAGTTATGCTTTGGCTCCTTTAAAATGTAATTAGCTAAAAAGAAGAAGGTTTATGTAAACTATAATGTGTTAGCAATCAATATATCATCTAGGGTTTACACTGAGGTGACTACTGAGTACTTTAAATTTGAATTATGCTAATAAGCCAACCAGATAAAGACAAGTAGCACACGATTTCATTCCTATGTGAAACCTAATGAACAAAATGAACTAACAATCAAAATAGAAACAGACTGCTTGGTCGGTATTGCTCAGTGGTTGAGCATTGACCTAGGAACTAAGAGGTCACTGGTTTGATACCCAATCAGGACACATGCCCGGGTTGCGGGCTCAATCCCCCAGTAGGGGTCATGCAGGAGGCAACCGGTCTATGACGTTTCTCTCTCATCCCTCTCCTTTCCTCTCTCTCTAAAAACCAATAAAAAAAACATATAAAAATAGAGACAGACACATAGATAGAGAGCAGGCTGACAGGAGTGTGTGTTTGTGTGTGTGTGTGTGTGGGGGGGGTGTATTGAGAAAAATGAGGATATTGAGCAAAAAAGAAAAAAAAAGAGAAATAACTCATGGACAGGAACAGTGTTGTGATTGCCAGTGGAGTGGGTTGAGAGAATTTGGAGGAGGGTATAGGGGGAATAAATGATGATGGACAGACACTTGACTTTGAAATGGTAAACTCACAATATAGTATACAGGTAATGTGCTGTAGAATTATGCACCTGAAACCTGTATAATTTTGAGTATATAATGTCACCCCAATAAATTCAATTAAAAATTAATATTAAAATTCAGAATTTAATTCCCTCCCTCCCCCTATTATTTTTGCAGTAATGAAGCCAAAGACCACTATGCTACTATCATTTTAGACTCTGGCTAATACAAATAAGGACACAAGATTGACTGCAAATAACACAGCAAAGACAAAATACATTAAAATATCCCATTTATGTATATTTTTGGTGGGTCTATAGCTCCTTGGTCGGCAAACTGCGGCTCTTTGGCCCCTTGAGTGTGGCTCTTCCACAAAATACCACATGCGGGCACGCGTACAGTGCGATTGAAACTTTGTGGCCCATGTGCAGAAGTCGTTTTTTGGCCTGGGCTAGTCTATTTTGAGGAAGTACTGTTGATATTTGGCTCTGTTGACTAATGAGTTTGCTGACCACTGGTCTAGCTCATGAATTTATAGAAGTCAGGCAGAAATTCATCTCTAAAGCCCAGAGACTTGGACTAAAACCTTAATGTATGTATCTGGGGTAGCTGCCATGTTTTTGAATATTATTTAAATAGTAGAGGCCCGATTCATGAAGATTTGAGCAAGAATAGACCTTCCTTCCCCTGGCTGCTGGCACCGGCTTCCCTCTGGCACCCAGAATCCGGGCTGCTTCGCTCTGGCTGTTGCTGCCACCCACCAGGACTAGGGCTACTTTGCTCCTGCCACTGCCAGGCACCTGGGACCCGGGCTGCTTTGCTCCAGCTGCTGCCAGGCATCTGGGATTGGGACTGCTTTGCTCTGGCTGCTGCTGCCACCCACCAAGAGTGTGCTCCGAGTCAAGCGCCTCAGCCACTTGGAGCATGCCCCGACCCCTGATGTGTGTCCTCTGGGGCTGGGGGCAGCACGCAGTCCCCTCCCACCCATCTGCGCACGCAGCTCCTCCTGAGCAGTCGTGATGCCTGGCTAATTTGCATATTACCACTTTATATATATAGATGTTATTCTACTGAAATGCCATTTTCATGTTTCCTACCTTCAAACCCATTAATCACACACACCTTAACTGGTGGAGTACATTGATCCCATAATTATAGCTTCCTCCTGGATATTTTTTGTATCCTGAAGGCTGGTTAAAAATGTCACTCCTTGTATCCATGGTATCTGGTACTGATAACACTGCATATTTCTTATCTCACAAGGCTCTGGGCCTTTTCCTCAATCATGCATATCTATAGTGGTTAACACAAAACCCTAGAATTTAGAATAAGTGTTTGTTATCTTGTACCTTTTAACCAACTATAAAAATCAGAACGTCTATACCTAATAAGGACAGTATTGAGTTTCCAAGAAAGTAAATTCAAGAAAACAAAATTTAACCTCATTATTCTTAACTGGATCTGTAGTTTACAGAAATATTTTATAAAAGATGAATTGAGGTTGAAAATTAAAATGTATGTGAATTATCAAAAACAAATAAGACTCTTTGCCTTACCTTTTCCACATCGCCCAGGCCCTCAGTGTCCAGAAGGACCAGAGTGTGGTTGGGCTTGGAGGGGTGTGGTACACACCACATCCAGATGCCCTTGGTTTCAGACCGCACTGTGGAGCCCAGACAGAATCCTGCAAAGTTAGAGGAGAAAGAGTATAGAGTAAGAGCAGATAGTCCAGGCTGCCCATAGGTTACAATGGTTAAACTTGTCAGAATGTGAGTGCCAGGCTGGGAGGAAGGTTGCTTTTATTTCAGCAAGGACAGCCTATCCAACCTTTATACATGTTCAGAACCTTTTCAAGAAACACTCTGTGCTCCCTATTCACTTCAAACTATCAATGGTTCAAGCAATGTCACATTTCAGAATTACTATAACCTCTATTGACCTTTATATTTTTTTCTGACATTGATGAGTTCCCTTGTCCTTCAGGTTCCGGTAGAGTTCCACCAGAGTGAGGCACCAGCACGAGACTAGAAGTCCGGCATGTGTTCTCCTGGCTTCCCCTTAGTGAGCCATGGTGTCCTAGTGCCTCTGTTCCTCTCAGTGGGTCACAGCCCTTTCATTTAGCTCCATCCACAAGTGCTGGTCTTTGCCACATTCTGGTTTCACTCTTTGCTTGGCTGTTCAGGCTATAGGAGTGACTACAGTTTCCTGGCTATTGCTTTTGCCACCCTCTCGGTGCTTCCTCATCTCTAATTAGTTCTCTGTGACCTGCTTATGACCTTATATGAGTCTCTCTATTAAACATTCTTCAGTTACCCCTAGAGAGGTTCTTGTGTTCCTGCTAGGACATAGATTGATAATTAGCTTTGTTGGATTTTCCTTCCCTTTTATTCCTGTATTTTTCTTATTTCTTTTCTCCTTTTCAAGGAAATGATGTTTTGTTTTGTTTCCCGCCTGCCTCAGGTGGGGATATAATGGAAGTGGAGGCAGAAAATAACTGTGAAAGGTGCTAGCTCCTCTTTCAAAAGGCTTAAACCAATAGGTGGAGAGCATGCAATTGGTATATCCAAGAACCTGTGCCTGATATATCTTGTTTAATAGTTCAACATTTTTAACATCTGCCATAGTCCAATGTTTTCTCCAATGGGGAAGTGTTATCCCCTGATGATTGGTCTAGAATTTCTCTATAGGAAAGACCAAGACAAAATGTTTTGTTAGAAACAAATGGGGGGGGGGGAAAGGAGAAATAAATGGGAAAGATTGTAAAGCAAAAAGGAGAGAGGGAGAAAAAAGAAAAGGGCGAGGAGTGAGACAAAAAGAAAGAGACACAGTGAGAGAAAGACAATGAGAGATATTTCTAGGAATCACTGGAGTTCAGTGTATTGAGGTTTAACCCAAAATGGTGCTGAGCTTATGAGACACAGAGGAAGATATTTGAAAATTAAAGTGGTGTGTAGCCCTAGCTGGTTTGGCTTAGTGGATAGAGCATCCACCTGAGGACTGAAGAGTCCTGGGTTTGATTCCAGTCAAGGGCAATGTCTGCATTGTGGGCTCGATCCCCAGTAGGGGGCGTGCAGGAGGCAGCCAATCAGTGACTCTCTCAAATCATTGATATTTCTATCTCTCTCCCCTCTCTCCCTTCCTCTCTGAAATGAATAAAAATATATTTTTAAAAAATGGTGTGTGGTCTTCATAAAGAGAAATGAAGTACAGAAATGAGTTATAAGCAGATTACTCTAAAAATCAGTATGAACCAAAAGGGGCAACCTAATAAGAAAGAAAAATGACTTTAAGAAATAGAAACTGCAAAGAGTAAATTAATATGTGAAAAGATGCTCAAACTTTTTTATAATAAGGAAAATATATGCACCTATATAAGTCACCAGATAATCAAATTTTAAACGTCCTTTACCAAATTTTTATGACATGGTGGAGAAGTCTCAATTACTGCTAATAGACATATGCATTGCATATAAAGTTTGAAAAGCTGTTTGAAAATATCTAGAAAGGCTGACAACATATATACTCCATGACTGAGCAATTTTATTTCTGGGTCTGTCACACAAGGTAAGTTTGTGTATTTGTGCACCAGGATATACAATTGAGGAGGTTCATATCAGCATCATTCAAAAAAGTAAAAAAAAAAACTAGAAACAAAACCAATGTTCATCAACAAAAACTGGATAAATAAATTATAGTGTCTTCTCACAATAGCATACTATAAAATAGTGAAAATAAATAAATTACAGATACATATAACAAACTTGATAAAACTTAAATTTTCTGTTGAGCAAAAGAAGCAAGGTTCCAAAGGATACCTGAATGGACTTTCCTTTATATAATATTTAAGCTATTCTTACAAATGCATACACAGCTTGTAAAACCACTTTTAAAAGGAAGAGTGAAAGCATGCTCCATGAAAATCAAAACATTGGTGAGCTCTAGTGAGGTGTCAGAGGGTACATCTGTTGGCCGCTTGATACTGAGCACTTAGAACAGTGCCCAGCACATGGTAGGTGCTCAGAGAATGTATGCAGTTAATGAGAAACCAATCACTCTGGAACTCCACGTATCTTCTCTGGCCACTTCTCATCTCCTGCATATCCCATTCTGTCTCTACTTACCCCCATATGTTCATATTCTCAAAGCTCCATCATCAGGATTTTGTTTTGCTCATTCTATTCCTTTTAAGCATCACATGGGCAAGGGTGTATTAGGGTTTGTTTAAAGATCAATATGATAATGTACATAAGGAATATTTTCCAGGCCTTGCACACTAGGCTAAATATGTATCTTTTAGAAACATACAAAATGTAGGAATCTGACTTATAAGTTGTACACATACTGGTAGAGAGCTGACAAGCATGTGACTTAATGTAACCATTAGATATGACTTCTGGACCTTGTGTTGTACTGAGTTGTTGCTCTGGGTTACAGCTCACTATGGCCTCTGGAAACACCATGATGGACCCCATCTGTCTGGTGGAAAATCAGAATAATCAGCTGACAGTAAATCCAACAGCACTGGAGATTCTAGACAAGATCTCTCAGCCTGTGGTGGTGGTGGCCATCGCAGGTCTGTATCGGACAGGAAAATCCTACCTGATGAACCGCCTGGCAGGACAGAACCATGGTGAGTGTTGTTCTGGGGCGGGGGCCATTAGCTGGGAGACTATGATATCACAGACTGATCATGCCTCCTTCAGGGTCATCTTAAAAAAAAGCCTAACTTCTTCCACTGAAAAAGGTTCTAACAGCCACCACCAAATAAATATCCTAAACCCCGCTGTTCCACAAAATCCCACTCTTTGAGCCAGTAACAAGGGGTTCCCCAACTTAATCCAAAGATCCACCCATTATTCTTGATCCCATCCACTCTTTCTGCTGAGGAGCTCAGCTCCAACAATTATTCCCTTCTCTCTCATTACTTTTGCCCTAAACTTAAGGACCTTTTCAACTAGGACACAAATATTGTTCAACATGTCCTGTTTTTAAAAAGGGATGGAAGGAACAACAGACAGCAGTATATTCTATATATGCCATCTCTCACTTGTTCTACCGTCCAGTTTTTTTCATTGCTAAGCAAAACTTTGCTAAATTATACCCTCTTTTCTGTATCTAGTCTTTTCCAATATGTAAACTATAACACAGAAGAGTGCACAAAACATACACATATACAAAGTTAATAAACATAAAGTGCTCCTCTGTGTAATCACTGTCCATATCAAGAAATAAAACATCACCAGCAAAACAAAACCCTGATGATGGAGCTTTGAGAATATGAACATATGGGGGTAAGTAGAGACAGAATGGGATATGCAGGAGATGAGAAGTGGCCAGAGAAGATACGTGGAGTTCCAGAGTGATTGGTTTCTCATTAACTGCATACATTCTCTGAGCACCTACCATGTGCTGGGCACTGTTCTAAGTGCTCAGTATCAAGCGGCCAACAAAATGGATACCAATTCCTGCTTCGTGGAGCTCTATACTAATGGGAAGAGTCAGACAATACAAAAAACAAATAAGCAGCATGTGTGGTATGTGTATTAGATGATGGAAAGTGCTCAGGAGAAATCAAACAGGAACTGAGAAAGGGAGCACAGGGGCTGCATTCAAACAGAGGATGGTCAGGGAAGGCCTCTCAGAAAAAGAGAAATAAATGTGCTCTGTGACCTTGAGGAGGACATTTGTAGTAAATCCTGGGAGCTGTTGCAGTTGGAAGATGGGAGACTTTGAGAGGAAGAAGAAGACAAAGAATGAGATTCCCTCTCAAAACATCACAATACAGATCTTTATAGGACCCAGATACAGTTATGAATGCAGGAATTTGTTTATTTAATCTAGAATAAAAGAACATTTTTTGTTTCTAGGCTGGCAGGGAAGAGAGGCTGTAGTCAGGGTGTTTTAGGGTATACCCAGAGCTGCCAGAGTCCCACAGCTGAGAAAGGTCCTACTTCACTGTTTCCATCACAGTGGGTGTTTCATGAAATCAAGGGACAGAAAGCAAAGTGATTTGACTGCCCCTTCACTTTCTCAAAGACAATCCTAAACAACATTCATGTGTTCCCTGCTCTCCTAGCTGTGCATTAGAAAAAGTTATTTCTCTGACTTAGTTTGTTTTCCATAAAATGGCAGCATTAAAACAAACAAACAAACACAATGTATTGGTCATTAAGGTCATTAGGAAGATTAAATATATGATAAAATTTATACTGCTCTTAAAATCATTGTGTTGCATACTGAATCCTATGTTAGTATTAATTAAAAAGTGAGTGTCTAAGGGGGTAGGAAGGTAAAGTTCTAAATGAAGGTGTGGATTTGGACTGAACAGTGACATTTCTTAATCCAGAGCAGTCCTGGGATGTTGAAGCACAGATTCTGGAGTGGCTACCAGAGTTCAAATCACTGACTGTCAATGAGACCTTGGAAAAGGAACTTACTCTGTGAGCCTGCATTTTTTTAGTGTGATAGATAAAGCAAGAATTCCTGCCTGACTCATTCCTGTAGGGTCTGGTAACACACAGGGTCTCAAAACTTAATGATTAATGTAGGGCACGTGTTGTTGTTGTATTTGTTAATGAACGTGGGCCTGGAAGAGCTAGCTTAGTGGGAACCTACATATCTTGGGTGCTGCAGACAGGGCACAACTTCTCAGCAGTCCTAGCTCTTCCCTCCCTCACTCCTCCTGCATCTGGCTCCTTCCCATACTGACTGTTCTCTTTGGAAACTAAAAATAATGAAGATATTACATCCAAGCATTTAAGGGTCAGGTTGATTAGAAACCAAATCAAAATGAAAGGAGACCGCCTTTTTTGCTGTTAGAGAAGTAGGTGAGGAATGAATTCATGCCAAGCCAAGGAGAGTTCAGAGGCAGAGTTTCCAGAAAGCAGGAATAAAACTGCTTGAGAGCACAGAGAGGTCAGGTAAACAAAATTTTGGCTTTAGCAATGCACCACAATGAGTTCTTTAAAGATAAACTTTTTAGTAACATAGTGGGACCAAATTCTACTTGTAAGGCTTAAGAAAGAAGTTGGCACTAAGAAATTGGATCTAGTGGATCTGGGCTATGTTTTATTTTATTTTTAAGAAGTTTATTTTAAATTACAGTTGACATTCAATATTGTATAAATTTCAGCATACTACATAGCTGTTAGAGATTTTTATAACTTAAGAAGTGATACCCCTGATAGGTCTAATATCCACCTGGCAGCCTGCATAATTATCACAATATTATTGAGCACATTCCCTAGGCTGTACTTTACATCCCTGTGACAGTTTTATAACTGCCAATTTGTACCCTTAATCCCTTCCTCATTTCACCCAGCCCCATCTTTCCTCCACCTGGCAACCAGAACCTGGGTTACTTCTAAACCAAGAAATCCTCTCTAAAATAAAGCTCATATGTGTGACTAAAATGTATGGTGTTTTCAAAATAAAGTTCTTACCTGTTGTTTCTCCTCAGTGTAGGTTGGAGTGGTTTCTGTCACTTCTCTGTCTTTCACCAGATGGTTGGGCTTTTATTCACCTGTCTGATGTCATGTGACAGTCCGGAATTCCTGAAGACCCATTAATTAGAAGTGAAGTACTTAGAGTAATGTGAAACTGAAAGCACTGAGTACAAAGAACTGATTCAACAACCGTCAAAGGGATTTCTGAAAGCTGTAAAAAAACAGAAGGTACCTGGATTTCACAGAATTTCTTAACTAGTTCAGTTTGACAAAAGCTTTGCTCTTGGAGGGTGTGGTCAACAAAAGGTGGCTCCCTCTTCCTGGTTTCAAACAGGATAAGGTATGTCACTGGGAGAGGCAGGCCACCAGTATTTCTCATGGCCTCCAGCACTGAGTTGCAGAGAACAAATTCCTGGAGGCTTGGGCTCCCCACCTGCACCCAGCCCCACTCATAGAGTGAAGGCTCTAGCTGATGCATAGGTGGGAGGAAGGATGGGGACTGAGGACAGTATAAATACAGATTTCCTCTCCTTTCTCCTCTTAACTGGTTTAAGAAGCAATTGTGTACAACAATATGTATATATTTGTGTTGCACGGCCTATTTCATACTTAAAAGTAGTATATTTAGCAATAGCAGAATAAAGGAGCTAAGTGGTTGCACAGCCTATTGAAATAAGGAGATGACACATGATGTTAATGCGAACTCATAGGAATATAGAGAAGCAGAGATTGTAAGAAAGATAGTTACTATAATAAGCCCTACACATTTATTCTTCCCCTTCAGCCTTTTTAAGAACAGAAAATCATACAAATTGATAAGCATAAAAATGTATTGTTGGGGTTGTTACATATCTATATATATAAAAGGCTAAGTGACAGGCAGACTGGCCGATTAGCCAGTAGGTATGATGTGCACTGACCACCAGGGGGCAGATACTCAATGCAGGAGCTGCTGAGCAATAGCAACTTTGCAGTGTGCCTACTCTGCCTCTGGGGCCCCTTGGGGGATGTTGGAGAGCTAGTTTTGGATCGATCCCCACAGGTCAGGCCAAGGGACCCCACTTGCTGGAGGGACCCCGCTCACTCTGCAGATGCCTTTCAAGCCCCGCCACTGCCCCAGGTGTGGTGGCCAGGGAGGGACCTTAAGAGGTTAGCTCCAGGACACATGCAGCCTTGTCTCACCCAGTTGGGCCCCGCCGGCCACCTACTCTTTCCTATCCTTTCAATGTGCATGAATCTGTGCACTGGACCACTAGCCCTATATAATAAAAACTTATTATGCAAATTGTCCCCTCAACTGAGAGTTCAACTGCTCCCTATGACATTTGCTAACCACCAGGGGGCGGAATATGGTGGGTGTCGGTGATGCAGCTCTGGCAACAGGCAGCAGTGGAGGCACTGCCAGCCTCGATGGGACCCCATGAGAGTGGGACTGCAGCAGGATGGTGGAGCAGGTCAGTGGGCAGCACTAGGCCAAGGCGGGTGCGAGTGGGGACCTGATCACCCCGCCAATTGCCCTGCAGATGGCAGCCAGTGGAGGTGGGGGGGGCGGGGCCACTGCTTGGCAACCCATCTCCCCGCAGATCGTGACCAGCGGCCAGCAGGCCCTGATCACCCGATTGGGGCCAGGCTCTGGGTTGAGATGGGGAACTGGGGTTGAGTGGTGGAGATCACTCTCCCATGGCGCCCGATAGGGGGCTGTGACCTCTTGCAGGCTACCTGGGTGAGGGGGTGATGGGGATGGAGGTGTGGTGAGAATGTGCAGTGTCTGCCGAGCTCACTCTCTCTCCCCCTGCTACCCTCCCTCAGGGTGCCAGTGCTTGCGTGCCAGGGAAGCCCCTGTCCTCAGGTGCTGGGCACCTACTAGGATCCTGTCCTGCACCCCCACGGCCTCTTCTGGATAAGCCAGGTTGCAGCCACCAGGACAGCAGGGGCCAGTTGGGCTCCCCATGGGTTCGCATAAGAGCTGGTCAGCGAGGCCAGCTTGGCGAGAGCGCAGAGGCCCATGGCATCCAGCTGTGCTCACCACATCTCCTATTGGAACTCAGGTGCTGCGACTCAGGTGGAAGGAGGTGTGTGGGGGTCCGGGGGCCCAAATGCTGCCCATGTGCTGCCCAGGGCCCAGAGGTCACCTGAGACCTGCCCTTCCATGCCAGACGTTCACACTTTGATCACCGGCCAGGCCTAGGGACCACACCCGTGCATGAATTTTGTGCACCAGGCCTCTAATATAGATATAATGTGCAATACATATGTAAAATTCATAGCACTAAATGGGGGTAAGAAGGAATAGAGTTATAGAAGTAACCATTCCATATTTCACTGGAATAAACTTAGCATACATTTGAGGTCTATTATTTTTCTTTTTAATTTAATGAATTTATTTGAGTGACATTGGTTAATAAAATTATATTGGTCTCAAGTGTACAATTATATAATACATCATTTGTATATTGTATTGTATGTTCACCACCCAAAGTCAAATCTTCCGTCACCATTTATCCTTTTTTCTCTTTTACCTTTCTATCCCCCTTTGCCTCTGGTAGTCACTATACTGTTGTCTGTATATATGAATTTTTGTGGTTTTTGGCTTAATCTCATCACCCTTTGCACCCAATCTCTCAATCCTCCTCCCCTCTGAGGTCCTGGAGAGTATTATGCTAAGTGAAGTAAGCCTCTCAGAGGAAGACAAATAACATACAATTAAACTTATATGTGGAAACTAATGAACAAAATAAACTAACAAACAAAATAGAAACAGAATCATAGATACAGAGAACAGACTGAAGTATGTTCTGATAAACTATATATATATATACTAGCTCTGTGTCACCACTAA
>NW_006295399.1:27844-32168 GCF_000327345.1 Myotis davidii | reverse complement strand
TAGTTACAGAATATACAATAATCCACTGGGTATTTCCTTACAAATTTACCTGGAAGAGAGACTACAGCTTCTTCATCTTCTGCTGCTAATTACATAGTCCATTTCCTGCTATATTTCCCACCTGCTGATGTTCATGCAGACAAGTGACTAGTTGTGTGAAGCATGTGTTTATGATGGACAAGTTGCTTGTCTCACAGAACTCCCTGAGCTGTTTTCCTGCGTTGTGTCTGACCCCCAGTCCAAAATTTCCAATGACATTTGATTCTGCTTTATTTCCTACTTGTGCATTCTAGTCACCGATTATTATCAGCATGTCTTCTTTTGATGCATAGTCAATTTCTTTTTGAACACTTGCATGAAAGAATTCAATTTCATTTTATTCAGCTCAGTAAAATGAATAAGGAAGAGAGGGACAAAAATAATAGTAAAATGCAGCAATGGTTTAGCACTTCCTTTAGCTGTGCAGTGTGTGGGTCCCCATGTGTGCTGGGTCCCGGGTGCCACAATCACCAATTACCTATCAAATGTAAGCACCACTGTGTTTCTAAGTTCTTACAGGCATTACTAATTAAACTTAATTTATTCCTCAGCACATGTGTATAATGAAGGTGTTATTATTTGCCTTTTTTTAAAATTTTTTTTTTGATAGAGGTGATGTTTTAATGACACAGCCAACACCCACAATTACACGTGGCTCTGCAGATAACTTGATCTTTGGGACTAGCCTTTGTACAGAGCCAAGCAGCACATAGTAGTGCACAAGTGACGGTTCCAATGGGTTGTGTGCACGGGCATGGAGGACAACGATGGAACATTCTGGAGACTCTCCAGATCCTTCAGGAAACATGGAGGTCCAGTCCTCTCTTCGCTGCATCCCAATAGTGATAGGACCGAATGTCTTTAAATCCAGCAGCAGTAAACACAGCATTGTGATTCTCCGAGGTGTGACCTTGTTTGTTCCACTGTACCATCGCGCTAAGAACTCGGCTCCGATTCAAAGTGCACCCGTTCCCCCCAAACACTGCACACCTCCTACCCGCTTCTGCGCTTCTATGGGATTGCTGTGCTGTTCTCCCCAAGGGCAAGGCAGGAAGCATTCCTGTGCTGTCCTCCCGGAGGCCCAGGATCCACAGATACTCTGGTGGTTTAGGTTACTGTCCTTAGTAATCTTCTGCTCCACCTTCCTCACTACAGGCAATACCCAGGGCTGATAGTCATCCTTGCCATAAGCTCCTACCCCCAGGTTGACCTTGCGGGGTCCGCATCATCCCGGAAGTCTGCAGTGAGCTTACAGACAAGGGCCAGCGAGGCCTGCGGAACTTCAGCAAACACTGAAGGAGGCGCCACAGAGAGAAAGCTGGACTCCGCCTGGCGCTGCCACCAGGAGCCTAGAGCCGCTCGGTGAGTCCAGTTCAGTCTGCAGGCTGGAGGAGACTCTCATCTTGCAGTTTACCCAGCACTAAATTCATTTTTAAAATATTTAATGTATTTTTAAAAATATGTTTTAAATTTATTTCAGGGAGGAAGGGAGAGCGAGAGAGAGAAACAGCAATGATGAGAGAATCATTGATTGGCTACCTCCCAGAGGACCCGTACTTGGGATCATCCAGCAACCAGGCATGTGCCCTCACCAGAATCAAAGCATTACCTCCCAGTTCATAGGCTGAAACTCAATCACTGAGCCATACCCACAGGCTGTTTAATGTGTTTGTTTGTTTTAATAGCAGTTCATTGGGTCACAAGGCCCTGGTGATTGATTTGGGATTTTGTCAAATGATGAGTCAGTGTGTTAAGAGGAAGGTCAAATTAGGTTCATCCATTTGCAAATGTGGACTGTAGTACTGGTGCTGTGTGTCTCCCTTTAAAGGACAGTTGATCAATCCTTTTATTAATTAAAAGTCTCTGGCTCTTGTTTTTCTCACGAGTGAGGATTATCTTGTGTTGACTAGGGGCAAATGGAAAGTATTTGTATTGAACACATTCCTTTGTGAGTGGAAGCAGGAACAAGCTCATCATTTCTCAGAAATAGACTGGATGGCAAGAAAACAGCCCTTTCTGTTTAGAACAGTGGTTCTCAACCTTCCTAATGCCATGACCCTTTAATACAGTTCTTCATGTTGGGGTAACCCCCAACCATAAAATTATTTTCGTTGCTATTTCATAACTGTAAGTTTGCTAATGTTTTCAATTGTAATGTAAATATCTGATATGCAGGATATATTTTCATTTTTTACAAATTGAACATAATTAAAGCATAGTGATTAATCACAAAAACAATATGTAATTACATATGTGTTTTCCAATGGTCTTAGGTGATCCCTGTGAAAGGGTCGTTCAACCCCCAAAGTGGTCCTGACCCACAGGTTGTGAACTGCTGGTTTAGAATATGAATTCTATGCAGTTTTCCTGCTTTTTTTTTTCTTTTTTCTGTTTCTTTCAATTTTTTTTTTTTTTTTTTTTTTTTTTTGCATGTGAGGCTGTTTGAACACCATTCAAGGGACTTTTTCTTTTAAATGCTGGGTAGAGAAAGATATGTTTCCTCTCTTCCCGGTGTATGTGGAGTTGCAGTCTGTAGAATGCTTGTATGATTCTAAAAGATAGCCACAGGTCAAGTTAATTTGCATGTTAGTATTGTTCCATGAAAAATTCATGTGCGTTTATGTGCTTAGGGATGTCAAAGGCTGTTCAGACAGACTCTGGATTTCAGGTGTCCGATGTTTTCACACTCAGCTGCTTTTCACATGATGCCCTCCATGCAGGATGTTCTAGGGCACTCAGCAGCAGGAAGTCATTGCTTCAACTGCGGTCCCTGAATCTCATAGACAATGGAGGCAGGACGAATAATCAGCAGCACGTCCGTATAGAGAGTGTATGTGCTGTGTGCACAGTGCTGTGCTAGGTGCTCAGGGATGGATGAAGATTAATTACACAAGTTATTGTCCTACAAATGACTTAATCTGGTGGGTGACACTAACTTGCACCCAAATAATAAAAGCTAGTGAATAAATAAGAGAGGGAAGGAGGAGCCCTCATTGCTGAAGTAGCAAGTCTCCAAATCTCAGATGGTAACCTTTAAAATTTTATCCTTGAGAAATTTATTTTGCGGTCAATGAGAGGATATAGATTGAATTTTATTTTAAGGGGAAAAAATGGCCTGACAGTTGTCCTTATTCATATTTAAATTTATTTCCTAACCACCTATTCTGTTCTGTCCTCTATTCTAGTAAACTCAATACAGCACTTTAAATGACTATTATTTATATTTTGTTTTAATAATTCTTTTCTTGGTGGCAGTTTCCAAACTCTTTACTTGGTACAAGTCTATTCAGATGAGCTATTTCTTCTTGAGAGACTTTCAGTAGTTTGTGTCTTCCTAGGAATTTGTCCATTTTTAATTCTAATTTGTTGCCATACAGTTGTTCATAGGATTGCCTTTTAATCCTTTTTATTTAAGTAATGTCCCCTCTTTCATTCCTGATTTTAGTAGTTTCAGTTTCCTTTTTTTCTTGGCCAGTTTAGCTAAAAGTTTGTCAAAATTGCTGATCTTTTCAAAGATCCAGCTTCTGCTTTCACTGATTTTTTTCCATTATCTAGTTCATAATATCATAACATTCACATACATAAATCTCTATTTTTTTCTTTCTGCCCACCTTGGATTTAGTTTGCTTTTTTGTTACGGTGTCCTAAAATCAAGGGATTTTAATTTGAGATTTGTTGTTTGTTTAGTGGTGCCACAGAGCTAATCTAATCTAATAAAAGAGAAACATGCAAATTGAGCACACCTCTGCTATGCCCCAAGCCATGCCCACCAGCCAATCATAGCAACTATATGCAAATTAACCCAACCAAGATGGCATCTGGCAGCCATGGAGCTGGAGCAAGCAGGAGGCTTGGTTGCCCCAGCGATGGAGGAAGCCAAGCTTTCCACCTGCCCTGGCAAGCTGTAGCCTCCACTCAAGGCAAAAAAGTTTCAATTATAGAAGATAGGAGGAACACAAGCTTCCCGCCTGTTCTGGCCAGCTGTGGCCTTCATAAAAGACAACAAAGTTTCAGTTATAGAAGCTAAATAAATCCCACATACCTGCTTCCAGCCAGCCTCCACTGGGAGCTTGGGTGGCTGGGGGCGCTGTGGGCCGCCTGCAAACAGCCATCAGCCCCTCACCCAGACTGGCCGGGCACCCCAGCAGGACTCCCCACCCTGAAGGGGGTGTGGCCAGTCTGAAAATGGCCCTCAGCCCCTCACCCAAGCTGTCTAGCCACTCCAGCAGGGACCCCCAACATGAAGGGGGTATACCCAGGCTGGCCAGGCACCCCAACAAGACCT
>NW_006295399.1:27400-27629 GCF_000327345.1 Myotis davidii | reverse complement strand
AAACTAGCTCTCCGAAATCCCCTGAGGGGTCCCAGAGGGGAAGTAGGCACACTGCAAAGTTGCTATCATTCCGCAGCTCCTTCATTGAGCATCTGCCCCTTGGTGGTCAGTAAACATTATGCCTACCTGCTGGTCGGCCAGTCAGCTCATCACTTAGCCTTTTATATATATAGACAAGAGGCCCGGTGCACAAAAAATTGGGCACTCAGGGGGGGGGGGGCCTCACACC
>NW_006295399.1:24333-25728 GCF_000327345.1 Myotis davidii | reverse complement strand
CACACACACACACCCCCACACACACGACACCTGCTCCGAGCCTCTGTTATCAGACTGTGGCCATCAGTAGGACATCCACTGAGGGCTCCCAGACTGTGAGAGGGGCAGGCTAGACTGAGGGAACCCCACTCCCCAGTGCACGAATTTCGTGCACCAGGCCTCTAGTCTATATAATAAGAGCCTAAGTGACCATTACAGCAGTATGACCAGAACAATTAGTCGCTATGATGCACCCTGACCACCAGGGGGCAGACGCTCAATGCAGAGCCAAAACTAGCTCTCCGAAATCCCCTGAGGGGTCCCAGAGGGGAAGTAGGCACACTGCAAAGTTGCTATCATTCCGCAGCTCCTTCATTGAGCATCTGCCCCTTGGTGGTCAGTAAACATTATGCCTACCTGCTGGTCGGCCAGTCAGCTCATCACTTAGCCTTTTATATATATAGACTAGAGGCCCGGTGCACAAAAATTTGTGCACTCAGGAGGGGGGGGCCCTCAGCCCAGCCTGCGCCCATTCACAGTCCAGGACCCCTTGGGGATGTCCAACTGTCAGCTTAGGCCCGCTCCCCACTTATTTATTCATTCATTAATTCAGACATCCTTAGTGCTGCCACAGAGGTGGAAGAGGCTCCTGGAACCACTACTGCGCTGGCCAGCCATGAGCCAGCTTCTGGCTGAGTGGCACTCCCCATATAGAAGTGCACTGACCACCAGGGGCAGCTCCTGCATTGAACATATGACCCCTGGTGGCCAGTGCACATCATAGCAACGGGTCATTCTGCCATTCAGTCAATGTGCATATTAGCTTTTCATTATTATTATATAAGCTGTCCCTATTTCCCCCCTTTTGCCCCCTCTACCCAGCTCTTGCCCCCACTTCTCTCTGGTCATCACCATATTGTTGTCTGTGTCCATGGGTTGTGCATATATTTTCTTTGGCTAATCCCTTCTTTAAATTCATTTCTTTAAGTTTGTATTTTCAGATAAGTGCTTAT
The DNA here is from genome assembly GCF_000327345.1 of Myotis davidii. Taxonomy (NCBI): domain Eukaryota; kingdom Metazoa; phylum Chordata; class Mammalia; order Chiroptera; family Vespertilionidae; genus Myotis; species Myotis davidii. Next base: position 24,736 of record NW_006295399.1, on the reverse strand, counting down.
AACTGCACTATTACATATTTCCTATTATATCATTTAGAATTGATATAATAGGAAATATGTAATAGTGCAGTTATAAGCACTTATCTGAAAATACAAACTTAAAGAAATGAATTTAAAGAAGGGATTAGCCAAAGAAAATATATGCACAACCCATGGACACAGACAACAGTATGGTGATGGCCAGTGAGAAGTGGGGGGCAGGAGCTGGGTAGAGGGGGCAAAATGGGGGAAATAGGGACATCCTATATCCTATCTAATAATAGACAAACATGATAATTAACCGTACTCCCGACACACTTCCCATTGGCTAATCAGGGCGATATGAAAACTAACTGTCAACCAACATGGCGGCCGGCAGCCAGGCAGCTGAAGCGAACAGGAGGCTTGCTTGGTCCCGTGAAGG
>NW_006295399.1:23241-24045 GCF_000327345.1 Myotis davidii | reverse complement strand
AGCCTGGAGGAGCAGCCCAGGCCGTGGGCACAGCCAGGACTGTGGACATTTCATGGCATTTCCACTTCCACTCCAGCTGCCTAACAACTCTGCACTGCTCCCCTCGCCCACCTCCCCTATCACTCCATCAGGACACCGTGCACAGGAGGGGACACTGGTTTTCCCATGCCCGTTGGGAACTGGCTGTTTCTGTTTTCTGGAGTAAAAAGGTTCCTGTGGGTTGAGTAAGGTCTCTGCGTGGCAAGAAGTTCTGAAACAGAGCCACTGACCCCACCCACCTCCTCTGGGCATGGAGCAGCTTGGGCCCTCAGAGCTCATCTCTCCGGCAGAACTGAAGGGAAGACCATGTATACCCTTCTGTCCCTCACCCTTCACATGCCCAGAACCATCAGTGTCACACTTCCTAATTCCTATCACTGTATTCCATTATTTCCTTACTGTTTTACTAATCATGAATCTAAACAGATTGGTTCAAAAGGAGATCCTTCTATTTTTAAAGAAGCTGGGGCTTCTGTTGAGCGGATCCCAGGCTCCAAGGCAAGACTCGCTGCAGGGGCTTCTGGGGGTGGGCCTTGCCTTGCAGCCAGGATCCGCAAATGGGCGGTTCCCAGGCCTCAAGGCAAGACCTACTGCTGGGAGAGGGCCTTGCCTTGCGGCCTGGACCTGCTGATGGGCAGTTCCCAGGCCACAAGGCAAGACCGGCTGCTGAGGCTTCTGGGGGCGGTCCTTAGGGTTATAAAATGGATGAGATTTTTCTGAGATCTAAATATACAGGAACGTAATTTTAACATATTCATTAAGAAG
>NW_006295399.1:20517-22524 GCF_000327345.1 Myotis davidii | reverse complement strand
CATTGGCTGCCTCCGTCACTGGAGCAAGCAAGCCTCCTGTTCGCTTCAGCTGCCTGGCTGCCGGCCGCCATCTTGGTTGGCAGTTAATTTGCATATCCTGCTGATTAGCCAATGGGAAGCGTTTGGGGGTTAGCCAATGGGAAGGATTCGGGGGTATGGTCAATTTGCATTTTTCTCTTTTATTAGTGTAGATATGTAACAACCCAACAATACATTTTGATAGTTATTAATTTGTATGGTTTTCCATTTTTAGAAAGGCTGAAGGAGGAAGAATAAATGTATAGGGCTTGTTATAGTAACTTTCTTTCTTACAATCTCTGTTTCTCTGTATTCCTATGAGTTCATGTTAACATCACATGTCATCTCCTTATTTCAATAGGCTGTGCAACCACTGACCTTCTTTATTTGCTTTGCTAAATATATTACTTTAAAGTATGAAATAGGCCCTGCAATACAATTATATACATATTGTTATATACAATTGCTTCTTAAACCAGTTAAGAGGAGAAAAGAGAGGAAATCTGTATTTATACTGTCTTTTATAAAAACCCAATTCTCTTACTGCTGCTCTTTGTTTTTCTATGTGGATTTGCAATACCTTCTGAAGTCACTTGCTTCCTGCTTGAAAACCTTCTTTTGTGTTTTTTCTAAAGTTGATTTGCTATAAAGTTTCTTCAAGTCCCCACACTGTTTCAAATAAGACAAGTTCTTTAGGGAAGAACTTCAGAGATCTCTGTGATGATGCACTGCCTCTCGCCCTGGACAAATATCACTGAGCCACTGCTCCTCCCTGGACAGGGGTGGTAGCCTGTGGTCTTCTCCACTTGCCTCTCCCAGGTTGGAAACTCCTTCCTACAAGTGAGCCAGAGGGAGGGTGAGCAGGCCAGGCAATCTCAGCCCCCATCCTTCCTCCCACCTATGCACCAGCTGGAGCCTTCACTCTATGAGTGGGGGTGGGTGCAGGTTGGGAGCCCCAGCCTCCAAGAATTTAGTCTCTGCAAGTCAGTGCTGGAGGCCATGAGAAATACTGGTGGCCTGCCTCTTCCAGTGACACACCTTACCCTGTATGGAAGAGGGAAGATGGAGCCACATCTTGTTGACCACACCCACCAGGAGGAGATCTTTTGTCACACTGAACTGAAATTTTGTGAAATTCAAGTACCCTTCCATTTCTATGGCTTTCAGAAATTCCTTTGATGGTTGTTGAATCAATGTTTTGTACTCAGTGCTTTCAGTTTCACATTACTCTAAGTACTTCACTTCTAATTAATGGGTCTTCAGGAATTCCGGACTGTCACATGACATCAGACAGGTGAATAAAAGCCCTACCATCTAGTGAAAGATAGAGCAGTGACAGAAAACACTCAAACCTACACTGAGGAGAAACAACAGGTAAGAACTTTATTTTGAAAACACCATACATTTTCGTCAAACACATAAGCTTTGTTTCAGAATGGATTTCTTGGTTTAGAAGTAACCCAGGTTCTGGTTGCCAGGTGGGAGGAAGGATAGTGGCTGAATGAAAATGGGGAAGGCATTAAGGAGGACAAATTGGCAGTTATAAAACTGTCACAGGCATGTAATGTACAGCCTAGGGAATGTACTCAATGATATTGTGATGATTATGCAGATTGCCAGGTGGGTACTAGACCTATTGGGTGTTTCACTTGTTAAGTTATACAAATGTCTAACCACTATGTAGTATGAAACTCATACAATATTGAATGCCAACTGTAATTTTAAATAAACTCTTAAAAACAAAATAAAACATATCCAAGTTTCACTAGATCCAATTTCTTAGTGCCAACTGCTTTCTTACACCTTACAAGTAGAATTTGGTCCCACTATGTTTCTAAAAATTTTATCTTTAAAGAACCCACTGTGGTGCATTGCTAAAGCCAACATTTTGTTTACCTGACCTCTCTGTGCTCTCAAGCAGTTTTGTTCCTGCTTTCTGGAAACTCTGCCTCTGAACTCTCCTTGGCTTGGCATGAATTCATTCCTCAC
>NW_006295399.1:12622-20384 GCF_000327345.1 Myotis davidii | reverse complement strand
CCTTCCATTTTGATTTGGTTTCTAATCAACCTGACCCTTAAATGCTTGGATGTAATATCTTCATTATTTTTAGTTTCCAAAGAGAACAGTCAGTATGGGAAGGAGCCAGATGCAGGAGGAGTGAGGGAGGGAAGAGCTAGGACTGCTGAGAAGTTGTCCCCTGTCTGCAGCACCCAAGACATGTAGGTTCCCACTAAACTAGCTCTTCCAGGCCCACGTTCATTAACAAACACAACAACAACATGTGCCCAAGCACCAGCCTCACACTGGAAGTGCAGGCTTGGCACTGAAGGGCAGGGGACAGAGGGAGGCTAGTATTGGGCCTGGCTACCAGCAGTTCAGAGTCTCTGTTTGGATCAGAGGTCTCTCTGTGAAGCAACCAGCACTCATCCACCTTGTCTCCAGGGTGAGCTGTGCCTCTGGGCTACACAAAGAGCCCTCCAGTAGGAGAGGAGGAACCCATAGTCTCTCAAATGCCAAAAGGGCTAAGTCCTTCCTGGAATGGATGGAATAAACCCCATCCACTTGCAGAGGCTCCTGGTGGAGTCTCTACCCCTCCATCTCCCTGTCCCTTTTCAGACTGCCCCTGCACCACAACCATCATCTCTGCCCCACCTCCAGGCACTGGAGAAACAGAAAGGTGGTCCTTAACTTACAGACAATTTAATTCCTGAAAGGTTGACTCTGGTTATTTTTGAATTTAACAATACTTAGTATTCCAAAGATAGCACAAAGCTCCTTTATATAGAATAATTCAATTCATTACCAATTCTTAGAACTAACTATAAGATCTAAGAGTGTTTGTTTACCAGGCGTTGTTTCTCATGTGTGGTCCATACAAGAACCATCTCAGAATGTCCTGTCACACTTGCTGAGAAGTCAAGGCTTGGGGCAATTTTCACCATCACTTCAGATGATGGACTCTCCTGAGGAGGAACTTTGGAAACCAACTAACTCCACTCAGGAGAACTATTTCATTTTACTTATTCATTTGAACTTAACAGCTTTTGGATTGGGTATTTCAGTTTATTTATATTTTTTAAAAATTGTGTTAACTTATCTACTCCTACCCAAAATTTTAAATATTCAGTCCAAGAAATAAACTCTGTAATTCCTCCTGCTTATGTCACAGCGCTACAAGATTAATGTTTTACTCCCCAACTCTGCTCTCAATCACCTTTAGACAATAAAGAGAAATGGTACAGAGAAAGTGTGTTAAAAAAAATTTGTTATTTTCTGCCCTGGCTGGTTTGGCTCAGTGGATAGAGTGTCGGCCTGTGGACTGAAGGGTCCCAGGTTCTTGACTCTAGTCAGGGCACCAAAAAAAAAAATTAAATAAAATAAAATTAAAAAAAAATTGTGATTTTCTGAGAAAAAGATTTTAGACACCTCATTATTTGTTGACAATTTACAGCTTACTGAACATATATACACATTTCAACACAATGCCTAGCTCTACAGTAATCATTAATTATTGAAACCCTGTGTGTTACCAGACCCTACAGGAATGAGTCAGACAGGAATTCTTGCTTTATCTATCACACTAAGGAAATGCAGGCTCACAGAGGTAAATTCCTTTTCAAAGTTCTCATTGACAGGAAGTGATTTGAAGACTGGTAGCCACTCCAGAATCTGTGCTCCAACATCCCAGGACTACTCTGGATCTCTCACAGGACTCACTCCCCGCAGTGTCCTCCCTCCCAGCTGTTACTGCTGCTCCTGTCCTGCCACAGTCCTACTCATGGGATGTGTCCTCCACATGCTCACAAGTGGATAAAGAAATGTCACTGTTCAGTCCAAAGTCAAATCTTCACCTTCATTTAGAAGGTGAAGATTAGCCCTCTTACATACCCAATTTTTAATCAACACTTACAGAGGATTCAGTATGCAACACAATGATTTTAAGAACATTATAAATGTTATCATATATTTAATCTTCCTAATGACTTTAATGACCATTAGATTGTGGTGGGGTTTTTGTTTAGTGTTGCCATTTTATGGATAACAAATGAAGACAGAAAAATTATTTTTTCTAATGCACACAGCTGGAAAAGCAAGAAACACATGAATGTTGTATAGGACTGTCTTTGAGAAAGTGAAGGGACAGTCAAAGCACTTTGACAGTTTTCTGTTCCTTAATTACATGAAACGCCCACTGTGATGAATGCACTAAAGTAAGACCTCTCCCAGCTGTGGGACTCTGGAAGCTCTGGGCACACCCAAAGTCACCTTCGCTACAGCCTCTCTTCCCTCCCAGCCCAGAAACAAAAATGTCCTTTTACTCTAGTTTAAATAAATGAATTCCTGCATTCACACCTGTATTTGGGTCCTATAAAAATCTGTATCGTGGTGTTTTGAGAGCGAGCCTCATTCTTTGTCTTCTTCCTCTCAAAGTCTCCCATCTTCCAACTGCAACAGTTCCCAGGATTTACTACAAATGTCCTCCTCAAGGTCACAGAGCACATTTATTTCTCTTTATCTGAGAGGCCTATTAAGACCATCCTCTATTTAAATTCATCGCCCAAGCTCCCTATCTCAGTTCTTGCTTGTTTCCTCCTGAGCACTGGCCATCATCTAATATACATATACTATGCATGCTGCTTATTTGCTTTCTGTATTATCTGTCTCCTCCCACCAGAAAAGAGCTCCATGAGGCAGGAATTGGTATCCACTTTGTTTACCGCTGGATACTGAGCACATAGACCAGTGCCGGCACTTGGTAGGTACTCAGAGAATGTATGAGGCTAATGAGAAACCAAATCACTCTGGAACTCCACGTATCTTCTCTGGTCACTCCTCATCTCCTCATCCCGATTGGATGTGGGAGATAATGGTTATCATACAGGTATGCACTAATAGTGATAAAAATGATGATGGTGATGACAAGTATATATTGAGCAAACACATCCTAAACCCACTATATTCTTAGGTGCTTTGTTTTGATTATCAATTCAGTCTTCAGAATAGTATGATTTTAGGTACTGCTGTCATACCCGTCATATAATTGAGAAATGATACTCACTGAGAAGCTAATAAGTGACATAAGAACACACAGCTGGTAAGTGGTAGAGGTGGCAGGGTAGGTATATGTATGTAGCATCCAGTCAAATCTCAGAAGGAAGTTCAGCAAAGCTTCCTGGAAGAGGAGGTAGTAGCTACAAGTTGAAGTATCAATAGATTATATGAGTGAAGAAAGGGTAGATGAGCATCCAGTCAGAAGAAAAATAATGTGCAAATACTGGGAACAATTGAGGAGGAGTGTTTGTAGAACTGCACATAAACCTGGGTCGTCTATAACCTGAGGTGGGTGGTGACTGACATCATTAGGACAGTACTGTAGAGCTTGAAAGAGGTTGTCAAAAAGGGGTTTTATTCTATCTAAAGTGATTGGATTTCCTATTGTGGCCATGGAATGAAGAGAACTATTGTGGGATCGTAAGAAAGATGAACAATTTACAAGGTCAATTTTTCAGTTTTGTTGAACAATGACTTCCGAACAAGAAGAGTCTGTGCTCCTTATTTCCTCAGGCAATGGAGGTCCTCCAGAACTTCAAGCAGTCACAGGCTGCAACAAAGGAATCCATCCTGCAGGCTGACAAGGCCCTCACTGCTGGGGAGAAGGCTCTAGCAGGTACAGGGCAGGGCTGTGATCACAGAGGGCAGGTGGGCAGGGGGCTTCCTACAGTGCCTCTCAATGTGTGAGAGCAAATCCTTCTTGAAACAAGGTGTTTCCACAAAAGCATTAGAATAACTTGGCTAAATCTAAAAATAACCAGGTGAGTTTTAATTGCTCCCTCAGGCAATCAGTGCCTTTCCATCACATTCTGAAACATGTTTTGCTGGTACTGTTAGTAAGAATATTCAGGGATTCCTCTCTGACATTATAAAATCATTTTAGTCTCTTACCTTTGACAAGTATGGCTAGGTATAGCTGTTATTTTCTTCTCCCTGTAAAACCACTGTGGAACAGCTGAGCAGGCCAAGACGGAGGCAGTGGAAAGGGAACAGGAGCTCCTAAAGCAAACACTGAATGAAACACAGCAAAAAATGGAGGCTCAAGAGAGAAGCTTCAAGAAAAACATAGCCCTACTGAAGGACAAAATGAAAATAGAAAAAGAAAATGAACAGAAAAACCAGGAAAAAATGGCGAAGTACATGCAGAGTGTAAGTCTGGGCGTGGGGTGGGCAAAGTCTAAAGGTAAGTAACATGGTTTCTCATGAAGGGAATAGCAAAAGTTTTAACTAAAGTTACAAATGATTCTGTGACTTGTCAAGTTAATTGGATCATTCTAAAGCCCAAAGTCTTTAAGACTAAGCACCTTCTGTGGTATTAGAGTTTTGAGAAGTCAGTTAACATGCTCCAGGCTTCCGAAGTGCTGTTTGTGGTGATTATAGAGTTCCCTTGTGCCCCCAAGTAACTATGACTTCAGTTCTTAGGACGTTTGGTACACCCATCAAAAACACCTGAAACAGTGCTAACTGGTCTCAAAGTCTCAGATTACACATGATATGAAATATGGGATGCTGAAAATTCTAAAATGTGCTGCATTCGTTTCCACATCAGCCTCCTTCTTTCTACATGTCCAGAGTAAATGCATTTTTTTGTCCCTTGCATGTATTGCTGGGTTTTGCTTAAACTCATAGTCTTTATTTCTTAATTCTAACTTCTGCTGCATCACTAGGTTGAAGAGTTATTGAGGAAAAAGCAGGAGAAAGAGATGCAGCATGAAATTGAAGGTGAGAATAGCTAAAAACACTCTGAATATAAAAATAATAAATTGTACTTCAAAATTAAGAACTCTGCTCTTTGAAAAAGCAGACTTTTCATTGAATGAAAAGGCCAGACACAGATTGGAAGTAGCTATTTTCAAAGCACACATCAGATAAAGGACTTGTATCCAAAATATTTAAAGAACTCTTAAAATTCAGCAAATATCTCACTAATTGGAAAAGCAAACATCCAAAGTGTGAGAAAAAATGATATAATTTGAACAGATACTTCATCAAAAACGTATATTTGGATGGCAATAAGCACATTAAACAGCATCATTGGTTATTCACATCATTACTTACTAGAAAAGTGGAAATTCAAGCCACAATGAGATATCACAGTGCACTACAAGAAAGGCTAAAATTAAAATGACTAAACATCTCAAGTGTTGGTGGGAATGTGGAGCAACTGGAACCCTTATACCCTGCTGTGGGAATCTAAAATGGTAAATTGCTCTGGAAAACAGTCAGTTTCTTAAAAAGTTTAACAAATACCTACCATGCAGTCTAATCGTTTTGCTCCTAGATATATCCTCAGTAAAGTTGAAAGTTTATGTACATATAATACCTTGTTTGAAAATGTTCATAACTGCTTTCTTGGTAATAGCCAACAACTGGAAACAAGCCAAATGTCCATCAACAGGTGGAGAACAAAATTTAACATATCCTTACAAAAAATACTACTGAGCAATAAGATGGAATAAACTATTGATACATAAAACAATGTTACAAAAATAAATATGCTGAGTGAAAGAAGGCAGACAAAAAAGTCTACATACTGTATGATTCCATTTATGTAAAATTCCAGAAAAAGAAAACTATTCTCTAGTCACAGAAACTGGCCAGTGGTTTTGCCTAGTGGTGGGGATGAGGTTTTATGTTCAGGAGGAGAGCAAAAGGGCATGAGGAGATGTTTCAGTCATAGATATGCTCCTAACTTGAATGTGGTTTATCAGGTATACACATGTATCATCCTATCTAATAAAAGACAAAAAGGGTAATTAACCCTTTTTGCATACCTCTGCTACGCTTCCCATTGGCTAATCAGGGTGATATGCAAATTAACTGCCAACAAAGATGGCGGTTAATTTGCATCTATAGGCACAATGATGGGAGGCGAAAGGGGAAGGACAGAAGAAGCCACCTGCTACTGACGGTGATTGGAAACCCAGGCGGCAGGCAAAAGCCTGGTGGCCGGGCAAAGGCAGAGAACCCGGGCCACCTTTGCCCTGTGTGAACTATGCAGCTGGGAGAGGGGCGTGGGGCCCCTGGGAGTAGGGCGGCAACTTCCTGGGGTTTGCATCAGGCAGCCAGGAGCTGGGTGTGAATTATGCAGCCAGGAGAGGGGCCCAGGACACTGGGAGCAGGGCGGGAAATTCCCAGGTGTGGGCTCAGGCAGCCAGGAGTGGGGCCGGAACTTCTGCCGCGTTGCCATGGCAACTGGGTGGAAGTTCTCACCCAGTAGCTGCTTGCTCATTCACTTACTTGCTCATTCATTCACTCACTCACTCAGCAAACCCTCTCAGGTCCCTGGCACCAGGCCAGGCACTGAAGGTGAAGCAGGATAAGACAGAGCTATGTCCTCAAGATGTTACTAATTCAGTAGGCAAAGCAGGCACATGAACGAGGCAGTTGTACGCACAGATGCAGTGTACTGGGTTCGGTGAGGGCTGTAACTAATGCCAACTTTGTTCTCTTGATAAAATGGGGCCTCGGGAGCCAGGCCATCCCAAGCCTATAGGCCTGTGCCTAGGCCAGGAGTGGCCGGGGTCCTGGAACATGACAGAGGGTGCAGGTCGGGCTGAGGGGTCTGGACCCACCCCTCACCCTCACCCCTGAATGCATAAATTTTTGTGCACCGAGCTACTAGTAGATAGATAAAAGTACATTTGGCAATAAGTAGTGTTACCATTATACATCAGTAAAGCTATTCAAAATAAAATATTCCAGATAGATGGGAAACCCTTGAAATGTTGTCAACAACATTAATGCACTGGAAATCATCATTGTCATGCAAATAATAGCAAATATAGTTCATAGTTCAAGGGGATTTTTTAACTGTTGTTTACAATTTTCTTTTGCTTCTTCAGTGCAAAAGCTATCACAAGAGGTTTTCTCTCTGAAATAAGAATAAAACAAAAACGATGGGGTGAAAGGCAAAATAAGCCATAACAATTTAATCCTCATGTTTCTCTGCTTATTTTTCTTTGTCAGTGCAACGTATAAAGGCTGAATCTGAAGCAACTACAAGAAAAATATTGGAGGAAGTACAAAAGATGAATGAACAGAAGTGGAAAGAGAGAGAAAAGAATTATCAGGAACGTATGAAAAGACTTGAGGAAGTGGAGAAGGTAAGAGCAGAGGAAGCATGGAATGCAAAACATAAACTTCAGGTATTCAATTCTGTCATCACCATTTTAACTTCAACTGTACAGAATCAAAAACATTGCTTAAAAGGTAGAGCATTATGTCACTTTTCCAACCCAAACACTAGTAGACACTACATTCTCTTACTGCTTCAACCTGTTACCATCTCTGGTTACTTAAGGATAATACTTGCAGGATAAAATCTCATGGAATCCTTTATTATTAGATCACTAATAAACAATAATTATTCACTACCAGGCACTGTTCAATGGCTTTACGGTCATTCTGTCATCTAATTGTTATATTATGTTGTAAATACTATTATAATCTTATTTTTAAATGAGGAAATTGTAATATTATGAGAGATAAGTATCGTTTCTGAGTCCTGCCTTGTGGAAGAATAGCTGGTCTGTCTATCTGACTGAGTGGAGTTCAAGGTATTTTTGTTTCCTCAGTACCTGGTATAACTTTATTTCTGCAGGAATCCTAATGAAGTAATACTCTGTGACCAGCTACAGAATTAAACATGTAATTACATTCCCAGGCTGCCTGTATCTTCCTGTTCTCCAGGCTCTACTATGAGTCATTGTTGAGTCTAGATGTCCTCCCAGAAATAATATGGACT
>NW_006295399.1:11266-12410 GCF_000327345.1 Myotis davidii | reverse complement strand
TTTTCCAGGAACACTATGATGCATGTGGGTGAAGAAAACCAAGAATAGGATCTGGGTCACTAATATTTTAGAAACTATAAGAAAGAACATTTCTGTAGCTAAATAAATCCCAGAAATATATTGGTTGGCATAGGAGAAGGTGATATGGTAGAAGTTAAGAAAGACATATAGTTAAAAATAAATTTGAAAAACTCATAACATAGGCATTGGCAGGGGAAATAATTTCACAAATGTGGGAAACATTTTAAATTGTGTGAGTTCAGTTTCCATATTTTCTTTTAGGAATCTGAGCGGAAAATTGAGCGGCTTCACGAGGAGAACAAGAAACTTGAAAATGAGTTACAGTCCAAGGGATCATGTAACATATCCTAAAAATCCCAGGATCATAATTTCCTAACTAGCTCCCTCCACTCCCAGCCCCCAGAGGGAACAACTTGAATGAGCAACCTCTGAATGTCAAAGAGTTGCCTCTCAACTAAAATTAGAAGCATGATGTTTGCAATTTTATTTGTTTTCTTAATCCTCACCCAAGGATATTTCTTCCATTGATTTTTAGAGAAAGCAGAATTGAAGAGGGACAGGCAGAAAGAGAACCATCAATGTGTCTGCGAGCCAGTGCTCTATCCACTGAGCCAAATTGGCTAGGGCTGATGCTTGCAATTTTGTTGAACCATAAAGTTTGTAAAGAAGAAATAAACTGTGAGGACAATGTTTTTTTTTCTACAAAGTGATTCAATTTGTGCTTAATTATAAGAGTGATTAGCATGGTTCTTAAATGGATCCAATATTTGAAATCAGGCATATTGAGTCTAGAGACACATTAAATTGTATAATGGGATGCATTTTGCAATGAGGAGATAGCAGGATAGACTTGCTCTCTCTCACATACCTCACCCTTCCAAACATACTCAGTCCTATACTATTGCTCAAGGGTTTTCTTTGGTTTGGGGATAGGGTTTGGGGAATTGTAAACTTGGGGCAAAAATAATGGAAGTGAACAAAGCCATGGGACACATTGATCATCACTCCTGCCAAGTAGTCTATGGCTCATGCCTGGCTGCAAATAAGGGAGACCTGGGCCAACTGATTGAAAGGTGCAGACAGTTCACAGTTCTTGGTGGCTGTACCTGATTGGGTGGTGGCT
>NW_006295399.1:8864-10625 GCF_000327345.1 Myotis davidii | reverse complement strand
GACCAAACCATAAAATTATTTTTGTTGCTACTTCATAACTGTAATATTGCTACTGTTATGAATCATAATGTAAATATCTTATATGCAGGATGGTCTTAGGTGACTCCTGTGAAAGGGTCGTTTGACTGCCAAATGGGGTCGCGACCCACAGGTTGAGAATCGCTGCTCTAAGGGTTCATCAACAACTGAATGGATAAAGAAAATGTGACTTGACCAGAGTGCCTTAGTTGTTGAGCATTAACCTGTGAGCCAGTTTGATTAGTTCCCTGTCTGGACACATATCCAGGCTGTGGGCTTGGTCCCCAGTGCAGGGTTGCGGGAGGCAGCCAATCAATGATTCTCATCACTGATGTTTCTAGGGTGTCCCAAAATTCACACAAGAAGTAATTTTGATAGAAAATACAGGTTTATAATTAAAAATTGTACATTTTTTATTGATTCATAACATATACAGCATAAGGTTATGTATGGAATAGTACATCGAGTAAATGGCCTCCACGGCTTTGCTGGCATATACACAAAGCCGTGGTCTTCATTGGTCTTCATTGTCCCTGCTCCTGGGCCATAATTGGTTCTTGGTAGTGCTTATCAAATTGAAGGGTTTGAAATCAAAGGGCAACAGATATTAGAATCTGATTCAATAAACCAAGTAAAATTAGGCTTTTATTTTTTGTTGTTGCTGTTGTTAATGCTCACGCAAAATTCAAATCTTGCATGAATTTTGGGACACCCTTTATCTCTCCTTTTCCCTTATTCTCTGAAATCAATAAAAATATGTGTTTGTTTGTTTTTTAAGAAAAAGTAGCATCCTCTATCTAATAAAGAGGGAATATGCAAATTGACCATCATGCTGTCACTCACATGGCGGCACTCACAGCAGAGGAGGGGGCGGAGGGAAGGTTTCCAAAACACAAGATAGCGGTGCCCACAGCAGAGGCAGAGTTTCCATAACTCAAGATGGCTGAACCCAGCAGAGGCCAATTCCCATAACGAGCCTTAACAATCAGCAGGGACCTGAGGCTGCACCCCCACCCAGAGGGGCTTGGCAGGGAACCTGAGGCCACTCCCCCAACTTGGCAGGGCTTGACAGGGACCTCAGGCTGTGCCCCTCACCCAGTGGAGCTTGATGGGGAATCTCATGCTATGCCCCCAACCAGGCAGTGCTTGCTGGGGCACCTCAATGCACGCCGCTTGCCCTGGAACCAGGCAAAGGGACCTCAGGCCACACCCCCTGCCCCAGCACTGGGCCAGAAGAACTGAGGATGCACTAGGGGACCTGAGGCTGGGCCTCCTGCCCAGCGGGGCTTGACAAGGGTGGGGCCAGCCAGGTCTGGATCTTGCCCAATGAGAGTGGGGCCAGCTGGGTCTGGGTCTCACAAGCTTTTGAGGCTCCATGAGTGGGCGAGGACTTGACTCTGGATCCTGCGGCATGCCCCAGACTCTGACAGGAGGAAGATTTTCATATATATTTTACTAATTTTTTTCATCTCTGACACTTCTATTATAGAGAAAGGGCAAATAGCAATATTAACATATTTCTCCTAATTAATCTCCTTTTAATGTGCACGAATTTCATGCATTGGGCCAATAGTACATATATAATAGAATATTACTTAGTCATAACACAAAAAGGAAATCTTGCCATTTGCAGCAATATGGATGGACATTAAGAACATATACTAATGCCAAGACCGGTTTGGCTCAGTGGATAGAGCATCGGCCTGCGGACTGAAAGGGCCTGGGTTCGATTCCCGGCTCGGG
>NW_006295399.1:7191-8728 GCF_000327345.1 Myotis davidii | reverse complement strand
CCTCTCTGTAAAAAATCAATAAAATATATTTTTTAAAAAAGAACATATACTAAGTGAAATAAGTCAGAACAGAGAAAGATGAATACCATATGATCTCACTAACATGTGGACTCAAAAAAAACAGCCAATTTTTTAAAAAAATATTTTATTGATTTTTTTATAGAGAGGAAGGGAGAGGGATAGCGAGTTAGAAACATCAATGCGAGAGAAACATTGATCAGCTGCCTACTGCACACTCCTTACTGGGTATGTGCCCACAACCAAGGTACATGCCCTTGACCAGAATCTAACCTGAGACCCTTGAGTCCACAGGCTGATGCTCTATCCACTGAGCCAAATTGGTTAAGGCCCCAGCCAATTTATTAACAGAATAGATTGAGGATTGCCAGAGGCAGGGAGTAGAGAGTAGCAGAAATGTGTAAAGTAAGTCAAAAACTCCCAGCCATCATTGCTCAGCGGTTGAGCTTCGGCATATGATCCAGGAGGTCATGGTTTGATTCCCGGTAAGAACACATGCCTGGGTTGCGGGCTCCATCCTCAGTGTGGGGTGTGCAGGAGGTGGCCAATCAATTATTCTTTTTCATCATTGATGTTTCTATCTCTCTCACACACTCTCTTCCTCTCTGAAATCAATAAAAATATTTTTAAATGATTTTTTAAAAAATAATTCCTTAATTCAGCGATTTTCAACCTTCTTTTCTATGGGCATACATAAACTAATAACTAAGAATGCTCTTTTAGTAATTGGTTTATGCATGCCATGAGAAAAGAAAGATTGAAAACCACTGCCTCGCCTGGCTGGTGTGACTCAGGGGTTGAGCGCTAACCAATGAACCAGGAGGATGGTTTGGTTACAGGTCAGGGCGCATGCCAGTGTTGTGGGCTCCAACCTCAGTGTGTTCATGAAGGAGGCAACCAATCAATGATTCTCTCTTTCTATCTCTTTCTCCCTCTCCCTTCCTCTATTAAATCAATAAAAATATATCTTAAAAAATAAATAATAAAATTGTTGCCTTAAATCAATTTCACATACTGAAACTTTATGCCCTTAAATAATACCTCAGCCAAACCTACAGCCCCTGGCAACCACCAATCTAATCTCTGCTCCATTGACTTTCATTGTTTCTCATTCCTCATAAAAGTGGTATCATGTAATATATGCCTCTGGCATATTTTATTTAACATAATATGAACCAGGTTCATGAATATTGCCACAAATTGCAGTGTTTATTTTTTTTAAGGCTGAATTACATCTCATTGTATGTAAATACCAGGTTTTCTTTATCTAGTCATCTTTCAAAAGATGTTTAGGTTACCTCTAAGTCTTGGTCCTTCTGCACAATGCTCAGCAAACATAGGAGTGCAGATCTCTCTTTGATGTTTTCATTTCATTATATACATATCAAAAAGTGGGCTCGTTGGATCATATGGTAGTTCTATTTTTTTTTTAATTATTTGTTGGGAAAACTCCATACTGTTTTCTATAGTGACTGCACCAATAATAAATTCCACCAAGAGTGTACAAGGATTTGCTTTT
>NW_006295399.1:4527-6219 GCF_000327345.1 Myotis davidii | reverse complement strand
CAGCTGAAAGCAGGTATCTGGGGTTTATTTACCTTCTATAATTGAAGCTTTGTTTCCTTCAGTAGAGCTCAGAGCCAGACAGGAAGCTTGGCTTCCTCCATAATTGGGGCAACCAAGCCTCCTGTTCGCATCAGCTGCCTGGCTGCTGGCCGCCATCTTGGTTAGCAGTCAATTTGCATATCTCACTGATTAGCCAATGGTAAGGGTAGCAGCCGTACAGCTAATTACCATGTTTCTCTTTTATTAGATAGGATGTTCAACGCCTTTTCACATACCTGTTGGTCATTTGTATGTCTTTGGAGGAATGTCTATTCAGTTACTTTGCTCATTTTTAAAATTATTTTATTTGTTTTTTTGCTATGGGGTTGTAGAAGATCTTTATATATTTTGTATATGAACCTTTTATCAGATATATGGTTGCAAATATTTTCTCCCATTTCAGAGGCTGCATGTTCATTTATTGATTGTATCTTATGGTGTGAAAAAGCTTTTATTTTTATAAACCTAATTGTCTACTTTGCTTTTGTTGTCTGTACTATTGGTGTCAGATCCAAAACGGCATTGCCAAGGCCAATGTCAAGAAGCTTTCTCCCTGAGTTTTCTTCTAGCAGTTTTAAGATTCAAATCTTACATTTAAGTCTTTGATCCATTTTGAGTAGTTTTCGGGTATGGTGCAAGATAAGGGTCCAATTTATTCTGTGACATGCAGATATCCAGTTTTCCCGGCACTGTTTACTGAAGAGGCTACTTTTCCCTTTGTGTATTCTTGACACCCTTGTCAAAGATCGGTTGTCCATATATGTATGGATGTATTTCTGGGCTCTATTCTGTTCCATTGGTTTATCTGTCAATTTTCATGGAAGCATCATACTGTTTTGATTACCACCATTTTGTAATATATTTTGAAATCAGTAAATGTGATGCCTCAAGCTTTGTTCTTCTTACTCAAAATTTCATTGGCTATTTAGGGTCTTTTGTGGATCTATATGAATTGTAGAATTTCTTTTTATTTCTATAAAAAAATATCATTAGGATTCTGACAAGAACTACATCAAATCTTTAGGTTGCTTTGTGTAGTATGGCTATTTTAACAATATTCATTCTTGAACACAAAATGTTCTCTTATTTATTTGTGTCTGCTTTAATTTCTTTCATCAGTGTTTTAGTTTTATTGTACAAATCTTATATATCATTCATTAAATTTAAATCTAAGTATTTTATTCTTTATGATGCTACTGTAAATGGGATTCTTTCTTAATTTCTCTTTTGCATAATTTGTTGTTAGTGTATAGATATGCAACTGTGTTTTTTGTATATTGATTTTGTATCCTGCAAAATTATGGAATTCATTTATTAGTTCTAACAATTTTATGTTGAGTTTTAAGGATTTTCTACATATATTGCCATGGACTTCCATTCTCTTAACTGGTAATTAATATTCACAACGCTCTCTCTCATGTGCTAGTTCATGATGGATATACTTTGCTAGAATCGCATATTCAAATAAAAACATTTCTCTAACTGAAACATGACATCTAAACTACTTGTTCTCCTCAAACAGGAATGCAGGAATTATTCTCATGGTTTTTCTGTTACGTTTGAGTGGTTTTCAAGGGCTAGCTGAGACCATGCTGGGTCATTGACTGATTCCTCCCAGCCATGACTTGTGAAGTCATGGCAAGGGGATTTCTC
>NW_006295399.1:1378-4409 GCF_000327345.1 Myotis davidii | reverse complement strand
ACTTTGCTTTTAAAATCAAACAAAATTTCTTTAGCAAATAAATTGATTGCTTTCTATTGCTTATGTGTGTGTTTGTTTGTAACAAAGCTAAAGACTGGGTGTGGCATTCCAGGCTGCCTGTGGGCATTTTAGAGCCTGTGATGAAAATGGCATTGGAAAAGCACCTGGTGGCACTGGGTATACTGCCCTCAACTCCATGCTATCACACAGGGCCCCATGGCTTGGGCTATGAGTGAGTTGGGAGGCTTAACCCCTGTCAGCATAAATAGCTGACATGGGAGGCTCACTGCCTTTTGCCTGAGGCAGCATCCACATAGACACTGTGGTGAGGATCTGAGGTCTCAGCCCCAACAAGGAAACAGTGCTCTTAAATGACACACTGGATTTGATATTTTCAGAGCTTTTCATCCCAAAGCAGCAAAGTATACATTATTTTCAAGTACACATGGAACATTCTCTAGGGTAGATCACATGTTAGGACACAAATTCTTTACAAATTCAAGGAGATTGAAATAATATGAAACAGATTTCCCAACCACAGTGGCAGAAAATTAGAAATCAAATGAAAGAAGACAATTGAAAAGCACAAACACATGGGAGCTAAGTAACATATTTTATTAAACAATAAATGGGTCAACAATGATATCAAGGAAGAAATCTAAATTTACCTTGAAACAAATGAAAATGAACACTCAACAACCCATACTCTATGGGCCATAGCAAAAGCAATCCTGAAAGAGAAATTCATAGCAATACAGGCCTGTCTCAAGAAGCAAGAAATATTTCAAATAAATAATCCAACCTTACACTTAAATGAATTAGAAAAAGAACCACAAACAAAACCCAAAGTAAGTAGGAGGGAAGAAATTTAGGAAGAAATGTAACCAAGGAGGTAAAAGATTTGTACTCAGAAAATTATAAGAAACTAAAGAAAAAACTGAAGAAGATACAAATAAGTGGAAACATATATCGTGTTCATAGATAGGAAGAACTGAGATAATTAAAAAGCCCATACTATGCAAAGCAACCTACATATTTAACATAATTCTTATTAAGATATCAATGGCATATTTCACTGAACTAGAATAAATACTGCAAAAATTTATATGAAACCACAAAAGAACCCAAAAACCCACAGCAATCTTGAGAAAGAAGAACAAAGTTGGTGGTATCACAGTATCTAATATTAAACTATACTATAAGGCCATAGTAATCAAAACACCATGCATACAAACAGAAATACAGAAACAAGCATAGAAACAGAAATATAGATCAGTGGAATAGAATAGAGAGATTCAAAATAAATCCACA
Source organism: Myotis davidii (assembly GCF_000327345.1). Lineage (NCBI taxonomy): Eukaryota > Metazoa > Chordata > Mammalia > Chiroptera > Vespertilionidae > Myotis > Myotis davidii. The sequence continues at coordinate 3,098 of NW_006295399.1, read as the reverse complement.
TCTTTATAGCCAATTAATATTTGACAAAGAAAGTAAGGATATAAAGGGGAGTAAGGATAGTCTATTAAACACATGGTATTGAATCATTGGACAGATAATGCAAAAAAAAAAGGAACTGGACCATTTTCTTGTACTATACACAAGAATAAACACAAAATGGATTATAGATTTAAATGTAAGACTCAAAACCATAAAAATCCTAGAGGAAAACATATGCAGTAAAATCTTTGACATTTCTTGTAGCAATAGGTTTCAGATAAATCTCCTTGGACAAGGGAAATAGAAGGAAAAACAAATGGGATTACATCAAACTAAACAAATTTTGCACAGAAAAGGAAACCATCAGCAAAATTAAGAGACAGCACACTGAATGGGAGAATATATTCAACAATGATAAATCTGATAAAGAGTTACTATCCAAAATTTATGAAGAACTTATACAACTCAACAGCAAAAACAAACAAACAATGGACAAAGGACGTGAACAGACACTTCTCCAAAGAGGACATTCAGATGGCCAATAGACATATGAAAATATTCTCAACATCACTAATCATCAGTGAAGTGTAAATTAAAACCACAGTGAGTTATCACATCACACTTCTCAGAATCATTATCATCAATAAATCAACAAACAACAAATGCTGGCCAGGATGTTGAGAAAAGGAAACCCTCATGCATTGTTGGTGGGAATGCTGATTGGTGCAGCCACTATGGAAAACAGTATGGAGTTTCCTCAAAAACTTAAAAATGGAACTGCCCTTTGGCCCAGGAATCCCACCTCTGGGAATATACCTGAAGAAATCTGAAACACTGAATCAAAATAATATATGCAGCCCTGTGTTCATTGCAGTTATTTACAATAGCCAAGAGTTGGAAGCATCCCAAATGCTCGTAAGTAAATGAGTGGATAAAAAAGCGGTGGTATATTTACACAATGGAATACTACTAGGCCATTAAAAATAAAGAAACATGGATGGACCTGAGAGTATTATGTTAAATGAAATAAGCTAGTCAGAGAAAGACAAATAACATATGATTTCACTTATATGTGGAATCTAATGAACAAAATAACCAAACAAGCAAATCAAAACAGACTCATAGATACAGAGAATAGACTGACAGTGGACAGAGGGGTGGGGGAATGGAGGTTGTGTGAAAAAGGTGAAGGGATTCAGCCAAAAAAAACAAGCTCACAGACATAGACAACAGTATGGTAATTACTAGATGCAAAGGGGGGTGGGGGAAGGAAGAAGATGGTAAAGGGGGAATAAATGCTGATGGAAGGAGACTTGACCTTGGGTAGTGAATACACATTACAATATACAGATTATGTCTTATAGAGCTATACATTTGAAACCTATATAATTTAATTAACCAACTATAGCAGTGGTCAGCAAACTGCAGGTCATGAGCCCCATGCGGCTTTTTGGCCCCTTGAGTGTGGCTCTTCCACAAAATACCACATGTGGGCACGCATGTACAGTGTGATTGAAACTTCGTGGCCCATTAACAGAAGCTGGTATTTTGTGGAAGAGCCACACTCAAGGGGCCAAAGAGCCGCATGTGGCTCATGAGCCGCAGTTTGCCAACCACTGACCTAGAACATTGTCTGTGACAATCCATGTTAGTTATTGCTACTTCACAAGGGTATTGTGAGGAGTCAGTGAGAAAACACGAATGTGTAGTGCCTGACCTCTTAGCAAGCCCCTGCCTTTCC
>NW_006295399.1:0-552 GCF_000327345.1 Myotis davidii | reverse complement strand
ACAGACAACATAAATAGTAAGAATGAATATAAATAGATCATTTAATTTCACTATAAGTTTTTGCAGAGTCAATTTTAACATTTAAATTATTAATTTGTCACAGACAACTTTCTGATGAAAGTGTGATTGGTAGTATCAGGTCACATATCAAAGGAAGAAAGGAGGATTCAAAGTTTTCAAAATGAAATTTCACTTTCTGACATGTTATTTTATTTAACAGTCTACTTTATGTAACATATATAAATCTATTTTTGTTAATGTTGTAAAAATTAAGTCTCCATAATCTGTTTTTTGTATTTATCACTGTTTTTATCAAAGAAACCATTTCACAGAAATATATTGGCTAAAATGAAATTGACACACAAAGAATTGATACAATTTTTGTTCTATAGTTCAGTACAATGGAATGCTTTTTTTTTTTTTTAAGGTAAATGAAAATTTCCCTGATATACAACTAAAATATATAAGCCAGCATTCTTGCTCACACCAAAATTCAAATATGATAAGACTACCTTAACCAAGGAGAAACTAAGATGGCGGCATAGATAAACA
>NW_006295398.1:0-257 GCF_000327345.1 Myotis davidii | reverse complement strand
GGGAAATGCTCTCTTTTTTATAACTTTTTTAAATATAATTTTTTTTATCGATTTCAAAGAAGAAGGGAAAGGGGAGAGAGATATAGAAACACCCATGATGAGAGAGAATCATGGATCAACTGCCTCTTGAACGCCCCCTACTGGGGGATCAAGCCCACCACTGGGGCATGTGACCATGACCGGAATTGAACCCAGGGCCCTTGGCTAAGTCGAGACAGACTCCCAGATACAGAGAACAGACAGACAGCTGTCAGAGA
>NW_006295397.1:0-545 GCF_000327345.1 Myotis davidii | reverse complement strand
AGAAAACTTCCCTAATATGGGGAAGAAAAAAAGACACAAAAACACAGAGAGTCCCAAACAAGATGAACCCCAAAAGACCCACACCAAGACACATTGTAATTACAATGGCAAATGTTAACAACAAAGAGAGAATCTTAAAGGCTGCAAGAGAGAGAGAGAGAGTTACCTACAAAGGATCTCACATCAGATTATCAAATGATTTTTCAACAGAAACATATTAGGCCAGAAGAGAATGGAATGAAATAAACAAAGTGATGCAAAGCAAAAGATTAAATCCAAGAATACTCTATCCAGCAAGGATATCAATCAAAATTGAAGGGGAAATCAGGAGCTTCTCAGAAAAAAAAAGTCTAAGGGAGTTTATCACTACTATGACTTCAATGCAAGAAATGCTAAAGGGACTGTTGTAAAAAGAAGAAATAGAAAAGAAAGAAGGAACACAGGCATAAAGAATAGAAATGGCTACAAACAAGTACCCATCAATAACAACCTTGCCCTAAGTGGTTTGCTCTGTGGATAGAGCATTGGCCTGCAAACTGAAAGGT
>NW_006295396.1:4032-7687 GCF_000327345.1 Myotis davidii | reverse complement strand
CCAGGGGACAGGGAGCAATAGTCTCAGGGTCATATTGTTGATTGATTTATCCCCTTTCTATTTTTTAAAAAATCTGCTTTTATTGATTTTTATTTTTTAAAAAATATTTTTATTGATTTCAGATGGGAAGGGTGAGAGGGATAAAATGTCAATGGTGAGAGAGAGTCATTGATTGGCTGTCTCCTGCACGACCCCTGCTGCGGATTGAGCCCACCACCTGGGCATGTACCCTTGACCTGAATCAAACCCAGGACCCTTCAGTCCGCAGGCTGATGCTCTATCCACTGAGCCAAACCAGCGATGGCTATTTTTATTGATTTTTAGAGAGAGGAAGGGGAAAGGAGAGATAGAAACATTGATGAGAGAGAAGCATGGAACAGCTGCCTCTGCTCTCACCCTCACTGGAGATCAAACCTGCAACCTGGGCATGTGCCCTGAATGGAATCTAACCAGTGACCTCTTGGTCCAGGCGTCGATGCCCAACCACTGAGCATCACCAGTGGAGCTATTCATCCCTTTGTAAACTCCTCCCCTCCCTGATTTTTTATTTCCACATCCCTTCCCACACGCACCCATGAACTGCAACATCCTGAGGGCCTGCTCCAGGCCAGGCCGCTGGGTCCAGACTTGTTCCCTGGGTGCTGTCTGCCGGGAGGGCCTAGAGCCGTGCTGCCCACAGGGAGCCACTAGCACAGGTGTCTGCTGTGCTCTTGAAATGCGGCTCGCCTGCACTGATGTGTGCGACAAATACGGAATACACTCCTTATCTCCATGACGTGGTATGGAAGAAGAGTGTAAACTATCTCACAAAGAACTTTTATATTAACTACTAGAGGCCCGATGCATGAAAATTCGTGCAAGAGTAGGCCTTACTTCCCCCGGCTGCCGGCACCGGCTTCCCTCCTCGGGCCTCTGGCCGGCACCCGGGACACGGGTGGCTTTGCCCAGCCCCGGCTTCGTCCGGAAGGACATCAGGAATGGTGTCCAGAAGGATGTCTTGTCTCATTAACATATTACCCTTTTATTATTACAGATATGTTGAAACAATATCTTAGATATATTACAAAGTACGTTATCAACATTAAATTGATTGATTTCTCTGAAAGTTTGACCCCCTGGGTACTAGAAAAGGTTAAATGACCTGAGTGACCCTGATTACGCTCCCATGGGAAAGTACTGCCCAGTGACACCTCGTCCACCCCATAAGGGCTCTGAGTAGTCTGCCCTTTGGTTGGAGAAGGGAGGGCTGGTGTGTGCTGGACACTGCATAGGAGACCTTAGTGCTTGGCCCAGAGCGGGCTGGAGGGAGGCAGGCAGGGTGTGGGTGTGGGTTCTCCCGGGGGATCCCATATCCTGGGCCTGGAAGAGGCAGAAGGTACCCGGGGGAGGACCTAGCCAGCAGAGCACTTCGTGGGCCCCATTAGGCACTGGTGCACAGCAGCCCCAACTGTCCTAGACCCTCTTTCTTTTTCTTTTTTTGCAATCAACATTTTAATAACAAAGATACTACTTTTAACATGGTCAAGTATACTCGACTAAGTCCAGATTTTAAAAATCATAAACATCCAGCCCAACAGTTCATCCATACAGTTTTGTACAGAACATTCCGCAGGTCAAAAGAAAATGCATTTCAGCACAAAAATATTTAAAGAGAATCTCTAAGCACCATTTTATTTCTGCAAAACAGACATATATCTTGTACTGATTAAATATCTACAAGTGCTGCCCTAGCTGGTTTGGTTCAGTGGATAGAGCATCAGCCTGTGGACTGAAGGACCCCAGGTTAGATTCGGTCAAGGGCACATGCCCAGGTTGCGGGCTCGATCCTCGGTAGGGGGCGGGCAGGAGGCAGCTGATCAATGATACTCTCTCTCTCCCTTCCTCTCTGAAATCAATAAAAATATATTAAATATCTACAAGTCCTTTTCCTTTACAAAAATACATATATTCTTGATAGACTGAGTCATCAGCAATGACCTGGTCATCTTTCACTTCGAGTTGAATGATTCATAATCTAAATCTTACAACCACAAAAAGGTTTTTTATTTGCATTAAGATGTTACCACTTTTGACAAAAAAAGCTTAAAATATTTTATATTTTAAAGAAAAATCAGCAACACAACTGTACACTGTACTCTATGGTGGTTTTGTTTAATGTGAGGGCTCCTGTACCAAACACTGATGCACGCCGGGACTGCCCCTCACGAGGGTGCAGCAGGGCCCGGGCTCCCTCATGGGCACGTGCCGTGGACGACAGCTTGATAAGGACACTTAGGCCCCCACCCTCATTCTAAAGATCACAGCAAAAGAAAACTGACCCCAAACACAGGAGGCTGATCCCTTTACATTTCCAATGTGCCGAGCCCCTGCTCCAGTGGACTGACGTGCGTCTGTGGATAAATAATCTGTTTGCTAACTCTGCTGTTGCCCAGAAACATTTACTCTTCATTTGTACTAGATTCGTTTCTTATTCCACGGAGCCCAGGAAGATGGAAGAAAACTAGACCCAGTGTGTAACAGACGCCAGTTGCACTTGGTTCTGGGTTTAAAGGTAATTAACATTGAAAAGCTGCTGAACAATGTCTCAGAGCTGGCTCCTAGGGAAAGGGGCATAGCAGATGCACAGACACCTTTAAATGAGCATTTACAATTAAATTATTTTTAAGTGTAATGTCGTAACTTTCTGAAAAGAAAGTGCTCAAGCATTTGAAGTGTTTGAAAGCACAGAAAAAGACGAAGAAGAAAACACCCAATAAGTGACATTTTTTTTCTCTAGGTCTGCAAGTCAATCCAGCATTAGTTGGTTAGTTTGTGCTTTCAAAGGGTTCAGAGTCTCCAGTATTTTTAATATTTTCCAACCCTTCATATGCCAGATCTGACAGACATGCCATGTCCCTTAGTGTGTGTGTGTGTGTGTGTGTGTGTATCTCATTTATAACTAGAGGCCTGTTGCACGAATTCATGGACAGGTGGGGTCCAGCCAGCCTGCCACCAACCGGAGTGGCGGATGCTGATCAGAGTGGGGCCTGCCCAGGGGAGGAAGTTTGGGGGGTTGGCTGGCTCACCCCCAATTAGGGTGTGGGGGTGCTGATCAGGGCCACAGTGTGCATCAAAGCAACTGGTCGTTCTGGGGTTCTGGTCGCTTGGCTTTTATATATATATATAGACTGGAGGCCTGGTGCACGTATTCGTGCACTGGTGCGGGGGCGCAGCCTACAAGGATCGGCCTACTGTGGGGGCATTGCTCATCCCAGTCAGCCAAGCTCCATTCCCACTGTGGAAGCACACTGACCACCAGGGGGCAGTTCATGTATTAAGCATTTGCCCCCTGGTGGTCATTGCACATCATAGTGACTGGTTGACTGGTCATTCTAGTCATTCCGCCATTCAGTCAGCACACTTTTATATATGTAGATAGCATTTCACATTTTTGTGGTTCTAATCCAGGTATTTAAAATATGGCAAACATTCATTTTTGCAATTCTCCTACAACCAACGTCTTGAGTATCAAGCTTAGCCTGTGGGAGATTCCTGATGATAAACCATAGTACATAACAGAGGATTATGTATAGCCTATCAGAGAGATGTCGGGATGTGAGCATTAACTCTGAGGTGGCCCACAGCCTGAGCTCCCAAGGAGAATGCTTTAAGAAGA
>NW_006295396.1:0-859 GCF_000327345.1 Myotis davidii | reverse complement strand
TCCATGCTCAACCACTGAGCCAAACCAGCTGAGTGATGGACAAACTTTTCGTGTTTCATGCGATACCCTATTATCAATGTGTAGATCAATCTTGGCAGGCATAGACGTCTCTGAGGCCGTGAAACTCTCCATCCATGAACATGGGATATATCTCCATTCCAATGGGCCTTCTTTTATGTTCTCAGTGAGTCTGAAATGAAGTTAAAGGGGAAGCTGGAAGGGAAGGAAAGAGGCAGCCATGAGGCCAAAGAAGAGGAAAGGGAGCACGGAGAGGAAGAAACAGGGTCAAAAAGGAAGATACACCACTCTGGGCAGATGGAGAGAATTAAAGCTGTGTGAAGACAGGAAAGAATGGAGGGAGAAAGGGGTCAGAAAGGGAGAATATGAATCTGGGCTCAACCTTGCCTACCTTGGGAAAAGGGAAAAAGAACTTGGCCTCAGAGCAATGTGGTGCTCAGTAGTCATTCCCTGCTGTGAGAATTGGGACACGCTTGGGGATGAAAAGGGGTTCGCCCAGGTCCTGAGACACGGTGAGCTGCACCAAAAGGCAGAGGTTAATTTAAAACAAAGGGAATGGAGGCCCCTCTCAATACGTCCTGCTCACTGGGGCATGGTGTGGTCACTCTGGGACTGGCATTCTCCTGGCACATCTGCAACAGGGGTGGGAGGAGACACAGAAATGAGGGCAGCAGCTCACAGGACATCTGGGGGTCCTGGGGAGAGGCCAGGCGAGGCACAGGGTCAGGAGACAGGAGGAACACCCAGGGGCAGAGGAGGAGCTGGCAGAGGATTGGGTGGGAGTCCCATGAGGGCAGGCAGGAGGAGAGGTCAGGAGCCGGGGCCAGCCCTGTCCTGGGTC
>NW_006295395.1:10020-10782 GCF_000327345.1 Myotis davidii | reverse complement strand
CTCCGCCATGGCGCCGACGACAACTTCTTCAGAACCCTCAGAGGCAGGTTCGGCCATGGCGACGAAGACAACTTCTTCAGAACCCTCAGAGGCAGGCTCTGCCATGGCACCAACGACGCCTTCTTCAGAAACCTTAGAGGCAGGCTCTGCCATGGCACCGACGACGCCTTCTTCAGAACCCTCAGAGGAAAGCTCGACCATGGCGACAACTTCTTCAGAAACCTCAGAGGCAGGCTTGGCAATGGCGCCGACGACGCCTTCTTCAGAACCCTCAGAGGAAAGATGAAGTATGGCGCCAACTTCTTCAGAACCCTCAGAGGCAGGATCGGCCATGGCGCCCATGATGCCTTCTTCAAAACCCTCATAGCAAAGCTCGACCATGGCGCCAACTTCTTCAGAACACTCAGAGGCAAACTCGGCCATGGCGCCGACTTCCCGAGAACCCTCAATGGAAGGCTCGGCCAAAGTACCGACAAATTCCACAGAACCTTCAGAGGAAGGCTCGGCCATGGTGCCGACTTCCAGAGAACCCTCAATGGAAGGCTCTGCCAAGATACAGACAAATTCAACAGAACCTTCAGAGGAAGAGTCGCCCATGTTAAAGGCAGCTTCCCTGCAGCCCGTGAAGAAGTAAAATGGCGACTAGTAAAATGGCGACTGCTGAGGGGGACAGTGCCCTTTTTACTGCTTCTGCATTCCCCAATCAAATAGCGATAGGCTCTGCCTACCAGCATTTCATCCAATCAGATATGGAGATGGGCT
>NW_006295395.1:3628-8763 GCF_000327345.1 Myotis davidii | reverse complement strand
GTGTTTGTGTGTGTGTGTGTGAGTGTGTGTGTGGCCCCTCAACCCAGTCCCTAAGGGCTTCCTGAAAGTATTCGCTCATTTTTTTTCCCTGCCAAGCTCAAGGCTGGGTATGGCAATGCTGCTATGAGGGTTCTGGTTTTCAGGAGAAAAATGTCTGTTCTGGGTTGGAGTTATCAGACTGACCCAGAGGTGGCTTCCTGGCTGCCTCTCCCCATTTTGCTCCCCTCCTTTCACAAAACCACCTTCCCCTGAAGCGCAGCCTTGGTGTTTGTAATTGTAAGATCCTATGCACGGGGTTTAGTGAGTAAAAACAAGGAAATTATAAAGACACAGCAACCGAGCTGCTGTGCATCTCTCTCCCCCTGGCACTGCATGGCTGGTGCAAAATTTCAGGCTGCCTTTCTGGGCACAGTCTCCCATGGCTGTGGGCTTAGATCTAGAGTCCCCCACTGCCAGCAGCCCTGTGGACCCCCTCCCACAGTCGAGCGCCACATGTGTCCCCAAGTGACATGGAGTTGGTGCAGCGCAGTCTACCTCTGAGACTCTTCTAGTCCCTGCTGCGCATGTTTCTCCCTCCAGCCCAGATACCAGATCTTACCTCTCTCCAGGAGACCTCTGACCTTTCTGGCCACGGATTGTCTCTCCAGCTGTGTTTAATTCACCAATTCTGGGTGGATGTTATTCCATTCAGCTGTTGCTTCTATCGGCTCTGTGAGACATACGGATTGTCTCTCCAGCTGTGTTTAATTCACCGATTCTGGGTGGATGTTATTCCATTCAGCTGTTTCTTCTACCGGCTCTGTGAGATGGTGCAGGACCCATTTGCCTATTCGGCCACCAACTTGTCTCCCCATGGACAAATGTTTTAGGAGCCTGCGGTCAGGGAGATTGGAGTCTCGGTGTTCCTGGGTTCGTAGCCGAGGCAGCTGATCCCTGGCTGGTGTGGCTGTAGAGTCCTGGGTGGTGTCCAAGGTCTCCCAGCTGTTTCTTCTACCGGCTCTGTGAGATGGTGCAGGACCCATTTGCCTATTCGGCCACCAACTTGTCTCCCCATGGACAAATGTTTTAGGAGCCTGCGGTCAGGGAGATTGGAGTCTCGGTGTTCCTGGGTTCGTAGCTGAGGCAGCTGGTCCCTGGCTGGTGTGGCTGTAGAGTTCTGGGTGGTGTCCAAGGTCTCCATGGGTGAAGGTGAGGCTGGGCCCCCAGTCACAGCTGCTCTCCCCTTCAAGATGGCATGGCCTCTAAGGCAGATCTGGCCACCCCCAGAGAGATTTCAGCAGTAGCAGAGGTTGCCCATTCAGGGGAGCCTGGTCCACCAGTACCCAACAGTCCTGCGGAATATAACTGTCCCTCACTCACACACACACACACGCCTCAGATGTCCACACACTCCCCTTTTGCTTTCTCACTCTTTCACACTATCTCCCTCACCGCCGTCTTGTCAGCCACTATCTTGGATCCTCTCCACGATATAACTGTCCCTCACTCACACATACACACACGCTTCAGATGTCCACACACTCCCCTTTTGCTCTCTCACTCACACTATCTCCCTCACTGCCGTCTTGTCAGCCGCTATCTTGGATCCTCTCCATCCTCATTTTCATTAAAGAGCCAGATTAAGACCAATTTATTTACTGTATTAAGTTTGATTTCAATTTGGCCTGATTGTTTTCATAAACACAATAAGAATAGTAATTGATTATAGAGGCTTTTACAAACCTGCTTTGCTGGAATCTCATGATTGAGCTTTAATTAGCCCCTTCAGGTATAGAAGCTGAGCCACCCAGTTACCATCAGGTTTGCCTGCAGTACCTATAGACTTGGGTGCATTCCTAAATTTCTTGAGGTCCCCAATGATGGCAATCTTTATTCTTTACCTGGAAAGACTGCCATGAACCATATGATCAAGGAAGGTACCAGGTCATTTCTTGCCAGTGGCTTTTGATTGGTTTCAATAAATTTTGATAAGGCTTTCTGGTGGCACCCAAAATCCAGGTGCACCCTTTTCAGACATGACATTCCAGTCAAATATTTGGTTAATAAAACCATAATTGGAAGCTTGTCTTATTGAATTCATGCAAAGAAACATATTTCCATGACTCATTCATTAAGAATTGTCAAATTCTGCCCTAGTTGGTTTGGCTCAGTGGATAGAGTGTTGGCCTGTGGACTGATGGGTCCCAGGTTTGATTCCAGTCAAGGGCATGTACCTTGGTTTCAGGTCTTCCCTGGCCCAGGCCCTGGTCAGGGCTCGTGCAGGAGGCAGCCAATCAATGTGTTTCTCTCACATAGGTGTTTCTCTCTATCTTTCCCTCTCTCTTCCACTCTCCCTAAAAATCAATGGGAAAATACCCTTGCAAGTATTGCATGAATATAGCGTCTGTGTGTGTGTGTGAAAGAGAGAGAGAGAGAGAAAGAGAGAGAGAGAGAGAGAGAGAGAGAGAGAGAGAGAGAGAGAGAGAATTGCCAAATTCTGAAGGGATAAGGTAGGGAGAAAAATATAAAAGCTTCCATATTGCTTATGAAGGTATAATTTACCAAATTGTTCTAGGGAAATAAAAACAAGATTCTATCTTACTAATAAAAGTCTAGGTGGTCCTCACGCTGTCATGCTGTGATGCCCTCATGCTGTCACAAGATGGCTGTGCACACAGCGGAGGCAGGACCCCCAGCTCTGGCCTACCTCTTTGGGGCAATCCATTGAGGAGCCCCGGATGGATGGGCAGGCCCTATGTCTTTAGGGTGATCAATCATTAGATTCCCACACTGTGAGAGGGCACAGGCAAGGCTGGGGTACCCCGCCCAAGTGCATGAATTTCATCCACTGGGCCTCTAGTATATCCGAAAGAAAGATTTCCATATAACTAATCTTTTGTTTGTCTTGATTATTTGTTAGCATTTTATCTTTTCAGTCCTTCTTTAGAGTTCTATAAATTTTTACTTATTTTAAAGAGATGACCTTCTTAAAAAACTGTAATTTAAGGTAAGTTAGAGTCCTTGTTATGAATCTTTTCAAAGACTTAACTAACATATTTTTAAATGCATCATAGAAAAACAATGACTTTCTGTAAATGACAAACTTAAATGACATGATTATAGACTTGACCATGAAAAAATTGACAAAGAACCTTGCTTTGCTGTAAGATATAACATTCCAAGCTAACAATTTTTGGTAAATAATAATTATGAAAGGACATAAAAGAACAATATAAAGTTTATATTCCTAGATTTAATGTAGAATTTAAACTATATATATATAAAGAAGAAACAATATGAAAGATTTTAAAACATTGCACATGGCTCATTAGAAGTGAATATTGAGCACTGGAAATAATTAATAAACATCCCAATGTGTGGATTACAAACATTTGAAGTACTATTGCCAGATGCTTCCATAGGGAACTATTATTCTAGGCTTGTCCAGTGGCATTGACAGGATCTCTGTGACTCTTGAGAATTTCCTGTTTGAAATTGGCTCTGAATCTTTGCAAGTTCCTTTCTAGAGCAGACTGAAATTTCTCTAATACAGTAGGTCCTCAGGTTACATCTGAGATCCACTCCTACGGCACGATGAAACGTTATTTTCACTGTAAGTCGAAACCCACCTACATAAGCACCTATGTCATTCACATGGAGTACATACACAGCAGTAATGAAGTGAAACAGTAAAAAAATAAATAAATAAAGGAAAGATAACAATTCCTGACCTTTACTTGTGGTAAATAAATAATCAAAAACATAAAGCACATATGTACATACATTGAATTGAGCACAAAATGACGTATGTTGAGTTCAACATAACCCGAGGACTGCTTGTATTTACTTTAATAAGAATATATGTATATTCTTATTTAGCAAAGTTTCCCATATAATTTTTCAAGCATATTAAATAGGCTTAATTAGCTTAAAAGCTTAGGAGAGAGAATGAATCCTTAAGATATCCCAGGGCCCATTTGAATAGCTCAAAGTAATTTCTCTGTTAAAAGAAGTCTTTTGAAATTTAAACCTTAGGAAAGTTGTCAAATATATTTAACCATAATATTATATTGTAAGTCTTTGTAAATCTAGGTAAAACAAATGTATAGCTTTATAGTAACAACTTTAAAGGATATTGATTAAAATTAAACCAGTTTTGATATTAAATATTTTGTCTAGAACATAGGATTTTTTTAAGTTATGTAAGTATTTAATTTCTGTAGGCCAATAAAACATTATACCCTAATGGTGCCATCCAGAGACAGAAAACATATTACATTTAATATAGAGACAAATACATGAAGACCATACACATGATTTAAATCATTAATTTTTGTAGAGAAGACATAAGATTTTTCCTTTGCTTTTGATGATTTTTAAGAAGGCTAGAAAAGGGAAGAGGAGTTTCTAAATAGCAAGCAAGAAGACTTGTTGAGACTTTCAATGATAGTGTCAAGGACACTGAATGAGTGGCTCTAATTTAAGGGTTTAAACGACAGGACAGAGTTGGTTTAGGCCACTGAACAGGTAGCAACCATGGTGACAAAAAATATGACAATGACAATAGTGGGGTTGTTAGAAATACTAGGAGAGAAGGGGTCTCTTCCGACGTCAGGGGTGATTAGGTCCTGACTCACTGGACCCCATCGCCCAGGTGTTGTCTGGGGATGGTCATGTGGGTGAGTGACACATGTCCAGAGGGCAGGCTTACCTTACATTTCCACTTTGAGATGAATCTTGATTAAGGACTTATTATTCCACAGATGGACAGGTAGGTTTCTCCCACCCTGACAAGACAAGAGAAAGTGTAATGAAAGCCATTCTAGATTCGCCAGAGAGAAATTAGGTGGAGGAAGGGTCTTTCTTCAAATTTAAAACTTTCACAAACCTTCTTACAACTTTCAGAAATAAAGCTTTAGAACTCACCTTCTTTTTTCTTCAAAATGCATCTCCATGTCTCATGCCTTCTATCATTAAATCCATATAATTTTCCAATTTAATTTGAATTTTTAATTCCTAAGAATCTTAATTTTCCAATGATAACCAAAAAATAAACAACCAGCATTTTTTAGAAGACATTTTTGAACACACGTTAAACACACTTTCAACAAAGCACAAGACATTACATTAACAGTTCCAAATTTACTTGATAGATT
>NW_006295395.1:0-1847 GCF_000327345.1 Myotis davidii | reverse complement strand
CACCCTCCCACATGCCCTTCCAGGGGTGGGCAAACTTTTTGACTCGAGGGCCACAATGGGTTCTTAAACTGGACCGGAGGGCCGGAACAAAAGCATGGATGGAGTGTTTGTGTGAACTAATATAAATTCAAAGTAAACATCATTACATAAAAGGGTATGCTCTTTTTTTTTGTTTTAGTTTTATTCATTTCAAACTGCCCGCGGGCTATAGTTTGCCCACGGCTGGGCTATAATAAGTTCTGCTTCTGATAGTAGCAGGACTGTTAAGTGTTTGCAGTTTTGTAGTTAAAAAAAAAAGGGTTAAATGGCAGCTGCTTGCCCTTTGGGGGCGGGGGGTGAGAAGGCTAAATTAGGAGTTTCTCATGGTTTTAGGGACCTGGAGGTGGAGGCATAAAGGATACAGCAGGAGGAACAGAGTTTGGAGTAGTGATGGAGCTCAAAGAAGGCCTGAATATAGGTAATCTCACACCATTTACCTAGATGGTGGCAGTATAAATCCAACTGGAGAATGGCATTATAATTTAGGGTGCTCTTCTGGTGCCAGATATCCTGATTGTCTAATTTATATTGTGGCCATGCTGTATTACAATAGAAAACGAAGCATTTACTAGGGTAGGTCTAATTTCATCTCATAAATGGAAGGCCTTAAGATTCTTTAAAAGGCAGGCCAGAGGTGAATCCTTGGGACAGGTTGAGATTGAATTACCCATGGTGTTACTGCCATAAGGGTGTTTGCAGGAGAGTCGCCAAATAAGAGGGAGAAACTAATGGCCAGTGTCCTAGCCTGGTTGCTGGCCCCCTTCCTTGTGCTGAGGCTTATTCTAGGAGGCTTTACTCAGTGACTAGAAGACTCAGTTTGGGACTCAGCTTTCCCCCAGTGGCTAGGGACAAAGAGGGGCACCCCCTGCTATTTATTCCCTGGCAAACTGCTGGTCAGACCCAGCCCTAGGATTCCTTGTGCCTTGTGCCTACTGTGGCAGGACCAGCCTGCAAATGAGCTATTTGCCCCAGGAAACGCCAGATTGTCAATGCTGAGACTCACAGTCCCCGAAATAAAATCCTACAGGGTGTTTTGGGCCAGGGTTTGGGCAAGTGTGTGCTTTTTCATAGTGTGCCTCCATTGCTTGGACATTTGCTGGAGACCTGCAGGCTGCCTAGAGCAATCTTGCCTGTTCTATGCCCTGTTTATCCTGTCACAGAAGTCTTCTAGCAGCTGCTGCCCTAGAGGCTTTTAAGTGACTGATTCATGCCTGCAGGTGGTGGCCCTGTGGGGAGCTGAGAGTCTCGGTCCCTAGTGCCCTCGTCCCAAAAATTAACTGTGAGAATAAACAAGTAATATTTTCTGTCAAAGAACAGTTTAGACAGCGCCATTTTAGACTGCATAATGTGGCAGCCACTATTTTGGCTCCCGTGCCTTAGCAGCCACCAGTTTTGCCACATGACTTGCAGCTTCCCTGGGAGCTGCCATCTTGAAATGGCAAAGGCCACCCCCGCCCCTGTTAAATTAGCCAATCACGAAGGACTGTGAGCCTGGCTCCAATCAAGAGTGAAGGACAGGTCAAGTGGGTCAGGAATAAAAGCCGAGCGGACTTCTGCTCAGTGTGTGTGTGCTCTCAGACCATGTGCTGCGCACCCTCCTGCAGGAGTAAAGATCCTGCCTTGCTGCCTGTCTCCTGGGTGGACCCCTTGTTTTCAGGACTCACCTTATTTTTTACAGCCTGTTCTCATGCAAATAAGGACTCCAAATCTTCCCAATTTGATTGGTCCAACAGGCATCGTCCTGACCAGTAGGAATGGAGCTGTTCCAATTGGTCGGTGAAAATCCTAAGGGTGGGGAAACCAAGATG
>NW_006295394.1:4293-7062 GCF_000327345.1 Myotis davidii | reverse complement strand
ATTAAAAAAAAAAAAAAAAACTAGAGACACAGAGCAGAAAATTTGTCCACTTAAGGGAAGTCCCTCAACTCAGCCTGCACCATCTTTCATTCTGTGACCCCTTGGGGGATGTAGCAGTGTGTCAAGTGGCAGGCAGCCAGGGAGGAGCCCAAATTGGGGCTGAACGCCACACCACTCACACTGTGCCTGCTGCCACTGCTCAGTAGTGCTGCTGTGGAGTCTGGAGAGGCTCCCACCAGGCAGCTGCACTCGTCAACCATGAGCCTGGCTTCTAGCTGACAGTGCTTCCCCTGTGGGAGCACACTGACCACCAGGGGGAAGCTCCTGCATTGTGTGTGTGCCCCCTGGTAGTCAGTGCACATCATTGCGACCAGTTGTTCTAGTTCTTCCACCGTAATTGTTTCTTAGGCTTTTATTATATTGAGATTGTCTCCTCAACTGTGATTAATTTGTTATTTCAGGGTGGATATTCTTGGCTTTAATTGCTTTTCTGGCCCTAGGAGGAGGTCCATGACATTGCTGCCTATCCTGCCACCATTTGTCTCTCCACTTTATTTTGTCAGCTCCCAAAATGCTTGTTATCACATGAGGACATACGCTTCTCTCTTGTCCTCCTCATTGGATATTTAACCTATGGACACATTCAGTGTATATGGTTTCCTCAGTGCACAGCTTCTGCATCAAAGAGAACTTCTCCAGAGTTTGGCAGCACAGGTCGCCACCCAAGAACCACATAGATGAATTTAAAAGCATTTGACAAAATGAATTGTTGTGAATGATAAAAACACTCAAGAAAATAGTGATTGGGGGGATATTTGCTTAATATGATACACACATATAAACACACACACACACACACACACACACACACACACACAAACACACCATATACTCCTGTTTTCCAGTATCTCACTCACTTAACAGGGAAACACTAAAGGCATATCATGGAACAAAGCAAGCATGCCCTTCCACTTCTATTCAATGTTATAGTGGAGGTTTTAGCCAATGCAATTGAGCGGGCCTAAGCTGCAGTCTGGCCTCCCTCTGCTGGAGGCAACTGGCCAATCAGGTATATGGATACTTTCTGGAGGCAGCACGGACTCCTTCCTTATTTCTTTCCTCTGTGGTTAGAGAACAGGGGACTAAAAGGTGGAGACAGAACTGTGGCCGAGCCTGGGCTTTTGTAGGCAGCAGAAAGAAGGAGAGGGCTGGGAAAAGTCTAAATAAATTTTCTTCGATTGTGCTCTGGGCCCCTCCCTTTTTTTTTTCCCTTTTTGTAGTGGATGCTCGGTCCTCGGACTGACCAGAGCCCCATGTCGGTTGTGTTCAGCCCCCTCACTTTTCAGCTGAATGTACAGCCACCTCGTATTCCAAGCAGGGCTGTTTTCAAGCGACTAAAGTGCTGTTAATCCACAGTTCCTGGCCTCTCCCCTCTCAGTTTCCTCCTTGAGTCAGTTACAAAGTTCACCGAGACACCGAAGCAGCTCTGTGCTGGAGTGGGGGGTGGGGGGGAACACACGCAGGCAGCACCACATCCCAGGTCAGGGACACAGACAGGCAGTGTCACGTCCCAAGTCAGGGACACTGGCAGACAGTGTCATGTCCCTGGCCAGGCAGGCAGCTTTACCTCAGCACTGGGCAGAACATTAGTGCTGGGCAGGCCTGGGTGTGCCTCCACTGGGGGCAGATGTCCCCACCCCCCCAGCTCCTGTGCGATGCAATCCATTGACTGGTTGTGCCTCAAACACCATAATGGAAAAATTAGCATATTACCTCTTTATTATATAGGATGTCATCCTAATAAGTTTAACCTGTGATGATGGTAGGACCATCTCCATCTTGTATTTCCACTATTACCTGGGGACAATACTGGACAAAGACTGGTTATAAATAAATGTTTGTTAAATAATGAAATTGATCAAAATTTCTCTGATTCTTGCTTTCTCTTTGATCTTTATATCCAGCCTACATCTGTGGAAAATATTATCCTTCCCTTATTCATCAATGTTTAGTCACAGAAACAAACTCTTACATTTTTTGTTGTTGTTAATCTTCACCTGGGAATATTTTTAAGATTGATATTTTTTAGAGAGAGTGGAAGGGAGGGGTGAAGGGAGGAGAGAAGGAAGAGAGAGAGAGAGAGAGAGAGAGAGAGAGAGAGAGAGAGAGAGAGAGAGAGGGACGTGTGAGAGAGACACATTGATTGGTTCCCTCCTGCGCAAGCCTCAACTGGTGCCTCCTTCAGGAGACCTAACTGGAGCAGGGGATCTAATCTGCAACCCAGGCACGTACCCTTGACTGGGAATCAAACCCACAACCCTTTGGTGCATGGGATGACACTCTAAACACTTAGCCACATGGGTCAGAGCCAAACTATTATATTTCAAATATTTTTTCTCCTTTCTATCTAGACATGTTGACAATGGGGAAAGCCATTTGAATAACTCATATTGGAGCAGACTTTGACTGGAGCAAGCTGAACATGCTAGTTGTTAAAAACTGGCTCATCTGATAGAAAACCATGAAATACAAACTTGAATCACTATTAAATAGACAGACACTCCTTTTGAAAGAAGAGTTGTCTTAATACCTTAAGGATAGGGAGTAGAAAACAGCTTCTTATCAGCTAAGAAGAGAAATGTTTACAATTCAGCTTTGGCCACAGAGTTGATGTTGGTGATGGGTGTTCAGAGGGATAACATGCTGAGCTGTGTTTCTCACACTTCCCAGTGCTCTTCACCCACCAGATTACCTCAGAGCTAGTTCTGT
>NW_006295394.1:0-846 GCF_000327345.1 Myotis davidii | reverse complement strand
GATGAGGACAGTGGAAGGGGTAAGTGCAGAGGGTGGGGTGGGAACTGGGTGGGGGAGAGCTATGGGGGGGGGGAGAGGAACAACTGGAATAATCTGAACAATAAAGATTTAATTAAAAAAAGAATAATTTTAGGTACTTATGGAACAACATGAAGCATAAAAACATTCCCTTCATAGGATTTACAGAAGGAGAAAAGAGAGAGCAAGTTATTGATAACCTATTTTTAAAAATAATGACAGAAAACTTTCCTAATCTGGTGAAGGAAAAAGACACACTAGTCCAGGAAGTGCAGAGAGTCCCTAACATGATGAACCCAAAAAGGCCCACACCCAAGTGCATTATCATTTAAATGGCAAAGCCTAGAAATGAAGAGTGAATCTTAAAAAATATCTATACTAATAAAAGCCTATGTGTTCCTCCTGCCCTTGTGCTCGACATCATCACAAGATGGCCATCATTAAATGTGAGCCACAAGATGGCCTCCACAAAGATGGCCTCCACAAAATGTCCTCCACAAAATGGCCACAAGCACAGGGAAAGCAGATCCCGGTGGCCATTCGGAGCATGTGGCCTGGGAGTCCCATGGCTCTATGTGGCATAGAGGAAGCTGGTCCTGGCATCTCTGCTGCCTCACAAGGAGGAGGCAGGTCCCAGTGGAGGTGGCGGGTCGCAGGAGGGGATGGCAGGTGTGAATTATCAGGCTGGCAGGGGAGGGCAGTTGGGAGCGATCAGGACGGCAGGAGAGGGCAGTTAGGGGCAATCAGGCCGGCAGGCAGAAATGTTTAGGGGCAATCCAGCAGGCAGACAGCCACATGGTTAGGAGCCAGCAGTCTCAGATTGTGAGA
>NW_006295393.1:0-780 GCF_000327345.1 Myotis davidii | reverse complement strand
AGAAATAAACTTAACTAAGGACATAAAAGACCTCTATGTGAAAAACTACAGAACACTGAAAAAAAGAGATAGAGTAAGACATAAACTGATCGAAGAATATATGGTGTCCATGGATTGGTAGAATCAACATGATTAAAATGTCCATACTACCCAAAGCAATCTATAGATTCAATCTACTACATATTAAAATACCAACAGCATATTTAAGAGACCTAGAATGAACTTTCCAAAAATTCCTCTGGAATAAAAAAAGGATCCCAAATAGCTGCAGCAAACCTGAAAAGGAAGAACAAAGTAGGTGGGATCTCAATACCAGATATCAAGCTGTATTACAAAGACACTGTTCTCAAAACAGCCTAATACTGGCACAAGAACAGATATATATATCAATGGAATAGAATAGAGAACCCAGAAATCGACCCAAACCACTAAGCTCAATATTTGACAATGGGGAGAAAAAAATGGCGGAGGTTTAGATGGACGTGTTGGTGCCTTGTCCCAGAGCAGATAAGGGCAAGCAGCTGAAATGGGTGGCACGCAGCCCAAATAAGCAGAGGAGATTCAGCTGAGAGAGAGTCTGAAGCTGGGAAAGACCGAGAACTCCTAGAAAAAGGGAACGGTTAGAGTTTGAGGCTGAAACCTCTCCCGGTGCACCGGCTCAGCCACAGAGACCGCGCCATCTTAAGTGGCTGTTACCAGCATCGAGAGATCGGCTACTAACCTGGAAGCAATGGCGCTCAAGCAGCTCGACTATGTGAACTCAGAGGAGCCCTGCTTCTC
>NW_006295392.1:0-705 GCF_000327345.1 Myotis davidii | reverse complement strand
ACTAATAAAAGAGAATGATGCAAATTGACTGTAGCTTCGTGACACAGGAACAGGCTTAAGGTAGAGAAACGTAAAAAGCATACCCAAGTACAGCTTCTAGCAAGATGCTCATGATTTAATAATCTCAAATATGTACTGGAATAGATGGTGTATTCAGACACATCTTTGAAAGCATTTGAATACTGATGCCAAAGCATACTTATTTAAACTCGGATTATTTAATTTCAATTTATACAAAAATAGATTCAATAGAGAATTCCAACTACTTTCTTCATATTTTTTATTTACTTTTCTGTTAAATGTATTGGGGTTACATTTGGTTGGTAAGATTAAATATGTGTAAAGTGTACCATTCTACATGTGAGATATAAAACTGAAAGCAACAAATGAACAAATAGGAAAAGCAAACAAAACCTCATAGACACAGCAGCAGTGAGGTGGTTACCGGAGGCAGGGGGGATGGGGGAAGGGTATATGAGTTATATGATATGTCTGCAACTTCCTTAACATACTCTTTCAAAGAAAAACAAAACAAAGCCTTGCTCATAATGTAGAAAATTAAGACTGTAAGGGCAGCCTGGCCGGTGTGGCTCAGTGGTTGAGCATCGACCTATGAACCAGGAGGTCACTGTTCCATTCCCAGTGAGGGCACATGCCCGGATTTCAGCTCAGTCCCCAGTATAGGGCATGCAGGAAGCAGCCAAT
>NW_006295391.1:4372903-4377640 GCF_000327345.1 Myotis davidii | reverse complement strand
TATATTTAGCAAATATCTTATCTACTAAAATAGAAATATGCAAATTGACCATACTTCCACCACACTCACAAGCCATACCCACAAGCCAATCAGGAGTGAGTATGGAAATAAACCCAACCAAGATGGCAGCAGCCGCAGAGCTGGAGCAAACAGGAGGCTTAGGTTGCCCCTGGTGATGGAGGAAGCCAAGCTTCCCACCTACCCTGGCCAGCCCTAAGCTACCGCTCAAGGCTACAAAGTTTCAATTATAGAAGATAAATAAATCCCAGATACCTGCTTCCAGCCGCTGTGGCCTCCACTCAAGGAAGGTCTGGGAGCCTGGGTTGCCGTGGCTGTGGCCAGCCAGCAAACAGCCATCAGCCACTCACCCAGGCTGAACAGGCACCCCAGTGTGTACTTTCACCCTGAAGGGGGTGTGGCCAGCCTGCAAACAGCCCTCAGCCCCTCACCCAGGCTGGCCACATCCCCAGAGCAGGGACCCTGCAAACCACCATGGGGGCATGGCTGGCCTGCAAACCACCACAGGCCCCTTTCCCAGGCTACCCCATGCCCCAAAGGAACCCCCACCCTCATTCGGGACACCCTACAGGGCAAACCAGCTGGCCCCCACCCATGCACCAGGCCTCTATCTATACTAATAAAAGAGTAATATGCTAATGAGACTGGGATACCTTCCTAAAGACCTTCCAGATGTTCTTCTGGACAAAGCTATGGTGATGGGGCTGAGGTAGAGTGGTTAGAGGCCAAGAGGGGAGAGCAGTTGTTGGTGATCAGGCTGGTGGTGGGCAGGGCCATTAGAGATAAGCAGACCAGCAGGGGGGCCAGTTGGGGGCAAGCAGGCCATCAGTTGGGGTCAGTTGGAGGTAATCAGGACAGCGGGGGGAGGGGTATTTTGGAGTGAGAAGGCCAGCAGAGGGGCAGTTGGGGTCAAGCAGGCTGGCAGGCAGAATGGTTAGGGGCAATCAGGCAGGTAGGAAGGCATGTGAGCGGTTAGGAGCCAGCAGTTCTGGATTGCGAGAGGGATGTCCGACTGCCGGTTTAGGCCTGATCCCTGTAAACCAGAAGTAGGACATCCTTCGAAGGGTCCCAGATTGGAGAAGGTGCAGGCTGGGCTGAGGAACACTCCTCCATGCATGAATTTCATGTACCTGGTCACTAGTTCATATAATATTTTGGTAGGTATTTTTGTTCTAAGTCCTTTAATCATATTAATTTATTTAATTTATTTTTTGTACTTATAATTAATACTTCTGTGGAAGGTACTGGTATTACCATTTTTGTTAAAGATGAACCTGAGGTACAAAGCAGTCAAAAAACGTGGCTATCATCACACATCTTTTAAGTGGTAAAATCACTTAAAACCTAGCTCTCTAGCTCTGGTCCCTGGGATCTTTACCCTTGTCTTATGTTGTTTCTTAAAGCTTTCTACATGAAATGAAGAGGTTCTAAAATTCTTTCCATCTCCCACTACTTTTGTAGTGCAGTATAATGCTATGGTACTTAATTTTTATTATTTTTAGTTTCCCATACAAAGGTTCTAAACATTCCAGCTTTGACCATTCTCAAAGTTAAGCAACAGTTGGAAGAGAATAATATTTCTTAGCTGAATTTAATATGAGGCCATAATTTATGATTATGGTAAAACTGGTATTAATGTTTTATAGTAACATTATTTTATAAAGCAAATAGGATACATAATTTTATTTCCAAATTTAGTTTGAAAGATGAGGGGTTAGACAAGTTTGTTTATTCTAATTATAATGACAATGGCCCATTTTTTAAAGTAGAATATCTTTATATCTAAAACCACTTTGGGAACAGTTTAGATGACGTTTTCAAATGGTCAATTCAAATGTTAAAAGCAGTTTTGGTGCCCATATGCTCTTGCTATGAACTCCAAAAGGAAATTGCATATCTGTAGACAATACGGCTGTGGATAATGACTATGCATAAATTTCTTGTCCGCTCTCTTATCTCCACAACTTCTTCATACTATTTTATTTGCTTCTGGAATTAGAGGTCTCAGCATCTGTTTCATAACTTATAGTGTTTCCACAGAAGCTTATAGTTTTGCTTTTATAAAATCAGCCAATGTTTCTATAAAACTGTAGATAAAGACACAACAGTGGCCTTGAAGTTTCATAAATATAACAAACAAACAAACAAAAATAATTGAAGCGTGGCAACTTGGCTTATACAGATTGCTATTGCTTCCTTGTGAAAGTCCTGGCTTTTTTTATTAGTCTCAAGAGAACTGCAATTGTCTTCAGTTACCTTTCATGATGTCCTGTCTCTGTGATTTTAAATGAATGGAGATAATTCTGAAAAAGAACAAAGTATTTATCAGTTTTTTTTTATTTCTACTGTGGCTTGTCAATAGCTTTAGCATTGAAATTATTCTGACCCAATTTTCTCTTATCAGTGAAAACATTTAGGGCAAAATAGTGTAGTATTTATGCAGTACTGGTAAGTATGTAAAAGCAGGAAAAAATAACCTGTAGCTTTATGCACAAGGTCATTTTCAGTTTTTTAAATTAGCATTTTGTAATTTGAGTTTTATTTATCTATAACTTTTATCAGAGCATTAGACATTTTATACATACTCCATGTTTAAAAATGATTTCTAATTTATAATTCAGGAATATATACATGGAATTTGAATTAAAAAGAAATTTTGTATGAAGATTGCTGGGAACTATTCTTTGACATAATAAATTCACATTGGTACATTGCTCATGAAAAATATTTGTGGTTATATTCAGGACATTTTTTCCTCTCTGTACTGGTCACATAGCCTAAGTTAGGAATGATAGCTCATTGGGTATCATTGGTTTGCAAACTCCTACCAGTTCAGGGCTGATTTTGGACCATCCAAGTGGTCAAAGTAAGATCAGAGGCTTTTGTGGTAAGAGGGTCGGTCCTAAGAATGATGTGTCCATAGATATGCCTGGATGGACTCTCTCTGATGGGCTAATTGAAAAGAAGCACTCATAGACTCATTGACCTTTAGAGCAACATTGATCATTGAACCTGGGTACTTTAATCCATTCCTCTGTAGTAAAAGGAAATAGTAGGTTAGAGAGATTCAGAAACTTAACTGAGGAGTTAAGATTAAGTAGACTTAATTCTCCTTACTCTCAGCTCAGTGCTTCTATTTATAGCTGCTATCTTCTAAACTCCAATTCTCTATGCTTTATTCATTCTCTTCCTTCTTTTCTCAACTTTCTTCTTTCTCTCTCCTCTTTAGTATGGCTTACTTCACTTTTTCCTGTACCTATGGCCTTGTTTTTCATATCCTTTCTTTATTTTTAATCACCCCCTTCTTTTTCTATATAAATTTCTACTCCATATCTGTTTCCACACCATTCTTTCTATTTTTAATATTTTAGTTGACTTAGGAATTTACTCTTTTTCAACTGACTTAATGTATTTAATTTGCTCACAGATGAAGCCATAGTCTGGCTTCTCCCTAACATTTCAGGGTACAGACTATAGATAATACAAATGGAAGTCATTATGTCATATATGGTTAAATTCTAAATATTTAAGTGTTATAAAACAAACTTAAAGAAAGTGTTCAATTAAAAAAAAATGTTCTTCTCCCCTGAATTGACAAATACATGTTGAAAATTACCAGGAAGGAAGATTTGAATTTAATGTTCTCAGGCTCCTGAGAATCCTATGTCAAAATATGGTAACAATGGAAGAACTGAACCCACAGTCCCTGACTTTTGCTCCTTGACCTATCTTCCTTTTTATGCCCTCCCTATTCCGGTCCCATACTATGCAGGGCCTTGTGTACATGTATGTGGACACTCTGGTTTGCACTTTTAAGTACAGTCAATAGCACCCTTAAACAGCTACTTGTAGCCCACTAGCTGGAACTTGGGTTGCACATTGGAGGCACAGTCTTTGCTGGAGATGATAGGCCAAGAGAAGAAGGCTGCTCAATCACTGAAAGCAGATATGGGGCCATTTGAGCAGATAACTCTGAGATTCTAGAACTCAGCTAACTAGAACTTTATCTATTAAAGGAATTATGGACTCTAAACACATTTGTCTGTGTTGATTTAATATCTAAAGACCATGGAAGTGAAGAAAAATATAAAAAAGACTGAATTCTAGAACCTGAACTTTAGGTATGATAAACTAGAAAGTCCTGTTATAGGACATATAAATATTCTTTAGTAAACCTGCTCAAATGCCTTTACTTTATTACCTAAAACTTGAGGCTGAATCAATTTTCATAGATCTTTGGGAATATCAGCTGATAGTTGGCCTAACCTAAAAGGTGTGATTCTATTCATGGTTGTCCTAGTCAATGAGTTCTAAAAAATGTGGCTATTTTAATGGTTGTCACCTTGAAGCTATAAGGCACTCAGATTAGCAAATCACTTCTAGGATGTGGTTGAAAACATGTTTCAAAATGTTAAGCTTAAAGAGGTATAAAAAGTTTTCAAAAGGAAGAATCTTCAGTTAAGGATACAGTCTTGGGAGGTGTGTTTTAAAGAAAGAGTTAATTTTAGTGTACTTTCTAAGCAAAGGAATGCATCATGGAACCTTGGACAAACTCTGGGAAAGCTACAAGTGCTAGTTTATTCCATTTTTAAAACTTTGTGTGTATGTGAGTGTGTATGTGATGAGTCACAAATGGTGTTTGTATGTATACTAAAAATTTTAAGCAAAGAAACATCTTTGGAATTTTTGTTATCAGAGAATCATTCAAATTTCTTCGTT
>NW_006295391.1:4369444-4372840 GCF_000327345.1 Myotis davidii | reverse complement strand
GGATGTGCCCGCAACCCAGGTACATGCCCTTGACCGGAATCGAACCTGGGACCCTTCAGTCTGCAGGCCGACGCTCTATCCACTGAGCCAAACCGGTTTCGGCTGTTAGAATTTTAATAAGAATATTTATCTAAAATACAAGTCAGAAATCTAAAAATAAACTAGGGAGTTCTGGTTTAGAATTTAGTCATAATTAATTTTGTTTGCTTATATGTACTAGAGGCCTGGTGCATGAAATTCATGCAAGGGGGTCCCCTCAGTCCAGCTTGCACCTCTCTAATCCAGGACCCCTTGGGGGATGTACAACTGCGGGTTAAGGTTCAATCCCGGGGATCAGGCCTAAACTGGCAGTCGGACATCCATTTCACAATTCAGAACATGCTGGCAGATAATCGCTCACCTGCCTGACTGCCTGGTCTCCCCTAACTGCCCCCTGCTGCTGGCCAGATCGATCCCAACTGCTCCATCCCTACTGGCCTGGTCACTCCTTACTGCATCCCCTGCTGGCCTGGTGGCCCCCAACTGCCCCCCCTTTGCCAACCTGGTACCCCTAACTGCCCCTCCTGCTGGCTTGGTTACCCCCAAATGCCCCTCCCCCCGCTGGCCTTGTTGCCCCCTACTGCCCCTTGTTGCCCCCTCCTGCCACCACACACTGGCCTGGTTGCCCCATGCAGCATGCTGTTCAGTCGTTTGGTCATCCCTCACTAACTCCCTTGCAGGCCTGGTCGTAGACAGCCATCTTGCGAGGGCATGATGGGGTGGCCTGGTCCCTCCTTACTGCATCCCCTGCTGGCCTGGTGGCCCCCAACTGCCCCCCCTTTGCCAACCTGGTACCCCTAACTGCCCCTCCTGCTGGCTTGGTTACCCCCAAATGCCCCTCCCCCCGCTGGCCTTGTTGCCCCCTACTGCCCCCACACACTGGCCTGGTTGCCCCATGCAGCATGCTGTTCAGTCGTTTGGCCATCCCTCACTAACTCCCTTGCAGGCCTGGTCGTAGACAGCCATCTTGCGAGGGCATGATAGTTAATTTGCATATTGCCTCTTTATTATATAGGATTGGCAGACACAGTACTTGCAGTTATATATTATAAAAAGAACCAGACTATGTAGCATAATATAGATAAAATATTTTATTGGAAATAGAAGTAAGTTTACTTTTTGTTGAACATAGTTAATGGTGATTTTATATGTGTTGAGGAGATGGATACATTTTTAAATTACTATTTTTATCATAGTTACTGTACTCTTAAAAGGTTAATTTTCTCTCTCCTCCCTGAGGGGTCCCTCAGCCCAGCCCGTGCCCTCTTGCAGTCTGGGAGACCTCGGGGGTTGTCTGACTGCTGGCTTAGGCCCACTTCCTGTGGGGGGTGAGCCTAAGCCAACAGTCGGACATCTTTAGCATGGCTGTAAAGGTGGGAGAGGCTCCTGCCATAGCTGCAGTGCTTGTCAGCAATGAGCCCTGCTTCTGGCTGAGTGGCGCTCCCCCTGTGAGAATTCACTGACCACCAGAGGGCAGCTCTTGCATTGAGTGGCTGACTCCTGGTGATCAGTGTGTGTCATAGTGACCAGTCATTCTGCCATTTGGTCAACTTGCATATTAGCCTTTTATTATATAAGATAATTAATAGTACCAGGGTGACATTCTTAAAGGAGTCTATGTTCAATTTTACCAAGGCACAAATCTTTCTGCAAATCAACATACATTTTAAAGAATAAACATCAAGAAACTTTAAAGCATTTGAAGCTGGAAAGTAGAAAATGTGTGATAACCAGGTTGACAGGTGTCAGAGATTGCTTTATGAAAGTCCCAATATAGTTTTCCCCCCCCAAACAACTGTAAGTAGGCAGTATGTAGGATTGCTTCAACAAGGTCATAGTATTTTCTAAGAAGATAGAAGAGAGGGGAATCTAAAAAAAAAAAAAAAATGGAGGTAAACATGTATATAAATCAGCATTTAATGATTCTGAGGTCATACTTTTGAAATTATAGGTATTGGCTTTTAGTATTGAATAAAAGATATATGTGTGTGCTCAGGGATGGGGAGGGGGTGCAGATTGTTAAGAGACCCAGGTCATGATTAATGTCTCTGTCTGGTGGGCATGCCACCCTTTCAAAATACCTGATGCTGTTACCACACTATGATTAACCTGTAAGGCTTCAGAAAATAGACTTGTACCTCATTGCACTCTATCATTCCCTGATGTCATTTTTCAGCAGGTGCCATAGGAAAAATGACAGTGTGTCATGGGTGGGTGGGTGAGTGGTGGTTAGTATAGAGGTGGAAGGTATAGATTCCTAAATATCATTGCTATTCAAGATATCTATTTCATCTGTCTTATTTATTATTGGATTATATCTATGTTGTTTATATAATGTAAAGCTTTTTTTAAAAAAAATAAAGAATGGAATTTACCTTATTTTAAACAGAAGATTTACCTCTGGTGCTAAAAGAAATACCAGACTCATAAGCCTATAGGTGTTCTAAAACCATTTGTTAGACTTTTTATGTTTGTGAAAAATATTCCAGAGAGGGAGAATAATGGAAAGGAACAAACATATTATGGTAACAGGAAAGGAATTTAATATTTTTTCTTCCTCAAAAATATTAATAATCACCATCAATTAAGTTTAATTGAGCATAAACCCTGTGCAGAACACTTTACTAAGAATTAAGAACAAATAAAGCATTGATACAATACATGGTGCTCAACGAATTTATAATATCTTTAGAGCACTCAAGAATGACTATAAATAAATAAATGGCAATAAAAGAAATCTAAGGCTCAGTGCCAAGTGATTTCTATAGACAAATAGGATATCTGTCCCAGAGCCAACAGAATGATTCATTAAAAATTTTAATTATTTTTATTTTCCTAGAATTTACATATATATTTAAAAATTTTAATGTTGCAATAGATTATTAGATGCTTTAGGAAATATAGATGCACATGCCATAGATAAAATAAATCTCTAGAGTACTGTAAAGGAAAAATAAAATCTAAGACTGTACTTACCAGAGCATAAATCAGAGAGAGAAATTTTAGCACTGTGTAGGTCTTACAAATCTATAAACCCCTGTTCCCCTCTGGGGGTCAAAGTAACACATAGCACCATGACTGCTATTCTTCTATAGTAATATGTAGGGTTAGTTCTTGGAATCATTCAGGGATTGGCTACTAGTAGTTTATTTATCTACACTAATAAAAGAGAAACATGGAAATTGGCATACAACCGCTACCCTTCCCATTGGCTAATCAGCCAGATATGCAAATTAACTGGCAGCCAAGATGGCAGCCGGCAGTCAGGCAGCTGAAGTGAACAGGGAGGCTTGCTTGCTTCAGTGATGGAGGACTCCAACGTCCCCGCCTGACTTGCCGGCCTCTCATCTGAAACTA
>NW_006295391.1:4364559-4369175 GCF_000327345.1 Myotis davidii | reverse complement strand
CGGCGGCGCCCCCACCCCCTGATCGGCCCTGCTCTGTGTGTGACAGGGTACAGCGCTCCAACCCCCCTCCCCCCCCAGGGCTCCTGCTCTGTGTGTGATGAGGTAGAGTCATAACCTCCCCATCTGCCCTGCCCTGAGTGTGACAGAGGGCCATGCCCCAACTCCCTTATTGACCCTACTCTGTGAGTGACAAGGGGGGAGCGTCTCAACCCCCTGATCGGCCCTGCTCTGTGCATGACAGGGGAAGGCGCCCCAACTCCCAAATCGGCCCTGCTCTGAGCCAGACCAGGGGCTGCACCTAGGGTTTAGGCCTGCCCTCTGCCACCCAGGAGCAGGCCTAAGCCAGCAGGTCATTATCTCCCGAGGGGGCCCAGACTGCGAGAGGGCACAGGCCGGTCTGAGGGACCCCCCACTCCCCCGAGTGCACAAATTTTTGTTCACCAGGCCTCTTGTATATAATAATGTCCTTTCAATTCAGAACCCAGACTTTGGCTAACACCACCAACCCAGAACATTTCCATAAACCCATCTATCTGAGCTCTAATTCTTTTATTAAACATATTTTTATTGATTTCAGAGAAGAAGGGAGAGGGAGAGAGAGCTAGAAACATCAGTGAAGAGAGAGAATCATTGATTGGCTGCTTCCAACACGCCCCCTCCTGGGGATCAAGTGAGCAACCAGAGTGTGTGCCCTTGATGGAAATTGAACCAGGGATCCTTTGGTCCGAAGACCAATATCCAAGCTCTAATTCTTGATATTATTGTGGACTATTTTCTTCTTCACAACCTAATCAATACTTCTAACCTCTATTTTTTTCAATCACTTTATTGCTAGGTTCATTTTGTTTTATCTTATAGTAGATCTCACTGCTATCACTTAATCTCTAACAATTGTTTAATTCAGACCATTCATTATTCCCTCACATCCAGACTTTGGTCTCTTAAGTTGGTAGTTTTTTGCCCACCACTTCATCTAGCAAAATGCTTGAAGACTAAACTCTTTAAAAACTGCTTTAATTATGCCCCTCCTTCCCTTTCTTTTTCTGGCTGAACAGCCTTCTACATTTTGCCATGATCAATGTTTAATGGTTCCATAAATCATGTAATTTTTTCCTCCACTAAAGTATTGTTGTTGGGCGGGGATTTGAAAATGTTTGTATTCACTTTTTCTCCTAATAGTGTAATTGCTAGTAGAGGCTGCTGATTTCATCATTTTTGCATATTTTATTTTTGTAGAACCACAAAACAGTACAGTACACTGAAATAGATTAACCCATACTTACATCATGCATTCGTTTCTTGGGGCTGCCATATCAAAGGCACACCAACTGGATGGCTTAAACATTAGAAAATTTCTGTTGCACAGTTCTGTCGGCTGGACATTCAAGATCACGGTGTTGGTAGGCAGGCTTGGTTCCTTCTAAGGTCTGTGAAGAAAAATCTGTTGTGTTTTTTTTCCTGTCTCTTAGCTTCTGGTGGTTTGCCCGGCAATTTTTGACAATTCTTATCTTGTTTCAGCATAATTCCAATCTTCATATGGCATTCTCCCTATTTCTGTCTTTGTGTCCAAATCCCCCCGTTTTTATAAGCGCATAGTCATATTGGATTAGGGCTCACCCTAATGTTGTTCTCATAATTTGATCATCTTCAAAGACCCTATTCCCCCGTAAGGTCACTTTCAAAGGTATGGAGATTAAGATTCAACATTTTTTAGGAGATAGAATCCAACCCATAACAAATAGTAATGTATCGCCTAATCTGGACTGTAGAGGATTTTTTTTTTTTTAGAAAATTGGTTTTTAGGTTCTTACTTGATTACATTAATATTCTTATATACCTAAAAGTGTTCATTTCATCCTATAAACTGAATATAAAATATATAACTTCTTGGTTCCTTCAATTTCCCACTTTAATACCTTTTGTATAGATTCAGAACACTTGTTAGTAAATTTCAATTTTGTTCCTTTAAAATTGGGTCAAGAGATCCTGTACAATATTGAAGTGTTTCCAAGTGACACCCTTTACATTTGTTTATGTTTCACTTAGCTGAGTTCATTGGTCTGCATGATTATCTAATCACATTACTATACAATATTGCAAAGTAGAAGTCTGCATAAGATTTCCATAGAAAATAGAATCTTGATTTGCTGTGGTTCCAGATGGTGGTTTGCTTATAATAGTTTAGATTTAATCATGATCATTACAAACCCAATGAAGTTAAATTATACTATCTTACAATTTTCACATTGTTTGTAACAATAGGCTCTTGCAGAAAGCATATCCTTATCCATTGTAGAGTCAGGGATATAGTATTATCACGATGACAATTTTTGAATGTTGTCATTCTTTTAACCATAAAAATTAATTCCTTAATATTAGTGCTTCTCAAGTTTGTATGTTATTGTTTTGTTATTCATTTTTAATATATGCAAGTAGAATACTTTTTCAATGTTGAGAAGCCTGCTTTCCAGTAACATGACAAGTATGTTGGGATTATTATTAACACCATCAATTAGTTTTGAGAAAATGTTTTAGTGTACATTAGTATAAAATGTCCCTAGTTTTAAAAAAATATTTATTGGCAAATGTAGATTCAATATCCAATATTTTATGCTAGCTGTCAGAACCTAGCTCTCTGTGGCTTACAGAACATTTATTTTTACCATCTAAGTAATAAAAGTTGTTTTCCATTTCTTCAGTCAAACTTAACTACAGGCAAAAAGAAGTGGGAAAATAACCTGTCACATTATTCAGAAGCCAGACCAAGATACTGTAATACCATGGCCCACTAAGCTAATTTAGAAGAAAAAAAAATGAAAAGAAGTTTTTAAAAGATGGCATTTATATGTAATATATGTAGAAAATTTTAGGGTTTTGACAGTTTGAGATTGTATCTTTTTTAGAGGGAATGCATAATGACTTTTATTTCATTTGAAATATGCATAACTTCTTGAAGGTAACTTTCAACTCTCATTAACATTTTTCAAAGCAAGTTTCCCATCTATATGAAAGCAAAGGGTACTGCAAACCTGAACTTCAAATAGATTGACTGTTTACTTATCAACAAATCATTCATTTCCCCCCTTGCTTGTGACTTTTGCTCTATTAATTAGTGAGGGAAAAACCCTAGTATGGGCAACTATCAAGTCTCATACCTAATCAGCATTGCCAGAATATATCTTATTCTAGCTAAACAATGAAATGCTGGTAGGACCTGTTAAAGGGAACGAGTTTGTCAGTAAAAGTGGAGTTTTGGATTCAGGCTCTCTGGATTTGAACCTTAGCTTGGTTTCTTCTTGGCTTGTAACCTTTTTAAAGTTACATTCTTCTCATATATAAAGTTAGAGCTATAATGATACTTGCTTCATCATTACACTTTTATATCAAGGTTTTCAACCTCAGCACTGTGACATTTTATGTTGGAGAATTCTTTCTTGTGAATGGCTGTCCTGTGCTTTGAGGGATATTGACCCACATCTCTGGCCTCTGTTTACTAGATGCCAATATAGTGCTCCTTTCCCTCAGTTGTGGCAACCAAAATCATCTCCATATATTGCTAAATGCCACCTAGAGGGCAAAAGTACCTCCAGTTGAAAATCACTAAATTATATGATAATCAATACCTACATTTACAGAGAGAAAGATTTGCACAGTTCTTGTCATGTAATAAGAACTCAGTAGACTTGAGCTATGATTATTATATAACAAGTGAGCATTTAAAACACTCTTTCTGAAGAGCCATACTCTTAAAGAACTTGGGCATTATGTTCATTCTTTCTGTACATATGCATATGTGTATATGTACATATATGTGTACATGTATATTATCAATGTTCTAACTATTCAAAGTAATGATGGGCATAGCATAATAGCTATTATCTACATATAACCATTAAGTCTCATTAATTTATAATTTTTGAGACTCAATATTTTATAAATGACCAAAACTTTGCAGAAACGATGGACTTACATTTATCTTTCTTCTATTTGATCCTATTAGAATAAAATACATGCATAAGAAATGGCATACAGTAGAGTGAAGACTGTTATGTGTTACACAATATTATAAGGATTTCAACCAGTAAGATTTTTTTAAACACCACAGATGAGTCCACAAAATATCCTAAGATAAAATTTTAAATGCTATTTGATTCCTAAAAGCCTAAAATGGGAAGCACTGAAAGCCTAAAATGAGAAGCAGTATATGAAAATATAAAAACTGGATTATATAATTCCATTTTCTTAATGTCAATAATAATATTGAACTTGTTTTGTTTTGTATATATTTCAAGCTCTTTTTTCTTGTCATATGATTATCTCAGCTGTGTGATTTAGATAGGGATTATTTTTACCTTGTTATTTAGAAGAAGAGGTTGAGACAAAAGTTGTACTCCTGTAGCCGAAACTGGTTTGGCTCAGTGGATAGAGCGTCGGCCTGCGGACTGGGGGGTCCTGGGTTCGATTCTGGTCAAGGGCATGTACCTGGGTTGCGGGCACATCCCCAGTGGGGGATGCAGGAGGCAGCTGATGGATGTTTCTCTCTCATGGATGTTTCTAACTCTCTATCCCTCTCCCTTCCCCTCTGTAAAAAATCAATAAAATATACTAAAAAAAAA
>NW_006295391.1:4339314-4364203 GCF_000327345.1 Myotis davidii | reverse complement strand
AAAATTTATAAAGAATTTTATGTATTACATGGTATGCTCACTTGCAATCCTGTCACACAGAAATCTTTGTTAATTTAATTATCCCAATGAGAGTACTGATGATCAGAGGTTCAGTCTCTTCAAGCCAAGGTAGTATAATTACTAACTGGCACTTTACTGGTATAACAATAAAAGGGTAATATGCTAATTAGACCAGACACCTTCCAGAAGTCATTCCGGATGTTCTTTCTGACAAAGCCAAGGCCAGAGGGAAGCCAGCTTGGGTCCTGGGTGCCTGTGGGTAGCCTGAAGGAAGCCCAGATCCTGGTTGCCAGAGGGAAGCCAGTGCCAGACAGAAGCCAATGCCAGCAGCCTGGGTCCTGGATGCCGGAGGGAAACCAGTGGCAGCAGCTGGGGGAAGGAAGGCCTACTCTTGCCCAAATTTTCATGCATTGGGCCTCTAGTAAATAATAATAGTGATAATAATATTTATATTTATAGAGTGGCTACTATATACTAGGCATTATGTTAAACATTTTTATGTCCATGTAAATACTTACATGGACATAAAAATCAGGCAGTCTGATTTCAGAGTTTACCCCCTTAATTTCCATCCTATACTTCAAGTCCTCCATTTCCTCTGTGTCCAGGTTGTTCACTTGTCTGAAATAGTTTCACAGGACCTTGATGGGTAAAACCTGATAAATATAAATATTCTAGATTGCTTCCCACTGGGGAAAAAAAAACCTATTTCTTTTTATTTATCTGTGCATCTCCAGTGCTTAATGCATTGGCTAAGGCACTTGACAGATACTGATAAATTAAATTACTATTTCTCATCTTTATATTAACAGGAAAATGAAAATATCTGTGCCTTATTTCAAATAAGTAAAGCTTAGTTATGGGCATTTTTATACCAAGATATTAAAGAACTGGAGATTTTTTACAAGTGGAGGAGCATGCAGATTTTAGGCACACCTAAATTTCACAATATAGTTTTTTTTTTTAATTTTAAAACATGTTAGGCTGGTCCTTCTTTAGTAATCCTATTCTACTAAATTATTCCCAACATGTCATGTTATTATCACAAGAAACAAAGAATTCAAGAACTTCCAAAGATTAAAAATCAACAAACTAACAAAGTAATTAAAAGCATAATATCTACAAAAGGATGATACTAAGACTAATCTCAGAATTCTCATCAGGAACTCAAGCTAGTAGCAGAAAATGGGAAAGCACCTTTAACATTTTCAGAGAAAATTATATTTAACCTGGAATTCTAAACTCAATCTATCAGTGAATTGTGCAAACAGTATTGCTTGGGCTCACAAAGCTTACCTCTCAGGTATGTTTTCTTAGAAAACTACTCTGTTACTAAACAAAATAAGGAGCCGGGGTGGGGGGGAGGGCATGTAAAAGATATGAAATCCAGGAAAACAGTGACTCTGATTCAAAATAGTCAAATAATTTAACTGTACAAATAATTTGATTATGGTCATACAATAGAATGTAAATAGATTCTTGTCAATATAAAAGTAACATATGTGACAAATTCAGACATGGAGAGAACATAGATGCATTCATTTATTAATTTTACATGGGGAGAAAATAATATAATTAATAGCTGATGGCACTAAAGAGGATATTTAAGTATTTAAAAAAGTTTCCCAGTCTTGCATCACTATAATAAATCTCATTTGGTCATGGTGTATAATCTGTTTAATGTATTGCTGGATGTAATTTGCTAATATTTTGTTGAAGATTTTAGTATCCATGTACATCAAGGATATTGGCCTGTAATTCTCTTTCTTTCTAGTGGCTTTATCTGATTTTGGGTTTATGGTAATGCTGGCTTCATAGAATGAGCTTGGAAGTGTTCCTTCCTCTTGTTTTTTTTTTTTTTTTTTTTTTTAATAGTCTAAGGAGGATCAGTGTTAGTCCTTCTTTGAGTATTTGGTAAAACTTCCCTGTGCAGGTATTCCAACCAGAGATTTTATTTTCTGGAAATATTTTGTATTACTGTTTCAATATCATCAATAGTTATTGGCTTATTCAGGTTTTTTTATTGTTCCTGATTGAGTTTTGGAAGATTGTATTTTTCTAGGAATATGTCCATTTCATGTAGTTTGTCCAGTTTGTTGGAATATAGTTGTTCATGGTATTTTTTTTTTTTTTACAATTCTTGGTATTTTTGTGGGGTCAGTTGTTACTCTCCTCTTTCATTTCTGATTTTATTTGAGTCCTCTCTCATTGTTTCTTGGTGAGCCTGGCTAGAGGTTCATCAATCTTATTTATCCTTTCAAAGAACCAGCTCTTAGTTCTATTGATCTTTAATATCATTTTGGATCTCTGTGTCATTCATTTCTGCTCTGATCTTTATTACTTCCTTCCTTCTATTTGCTCTGTGCTTTTCTTGTTTCTCTCTTTCCAATTCTTTAAGTTGTAGGCTTAGATAATTTATTACCATTTTTTTCTTGTTTTTTTTTTTGTTTTGTTTTATTTTTATTTTTATTTTTATTTATTTTTTTTTTTGCGGTAAGCCTACAATGTTATGAACTTCCCTCGCAGGACTGCTTTCATTATGTTCCATAGTTTTTGGATTGTTGTATTTTCATTTTCATTTGTCAACAAATGGCAAATGCTGGCAAGGGTGTGGAAAAAAGGAACCCTCATACATTGCTGAAGGGAATGCAGACTGGTGCAGCCACTGTGGAAAATATTACGGAGTTTCCTCAAAAAATTTAAAAAAGAACTCCCATTTGACCCCATAATCCCACTTCTAGACATATATCCCAAGAAATAAGAAACATCAATCAGAAAGAATATATGTACCTCTATGTTCACAGAAGCACAATTTACAATAGCTAAGATTTGGAAACAGCCCAAGGGCCCATCAGTAGATGAGTGGGTTAAAAAATGGTGGTACATCTATACAATGAAATACTAAGCAGTTTTAAAAAAAGAGCTTCTACTATTTGCAATAGCATGAATGGACCTAGAGAGCATTAGGCTTAACAAAATAAGCCAGTTAGAGAAAGATAAATACCACATGAACTCACTCATTTATGGAATATAATGAGTACCATAAACTGATGAAAAAAAAATAGATCCAGAGATATAGAGGTATTGAATAGATAGTCAAACCTCAGAGGGAAGGCAGGGAGTGGAGGGAGGTGTAAGAGATTAACAAAAGGATTTGTAAGCATGCATCTAAGCATAGATAATAAGCATGAACAGTAGGGGAATGAGGGCCTATGCTGGGTGGGGGGTGGGGAGGGAGAGCTCAATAGGGTAAATGGAGACATATGTAATACTTTTAACAATAAACATCTTAAATATAAAAAATAAAAACTTTTAAAGATAAACATTATAAGCTATGCAGGAACAAAGAATAGTGTATAAACTATGTTTGAGGTAAAGGAGTAGGAAGTTGATAGCTGCTAATGAACCAAATCTATATCCTATATAATAAAAGGGTAATATGCAAATTGACCCTAACAGGGGAACAACCAGAACGACCCCTGACCAGTCACTATAAGGTGCACTGACCACCTCTCGGCCCCTTGCCCTGGCCAGCAGGCTTTGATCACCCGATGGTGAACAGGGAACCAGGGTGGGTGGCGGCAGGGGTTGGGGCCAGCTGGGTGCAGCAGGGGAAGATGGTCTTGATCGCAAGGCAGGCCTGGGGACCATACCCCTGCATGAATTTCATGCTGCAGGCCTCTAGTATATATATAACAAAAGTTCAGTCGATCATTTTTAATTTATAATTTAATAAAGAGTAATATTAGCATGTGATTCAGAAAAATGGATAAAACCATCAGGATAACTAAAAACAGAAGCTCATGTAGGTAGTAAATAAAGCTAATTACTATTCTGATGGAATATAAGTAAATAAAATATTAGGATTATAAGGAAGGAAGGGAAATGATTACAGATATTACAGAAGGAAAGAAATCCACAAGAAAAGCATAGGATGCCATCAGAAGGAAGGAAGGAAGGAAGGAAGGACAGAAGGAAGGAAGGAAGGAAGGAAGGAAGGAAGGAAGGAAGGAAGGAAGGAAGGAAGGAAGGAAGGAAGGGGAGAAGAGAAGAGAAGAAAGTTATTTAGTAATTGAGAGAGGAGAAAGTATTAATTAAGTCACAAAGCAGAAATTAGAAACCATAGAATAATTAACTCAAGACCACATTTTGAACAAAGCTACTACTCTAGATTTGTCTGGTTCCTGTATATTTATCTTGTCACTGAGCAAAATCAGGAATTGAGAAGCTCTGTGAAGTACC
Organism: Myotis davidii; assembly: GCF_000327345.1. Lineage (NCBI taxonomy): Eukaryota > Metazoa > Chordata > Mammalia > Chiroptera > Vespertilionidae > Myotis > Myotis davidii. Next base: position 4,359,940 of record NW_006295391.1, on the reverse strand, counting down.
ATATAGCATCTTATTGCATAACAGATGTTTTTATTTTTAAGGTGAAAACTATCACAGAGAATTATTAGATGAGCTCTTGGAGAGATTTTGATAGCCTTAATACGTTAGTTATGGAAATTTAAAACCAATTCCTTTTTTTTTTTTTTAGCATCCTTTACCCAGTGTCTGTTCTTTAGTTTCCTTTGTCCTATGAATGTATTTTAGTCTTAACCAAACTTGAGCCAACTAACCAGACCTTTGCCATTGGATTATATTCTATGACAAATGGACTTGTTTCATTTCAGAGGATTTGAACTTGAAATAACTTCCAATTGCTTTAAAGCAAATGATTTTCCTCCTGTCTAATTTAAACATCCCATCTGCATATCTAATTATGATACAGAGAAATCTGTGTTAAACAAAGAGTTGCTATTTATTTATTTACTCATTTATTTCCCTCTCAGAAAGGACAATTTCAGGCATATGGCTAAATGAGGGACAGCATTTTCATTTCACACATTAAAAATGCCTTCTAATAATTGTGCATTAATATTTTAGGTACCTGAAGTTTACTTTTAAACCACATGTTAGCATTCTTATGAAAGTTTACATAACCATGTATTTAAAATGTTTTAAAATAATTAAATTGGAAAGAATTAACAACATATCACTTAATATAAAAAATATCAAATATATGTGTATATATCCAAAAGTATTTCCAAAGTGTTATTTATTTACTTGGCAAAGTGGATGTTTTCCTTCATTGATTTCTTATACCAAACAGTAAATTAGTTTTTATTATTTTTAGCTCTGTGTTGTTGGACACAATATGAAAAGTCCCACTTTATTTTGATAGAATGATAAATATAATGCATGTGTCAGGAGCAGATATCTAGTGATTTGGGGCAAGTTATAGGTTCACAGCAATATATGGACATGAAGAGTGTCAGAATCTGGCACTTTAGACTTGTTTACTATTAAAATACTTTGAATAGATTGAACACAATGAATAAATCACGCTATCATCCATAGAGATATTTATTGTTTTAGGGAAAATTTTTAGTTAATTGTTAACGTGGCTAGGTATACACCCACATAGTGACTGATCCATGGATAGACAAAGGATTTAATTCTTTAACATAAAAATTCAATACTTTCAAAATAGCAAACACCAGAACTAAAAATCAGATCATTGACTTCGATTGTGATTTATAATTTTTTTTAGCTATAAAACATGCATTTAGTGATGATATATAGCCATATATATATAGCCATACTTATATTGTAAAGTATTTATCAGAAATAATTACAGAAGTAGCATTTTCACTTTAACAAAATTAAACTCTGTGATCCTTAGAATTTGTCAGCATTTATTGGAATTTCCATCAATTGTAAACACAATCAAGGTGTAATTTTGTAAGTGATGTTGTGTGTGTGTTAGTGTGTACTCATGTAGACCTGAACTTTATTAATGTGTCCATAAGGATTTTTCTCAATTCATTTTATTTTTTCTCCTTGATATTGTTCCTATTTTTCTTCAGTCTACATTGGTTTTAAGGCTCAAATGGGGGTATATTCACTTGAAGTAAATCTTGTTATATGAAACTCCAAATACAGATGCAAGTTAAAATGCAGAAGAGAGTTGTTACCTTCAAACACAGACATCTAGGAGCAAAGGGCCAGTGGTGGAGAGGCATTAGGACAGGGGAGGATGGAGAACAACAACATGACTTTCCTCTAATTTAAACTGGAGGTCTGTTGTCCTCCAGACCTTTGTTTTCTTTCCTCAAAGACTACTTTCTCACTCTCCTTTACCGACATGGCCTCTTCAATCTGACCCTTAGCAGTTGGAGTGCCCTGAGCTTGGCTCTAGGATTTCTTTTCATCTCTTGCTCTACGTTTCCCTAAGGCATGTCATTCAGTCCTGGGGATTTACATTTCATATATACATATATATGACTCTAAAGATTATATATTCATGATTTCCCTCTTAACTCCAGACTCATATGTTAATCTGCCAGCCTGGTAACCATTTAAACGTGTAGGTCCCCCCTCACCTCAACCTGCTTCTTCCCAGCCTCCTCGTGTCAGTAAATTATTCATTTAAATCCTCTGGTTTGACCTAAGGCATCATTCTCTTTCCATCTTTCCCTTTCCTTTTCCTCCTAATTCATTCCCCCAGCAATTTTCTCAATTGTAATAGCCTATAAGCATCCTTCAGAAAATATTTGTTTGTAAGGCTTCATGTCTACACAAAGTAACTATTGAGAAAAAAGTAGATGGGATTTTCTTCAGCAATAAAAGACAAGGCAGAGACATTTAATCTGGTTTAACACACAGGCATATATATTAAATCTGTTTCTATATGAATTCCTTAAGAAACCATGCTCACTTAGCATTAATTAATGATGAACACTTTGTTATGATTAATTAATGATGAACTATTACTTATGAGTGATTGCAAACCTTCATTGAATGCATAATGTGGACATAATATAGGCAGAGTGCTATATTCTGAATTTATAAACATGGTGACAAGTGTTTATATTATCTTTATATCTGAGTAGGGACATTTAATTCTGACTGGGAAACCTGGATATGATCATTGAGCTGGGCTGTACAGAGTCAGTAGATAAAAATTAGGAAAAATAATAGCAAAGTTATGAGGCTTGAACAAAAGCCTATGTTGTGATGGAGACAGTATCTGTTTCAGTACAATGACTGGGAAACTTAAAGAGTCTGAAAAGATAAACTAAGCCAAATTTTGAAGGGCCTCAAATTCCATACTCAGGATTTGGGTCTTAAATTTGTTTTTAACATTTGTAAGGAAACAATTTCAAAAATTAAGTTGAAAGAATAAGATCTGAAGAATGGAAATAATAATACAAAATCTTTTATATCCTTTACTCAGAATCACAAATTGCCAAGACTTTTCCCCATTTAGCAATCATTTGTTCTCACTCTCTCTCTCATCTGCTCTCAACTCTTGTTATAAGAATTAGTAACAGATCAGGGGTTGCATTTCATTATGCCTTTTAGTCTCATTAATCTGGGTAATTTACAAAGCCCTTCATTGTTAGTTATTTTTTTTTACATTAAAATGTTTATTGTGGTAAGACACACATAACATGAAATTTACCACCTTAACTATTTTTAAGTGTATATAGTTCAGTGATATTAAATACATTTATATTATTGTGCAACCACATTATCATTCATCTCCATTACTCTTCACTATTTATAATTAACATTTTATGCACATTAAACAATAACTCCCTATTCTGCTTTCTCCCCCTGGTTCCCCTAAAACCACCATTTTGCTTTCTGTCTCTATGATTTTGACACTCTCTGGGAACCTCATATAAGTGGAATCCTGTAGTTGTTTGTTTGGGCTCTGGTGTGTGTGTGTGTGTGTGTGTGTGTGTGTGATTGGCTTGTTTCACTTAACATGATGCCCTCAAAGGCTATTCATGTTGTAGCATATGTCAGAATTTCTTGCCATTTTAAAGCTGAATAACATGTTATTATATGTACATATTACATTTTGCTTTTCATCTATCTATGGACATGTCTTTGCTATCTATCTATCTATCTATCTATCTATCTATCATCTATCTATCTATCTATAGATATATGCAAAAGCCTAAGCCACTATTATGACCAGACAACCAGACTACTGGATCACTGGTCAGTAACTATGATGCGCACTGACCACCAGGGAGCAGATACTCAATACAGGAGCTGTCCCCCGGTGGTCAGTGCACTCCCACAGCCAACCTTTCACAGTCCCTCTCCCCAGCGGGCTGGCCTGATCAGTCCCAATTGCCAGCCAGGCCAAGGGACCCCATCCATGCATGAATTCATGCACAGGGCCTCTAGTTGTAAATAATGTTGCTGGGAATATAAGTATATCTCTCTGAGACCCTCCTTTCAATTTTTTTTTATCTATATGGAAATGGTATTGCTGGATCATAGAGTAAATCAATTTTTAATTTTTGGGGGGGAACCTCCATACTGTTTACCACTATACCTGTACCATCTCACATTCCTACAAACAGTGAACAGGGTTTATTTTCTCCATATTTTCACCAACACTTAAAAAAAATAGTACACATCCCATTAGGTAGAAGGTGATAGTTAATTGCAATTTCTCTTTTTAACTTTTATGAGATTGAAATTTTTGAAATAATTCAGTCCTGCTTTCCCTCCACACCACTGTTTTAAAGAAAATGTTCTCATTCTGAGTTTGTCTGACATTTCTTTAAGAATAAGTTTAAGTTAAATATTCCTGGCTCAGCCTTTATATAAAATATCCTTGGCGTTTGATTCTTTATATAATAAGACAAAGTTAAAAGATTTTAAGCATGAAAACCTCTTCATCAGATCCGCATTTTTGAAAGATGACTTCAGTTGTGAAATAGAAGATAGATAAAAATCATTGAGAGCTACTATAATGATGCAGACAAAGGAGAATGGAGGTAGACCTAAAATAATAATGGGAACATGGTGCCAACATTGGTGAGCACGAGTCAAGCTTACAGATACTGCTTATGCATGCTGAACTGGAGCTAAGTAAAATATATTTAAATCATGAATTGTTTTGTGTGTTTTTTCTAGATAAAGAGATAGCACTTTTAATGAGACAGCACTTCCCTTTTACGCTCTAGTCTCCAAACCTGTATCAGAACCCCCAGAGATGATTTCAGTCATCTACTTGTGACTCTGGTGCCACAAGATCCTTTGCTCTTTGCTTCTTCCTCCCTCAGTTAAGATACTTTAGTGTCTTACATTCTGAGTTCTGGTTCAGGTATCATCAGATAAGTCATTTGGCTACTCTATAGGAATTCTGTGAAAACTTTTTTTAGTTTTAAGCCTTCACTTTTAGTTGGAAGATGTTTTTTTGGGAAGATGTTTTTTTCCTCTATTTAAAAGAAATTGGATACATCTATAGGAAGTATAAAACTTTTTATTTTGCAGAAATCATTTAATGTATCTTTAAAGCCTATTAAAACTTTGCTACTGTAAATGGGTTGATCAGGAAAAAAGATAACTCAGATTTGGGGGAATGCAAAAGGCAGGCTCATTTGCTTTCTTTTTAAATCTAATCATAAATCTGATCACTTCTTTACTCACCCTGCTTTCTATAACCTTTATTTGCTCTTCAGCCTGAAAACGCCTAAAATATATATTGCTTGATTTTCACCCACGTTAACCAACATTTGGTTATACTTGTACAACATAGCATCCCATTTTGAGGTTGTGGAAGAATGGATTGCAGATTATCTCTGCGTTTTATAATAAGTGATTCAACTACAAATTTTTTCAATAGAATGTATCCTCGGGGTGAATAAAAGCGTTGCTCTGTTCACAGTGATGCCCTGTAACTCAGCATCTCTTGCTGGGAGAGGACCCAAAGGATACATGTTTCCTCCCAAGGCAGGCAAGGAAGAGAGCTTAAACCCAGGACTATACTCTTAAAGCCAGGAATGTAGCCATCTGATCCTCTCCACAAGTTTCAGCCACTGTTTTTATATCGCCACTGTAGTTTATGTCTCCTGAAGGAGCAGAGGGGAAGGGCTGAAGAGGAACAGAACAGAAAACAAAACAACAAAATAAACCAAACAAACAACAACAACAACAAAAAAAAACCTTGCAGCTCCAGAAGGAGTGGAGCTATTTCTTTTTAAAGAGCCAAAGGATTTAAGTCTGATGAAGAACTCCCCCAAATACCAATGAATATTTCATACGCCAGCACATTGGTTAGAAGCAGGTACAATATCTAGGAATTTGGTGAGGGTTGCTTGATAGAAAAGCAAGGCAACTGAAGGAGAAATCCTAATGTCTGGAGGACAAGGGAGTATTGGCTTCCCTTTTCTGATGGTCCAAGCAAGGTCAGAAAAACTGGAAAATGCCTTTTTTCTTGCACACACAAAAACAAAACACAGCAAGCAAACAAACAAACAAAAAACCCCACATATTTGCTGCTGGGATGTCAGAAAAGAACTGAGGGAGACAGGGAATAGTAAATGATGGAGATGTTTTTTGTCACATTTAGGACAAAGGTAATTTCCTTCAATGTAAATTCAGCTGAAGCATTCTTGAGGAGTAACATTGCAACCTGCCTTACTGCTGAAACCACTGTCTGTTGACTGAAGGGAAGGGTCTACAGTAGGGCAAAGCATTGTGACACAACAGGTCTGGTTCCTACTGTCTTTGAATCCCAGCTCTGCTTTCAGATACATGAATGGACCATGTTGAATTTGTTCTTAATCTTTATTACAAATCGCCTCTACTTAAGACAAAGGGAATAGTGCAAGGAAAACCTAACATACTTCCAATTCCTTTTTCTTGGTTTGATTTTCCTAGCTGAAATGTCAGAGAAGAGCAAAGCAATTGCAGGTCACTACTTGCTTTCTCTGTAAACAACAAGTAGGTGGGCAGGGTTGCTTGAATTTCAGCAGCGCGTCTGGCTGTCTGTGGTGATTTTGCTGGGTCAGTGCATATCCTTAACATAAATTTAACAAGTAATTGAGTTGTTTATGTTGTTTTTTGGTTTTTTTTGAAATGTCTTTCATGCCACACCAAATGAGGAGAAAAGAGAAGAAGACCACAAAAGCGATTGAATTGCAGCTCACTCAGTGAATATAAAAAGAAATTACACAGAGGAGAGGAAGCAGGTGTATTGTGAAGTTTGGCTTCTTTTGTGAGCATGAAGAAAATTCTGACTCAAAGCCAAATGTTTTTCGGATGAGAGTTCCACAAAAACATAGGCTATATATTTTCTCAAGTCAAGTGTTTTTATTCATAAAAATAAAACATGCACATTGTTGAGAAAATGGAACGCAAATAATAGTATAAAGTGCAAAAGGCATGTATAATCCCATATCCATTATTGAACGTTATAGTATTGTTCTCAGTATTTTACATGGATGATACTTGTATGTATTCATTTATAAGTATACTTTTCCCTTCAGTCTGCTAGATGAAAGCATTTTGGTTGTCGTTGAAAATTGTCTTCCACTCACAATTTGAGATGGAATCATATTTGTGTACTTCTTGACATATTCACATATATAAAACAAATATAACCTCATCTCTATTCTGTTACTAAAAGCAATAGATTCTATAGAAATAAAAGCAGGATAAGGGGTTCAATATATTTACTAGTTTGTATTATGTGTTTACTTACCACTGTTTCCAAGGTTAAGTAAAGGTAGTTTGAAATGCTATAAAATCAGGTAACAGCTACCATATTGTCCAAATTTGTTACAAGCATCTATTAGAAGCCTGTGATTGTGCCTTTCTTCTCTATCACACTCCTAAACGAGGGAAGATGTTGACTGCCAATAACAGGGATTTTGTTAAAAGGTAACTTTTAAGGTCAATCTTACGGTTCTAATTTAATGGTTCTGGATGAGGCCCAGGGTCAGCCATTTTCAAAACAGCCATCTGGGTGATTCTGATGTGCAGCCAGGATTGAGAAACAGTGATTAGAATCAGAGGCAGGTGATATGGGTGTGTGTAGGGGTGGGGGTAGGAGGGATACCAAATCCAAAAAACTGAGAACTTTGGAAGGTAAAGGAAGATAGGTGCCCCGCTTTAATTGAAAACTAAAGGGCAATAATGTTAAGAATTTTGCTAAGGTCACCATGTAAGTGGGAAAGCCTGGATTAGAATCCTATCTCTTGATACCCATTGCTGCCAGAATTTACAGTCTCTTTTATGTCATGTTCTGTCAGGGGTTATTTTTTATGTTGTTGTTTTTCCTTTAATGAAGTGGTTCTCAACCTTCTGGCCCTTTAAATACAGTTCCTCATGTTGTGACCCAATCATAAAATTATTTTCGTTGCTACTTCATAACTGCAATGTTGCTACTGTTATGAATCATGATGTAAATATCTGGTATGCAGGATGGTCTTAGGTGACCCCTGTGAAAGGGTTGTTCGACCGCCAAAGGGGTCGCGACCGACAGGTTGAGAACCGCTGCTTTAATGGGAGATACTACTTTGCAGTTTCAGATTGTGGGCTATGGGCTAATTAATTTAAAATACCTGTTCGATGAACATATTTCCTTCTTAATCTCTTCAATAAAAATTTAGTTCCGTTTTCCTAAATCTATGTTACCTATATATTTTTTAAATGCCAGATTTTATAATTTGTTACAAGCATTGTATTTGCAACATGAGTTCCCTTGGCCAGTGCTTTATTTATTGAAAAGAAAATCCATTCTATAAAGAGACAGAGAGCCTGCAGTGCAGGCACAAAAAGTGTTTTTGTTCTGCTTTTCTTTTTATCTGCACTCCCCGTGTTTCTTTCTCCTCCATGCTTCCACAGACTTTGGCACGCCCCTTGAATGCAAAATCAGACAATCCTTTCAGCATTTTGGTAGCAGTTGTGTAAGGGTGTGAAATTTGTCTTTAAAATAACTCTTTTAAAGACAGGTTGATTTAATAATAATATAGGTTTTATAATGGATTGGATTGATGGGAATTATAATTATCTTTTTATTTTTCCCTCATAATTTAATGAATGTCTATTTTATGCAAGTTGTAAATTACTCCCAGGGTGGTATCATTGTAAAAATAGTAAATATTAACACTTTACCCCTTTGCGTAACTTAGATTTAATTTATGGCATTCACTCATTATTTCTAAGATACTTATAAATCAAAATAAATGCTGGCATGCACCACTAGCCTCTCACATCATCATAATCCATACCCCCACAAAGATAATCCAGTGGAACCCCTGGTGACCTGGTTCTTCTTACTAGTGACCACTGTTTGTACTAAGCTATTTTTCTGTGTTGAGCTAGTTCACCCTTGGACACCAGTGCATACTTTCAAGACCACTAACCAGGCTAAAAATGAAAAAAAAAAAAAAAACAGAAAGGAAATACATTGTGAGAAGTGAAAAGTGAAAAAAAAATGTTTCAAGGATTTTCATATAGGTAAACACCTCTATTTAAAAATTAGATGATTCCAAAGGGTTTATTGGAAAGATTTTTCACTGAAGAAAGTGAAAATCTATAGATATTACATTAACTTTATTAAAGAAAGGGAGTGAAATTATATGGTTTCCTTTTTTTAAATCTTTGTACTTTACACACATGTGAGTAAGGGGGATTTGTTATTGTGTCTATACTCCTTCCACTTGAATGCTTACTGTTAACAATGAATACATTGCTGAAGTTTGTGCTGTTCTCAGTCTTTTTAAAATCTCATTAAAGGGTGTGAATTTAGCAATGGACAGAAATGTAGACACTAGGAAGCACAGCTGAGAGAAAATGTACTTACAAATCCTTTCCCTCTCCCACCTCCCATTCTACCGCATGCAAGTTCTTAGGCATTTCCTGTTATGAATGACTCATTTTGATGGGCAGTTTAGAAAAGTTACCCAAAGATATGGAAGAGCACCATGGTGATTGGAACAGGCGGTGTTCTCCAAACAGGGGCCTTCCAGCCTGTTTCTAGGTACCCCACTAACAAGTTCATTTATACCAGGGAGTCAGTCATTTTCCTGAGGCTACGCTTTCTTCCCTTGTAAAAAGAGGCATTCACATCATTCCTAATTGCCAGTTCTGAAACATAAATTCTAAATGTGAGGTGGGGAACTGAAAAATAATTTATAAGTATTGCTAATAAATTTATATTTGTTGAGATTTTACTATTATTCATTTATTCATGTAAGAACATAACCACACATTATCTCATTCTTAGTAAATTAGACAGTGAGAGTAGCTCTGCAAGCAACATGGAATGTGATGGCATGTCATTGTAGAAGAGGGGTAATGGCATGGATAAAGCCTATAATAATCATTGTTGAAATGGATTCCATACTTTGGACTTTAGTGAAGGCAACTGTTAAAAGAAAATTCTGTTACTGCAGTTAGGCCAATGTAGGAAAAGAGCTTTGTTTTGTACACAATGATCTATGATGACTTGCTGCAAATAGATTTTATCTTCACATCCTATTGGTAATAGTTTGCATTATTGAACTGTAATCATAGAAACATTTTGACAATTTCAAAATCAAGCATGGTGTCTTTCATAGTTGTAACTGCTTCGTTTAGCAAGTATCTTTTCCAGCATACACTCATAAAAACTGTAAAAATAATACTTATTTTCCACTTTATGACCACACTGTGGCCAACACAGAATTTATAAAAGTAATAAATATGTATGGCTATAAGATTCTGTTATATATTTTTAGAGTGAGTTTATATACACAAACTATTTTGGAAAAAAAATCTTTCAAGTACTATATCCATGATAAAACCATAGAATGTTAGAATTTAGGTGCCACTGAAGTAATCTTATCAAACTTCCTCACTCACTGTTTCAAACCTTAAAGATGTCTTCTGATTATCTTCCAAGTAAAGTCCAAGTCTCTTGATGGTGTCTTAAAATGATAAGTCCCTTTTCATTACTTTATTTGCTTGCCACGGTTCAACATTTTAGCTTATTGATACCATATTCTGAGAGTATCCAGGTCAGCTACAGAGCAAGTTCTTCATCTGTGTACTTTTGTTGTCGCTGTTAATCCCAATGCTTTTCAGAGAGTAGAAGGGAGGTGGGAATGGGAGAGAGAGGGAGAGGAAAACATCAATGTTTGATGAGAGAAACTCATCTACTGGTTGCCTCCAGGACAAGCCCTGATTTGACCAGAATGGGAACACACAACCTAGGAGTGAACCCACATCCAAAGTGCATCCCCTTGACTACGAATCAAAACCGTGACCCTTCCATGTGCAGGTCAATACTCTAACCACTGAGCAACACTGGCCTGGGCCTTCTGTGTGCTTTTTAGCATGCTTTTTTTTTCACTTGAAAAATGCGAACCCCTTTTCTTCCTGACAACATCTTATCTTTCAAGACTACCAGTAAGTTCAGAAAGTATTCTATACAGGATGAAAATTGTCAGGATTCTTCCCTGAATCCCCAATCCATTATTTGGGATTAGCAATCTGTGATTGTCTCTATTTTATCATTTACTTTAAGAAAAGCTTATTTCTTCATAAATGTATAACAAATATGTACATATTTATGCAACAAATGAACATTTACATGCAAATATAATGTTACTGCATATGTGTGTGTGTGTGTGTGCATGCATATTTCTTTCTAGAATATGCATTTAGGTAAATTTTGTTTTTATTTCTGTCTCTACACACAAACATGAAAACATATTTGTACACATTTTCATGTATTTATAGCTTCATGTTTTTCTTCTCTTGCTTATCTGCTCCTCAGTGTCAATGACTATTTTCAAATAAAATGTATTTATTAATATATTTAAAATCATACTAAGCAGTGGAAATAAAGTTTTGTAAAACCCACCCAGTAATATAAAAATAATAAGTTTTAGCATTTATTGTGTAGCTGCTATGTGCCAGCTGCCATTCTGTTTTGCTTAGTGAATTATCTCATTTAATTGTACTGAATAATAACATAACTATTATTTGTATGGGTATTATTAAGATATGTCATTAATGCATAAATCTACACTAATAAAAGAGAAAGATGCAAATTTACCATAACTTTGTGACACCCACCAGCCAATCAGGAGTGAGTATGCAGACTAACCCAACAAAGATGGCAGGTTAATTTGCATACACAGGCGACGAACGGCCAGGGGCGGGGCAGGACACACATCGTTCTGCACCTCCCCGGCTGCTCAGGGCCTCTGGGCAGTGTGGGAAGGCGTAAAGGTGTCTCAGCGTGGAAAGTGGTGCTGGCAGCCAGGGGAAGGAAGGCCCATTCTTGCATGAATCTTCATGCATCAGGCCTCTAGTATACTAATAATACACAATAATACTTTTAGTGCATGATATCAAGATTCCAATAACATAAGAAAGATTTCAGAGAGCTAATGTACATGTTAAAGGTCACTATAGTAAATAGAGTCAGAGTTCAAACTCAGCTTCAAAAATCCTATTTAACTGAGTGTACCATGCTGTCTGTATTGAGAGATTGGTGATAATTACTGCCACTCTTCAGATTTGGATAGTCTCGCAAATCACAATGGAATAACAATAATTGTAGATTGTGGTGTGGTAACTTTGATTAGAACTCTTACCCAAAGGCAAATGATAAATAACCTAAAATGAAATTAAATTTGAGGATTTCTAAAAATATCATATAAATGTGAAGTTTGCTAAATTAGCAATATATATATGCATATATATTTGAGAGAGATTGAGTCATTTCTAAAATGTTAATCATAACTTAAAAAAAATCAGTCCCCTCTGTTTTTTTTTTTCAATTTGCATCTTCTTTTAGCTGATTCATAAATCAATTGATTACCATCTAGTGACCTGAGAGCAGCAGGAAATTAGGTCCAGATTAAAATGAAAAAGGAGTCGATTTGTTTTAAGTCTGAAAGTTAGTGTTCAATCGACGTTTAATCAGAGTGACCCATTGTTTGAAAAGTAGATCAATGTCTCTTTAATTTCACTGTCTTTAAATGAGGACTTGGGAAAATGGTGGTAACTGATTATTCTCAAATGAAAATTAAGACACCCTCAGAAATCAACTAAAGGCATACTTGTTATACGTGTAATTCACAAAGGAAATAGTCTATTCTGTTTCAGAGGCTGGATAGTTTTATGAAGTCGAGCTTAGTATAGTCCCTAGAGACTTTTATCAAGAGGCAAATGTAGCCATACATGTTTTATCCACTGGGGCTCTTTTCTTTAACACCTATTTATTCAATTAAATGGAAATTTTACTTTAGTGAATTGCAGAATTAATTTGGTTTCTTTATTGATTTCCAAATGAATAAATAGAATGAGTGATTAAAATGAATGCATTTAATCTAAAGGAAAACATTGCCCCTAATTTAAGATATTCCATAAATTATTTTCAGTGTTTGAAATGTACCTGTGTTCCCTGGGATGCAAAGAGAAATAAATATTTTCATGTAGCTCTTAGTAAGTAATAACAGGAATAGGAATACAAAATTTGCCTTGGGATACCTGACTGTGTTAGTGTGAAGTCATTCATATGTTGGTAAATGAAATGTCAATGGGGTGGGCTATAGGAAAGGAAATGGGAAGGAGGGTTGGGAAAGATTTAAATGAACCATTTACAAAACTACGCTCCTCTGGTTTCTCCACAATCTTTTCTACTTTGGGCTTAGACTTTGACCAATAAAAGATTTTAAAATAATAGTAAAAGTAACACAATGAATGGTAAAATTTCAGGAAGGTTTAATTTCCCTGGGTGTTTTCACCCAGATTATGAAGCATGAGGTCATGACTGTGAAGGTAATCTCTTCCAATTTCCAGCAGAAGGACTTTGAAGGACTACATCTCTCTAAGGATTTGAATAATGTGTTTGTTTCTTCTTAACCTGATGTTTAGATTCTTTTGCCCTTAACTTCAAGACCTCTGAATCCCTCATTTCTTTCACACTTGATTAACTACGGCCCTGAGAAAAGCACTGGCTGACTGTGCCACAGAAAGCTTTTCTGAGGCTAACAGGCTCTGACCTCAAAGAAATGCTGTTGCTAAATTGACTGGATGCCTAACCAGAGAGACCATGTTTTCCTAAAGACTATATCAAAGTTTGAATTTCCTCACTTTCTGAGAAAACTTCTTTCCTTCCAAGATATGAGAAGACTCCCCCGCCCCCCCGCCTTTTTTTTTCTACCTGGCACACTTATTCCTGCATTTTCAGTGACATATCCTAGAATGTCAATTTTGTTAGGATTTCCTACTATGTGTAGCCAGTATGCACCACTAGAGCTGAACTGTTTATAACTGAATTGTGTTAATCCAGTTAGTAAATAGCTGCTGCTTGAACCCATGTGTGCCTTCCCTCATCCATCATGGCTCCTCCCTGAACCACTTCCAGGATTCCAGCTAACTGACTGTGACATAATTTATAATAACTTATGTGGCATCTGATATTTAAGAGAAATCTATCTGTCAAAAGAAAGGAGGCAAGCCCAGCAGAGTGGCTCATCTCTCTTTCTTCCTTCCTCCCTCCTCCCTCCTCTCTCCTCCCTCTTCCCTCCTCCCTCTTCCCTTCTCCCTCCTCCCTCCTCTCTCCTCCCTCCTCTCTCCCTTCTTCTCTTCCTCTCTCTAAGCATGCTAATGGGTGAAGATTTAAAAAAAGAAGGCAAGTTGTAAAGAGCTAAACATTCAATGGCTTAAGGTTATCGTTTTGCCTCCCTTATTTCATGGTTATTTAAACTTCACATGGTGGTAACATTTCTATTGCCTAATTCAATTAATATAAGGATCCAAATATTTGGGGAGGATTTTAGTTTCATATATTCTATTTTAAAAACTGAAATATGATAGAATATCACATAGATTTAGACTATTAAAGAAGGGATGAATTTTCAGGCTAAGAAATTCAGGCAAGCAAAGATTTTAAAGTATAACATTAAACACAGTTGTATATTTCATTCATACCTGAAATGTATATGAGGTGAACATGGATTTCATTTTTTTCTCACCTGAAAAGATTCTCAAAACTGTATAAGTCAATACTATACTACATTATAATGTTTAGCAGTATGTTATAGACAGTGTATTTTATAATAGTGAAGAATACTGATACAACCAGTATTCCAGCTTTACTTCTTGGCCAAGAAACTTAAGCTCTTTATGCCTTTGTTTCTTGGTCTATAAAGTAGGATAATAATAGTACCCACTGCATATGGTTTTTATAAAGAATATTTGAGCTAAGATTTGCAGTGTGCTTTTATTAGCATTTGATGTTATTTTTCATAATACATAAATTATGTTTTCCAATGTATATTACAGAATACAAGGATTGACTTTATCTCCTATACTGGGGTATAACTACAGATATTTACTTTACTTTGGGGAAAATCTATGCATATCTATATGTTCCTTGCTCATCAGTAATTCTTAAGGGGAGTATAATATCCCTGCATCCCTCCCTAACAATTTACCTGTACAGAGTAGGCATGAGAGACTCTCTAGATAGTTATTTATTTTAAATGTACTTGGGTTAGCAATATTTGGGACTCTGGCTTAAATTACAAAACATCTTTTATGATCAGATTATATTTAATTGTTGGGAGTGTTATGTTCTTCTACTAAGTAATGTTTAGTGAATAGCTTGAAAATTCTGCTTCACCTCCTACCAACCAGACATTATCTTGACATTTTGCTGTGTAGGTATTACTTCAGTAGAAAAGTGTTTCAGGTAAGTAGTTTAATTATTTTTTATTGTTTTGAAGTCATGAAAGTGCTTACTAACCTTCTTAGGATGTCGTGTTGAAGTACAGCCATGTGCAGCTTAAGGATGGGGACACTTTCTGAGAAATGCGTCTTTAGGCAGCTTTATCCTATGAATCTCATACAGTGCCTTTGCACAATCTTAGGTGGTATAGCCTACTACACACATAGTCTTCATGGCATAGCCCCATGGTTGGCAAACTGCGGCTCATGAGCCACATGCAGCTTTTTGGCCCCTCGAGTGTGGCTCTCCCTAAGCCTTAGGAGTACCCTGATTAAGTTAATACAATGTACCTACATATATAGTTTAAGTTCAAAAAATTTGGCTCTCAAAAGAAATTTCAATCCTTGTACTGTTGATATTTGGCTCTGTTAACTAATGAGTTTGCCGACCACTGGTATAGCCTATTGCTCCTAGGAATATAATTTTATATGTTACTAGAGGCCCAGTGCACAAAAATTTGTGCGCTCGGGGTGGTCCCTCAGCCTGGCCTATGCCCTCCTGCAGTCTGGGACCCCTCAGGGGATGACCACCTGCTGGCTAAGGCCCACTCCCTGGAGGATTGGGCCCAAGCTGGCAGTTAGACATCCCTCTGGCAGCCCAGCAGCCCTCGGGGGATGTCCACTTGCCAGCAGGGAGCAGACCTAAGCTGCAGTCAGACATCCTTAGCGCTGCTGAAGAGGCAGGAGAGGCTCCCACCACCACCGCTGTGCTGGCAGCAGTCAGCTTGGCTTGTGGCTGAGCAGAGCTCCCTCTATGGAAGCACACTGACCTCCAGGGGACAGCTCCTGCATTGAGCATCTGCCCCCTGGTGGTCAGTGTGTGTCATAGTAACCAGTCATTCCCAGTCTCAGGCTGGCTACCCCCCCCAGTGCTGGAAGCTCCCAGCCTCTCCTTTTTTTCTTTTTCTTTTTTTTTATTCTGGGATTTATTTAGCTTCTATAATTGAAACGTTGTTGCCTTGAATGGAGCTCAGAGCTGGTCGTGGCAGGAGGGAATCTTGGCTTCCTCCATCACTGGGGCAAGCAAGCCTCCTGCTTCCTCCAGCCCTGTGGCTGTCGGCCGCCATCTTAGTTGGGTTAATTTGCATATAGTCGCTCTGATTGGATGGTGGGTGTGGCTTAAGGTGTAGCGAAGGTACAGTCAGTGTGCATGTTTGTCTTTTATTAGTGTAAATACTGGAGGCCTGGTGCATGAAATTCGTGCATGGGAGGTGTGTCCCTCAACCCAACCTGCATCCTCTCCAATCTGGGACACTTGAGGGATGTCCAACTGCCCATTTAAGCCCATTGGACATCCCTCTCACAATCTAGAACTGCTGGCTCCCAACTGCTCACCTGTCTGCCTGCCTGATTGCCCCTAACCATTTCTGCCTGCCAGCCTGATCACCCCCTAACTACTCCCCTGCCAGTCTGATCGATGCCTAACTGACTCCTTACTGGCCCGATTGCCCCTAACTGCCCTCCCCTGCAGGCCTGGTCACCCCCAACTGCCCTCCCCTGCTGGTCCAGTCACCCCTAACTTCTCTCCCTTACCAGCCTGGTTAACCCTAACTGTCCTTCCCTGCTGTCCTGATTACCTACAACTGCCCTCCCCTGCTGGCCATCTTGTGTCCACATGGGGTTGGCCATCTTTGACTACTTGGTGGCAGCCATCTTGTGTATTGGAGTGATGGTCAATTTGCATATTACCTGTTTATTATATTGAATAATGTTCTGAATGCAATGTAATCGTATGTTTCTAGTGTTCTGGGTTTTGAGTCCCTTTTAAGTAAAAATACCTTTAGGGAGGTGAATCTCTCCATGTTTCTATGACTATTCAGTCATCATTTAATTTCCAAGGTGATTTTTTATTCAAGTTCCACTAAAATTTGCTTAGAAAATCCTAACCATGCATAAGTACATAAATATTCCTTCCAGACAGTATAGCACATAGTAGGCATTCTGTAAATGACAGCTACAAAAGTCATTATTATTGAACTCCCAGTTATTTAGATAAACTTTGTTTTAGTTTTTAATATTCCTCCTACAGACCAAAGCTTTCAGCTTTTAATTTAATTTGTAGTTTCAGGAGAATAAAAGGATGAGACAATTATATATAATGCATTCAATTTATAAATACTTGATATTTTTTGATATTATTTAGTAATTAACACTAGTTGAATTGGTAAATTTTATTATTTGGGATTACTCATATCCTTTACCTCCCTTTCCTGTGCTTACCAAGAACAACTTCATTGAGTTTATTAATAAATGTTATTTATATATAATGAACACTTAGCTGAGCCTTCAAAAGTTTAGATATCAGAAAGGGAAGTAAAATAATTTCTCTATGGCTCCATTTATTCCACAATTATCACAAAACAGCTCATCAGTCAGTGACTTACGTGTAGAACGTTATCATGGTTTTTCTAAACCTTACAACAATCTTGATTGTATCCAGCTTAGTTTCACAAGCTTGAACACTTCTTATTTTGTCTTGCTATTTTTACAGTGTCCTCTATGGTATGTGGGTCTGGCTGCCAATCTGGGCATTGGAGATGCAGGGTAATGGAGTGTAAGTAACAGCAGGTTGGAAATGAAGATCTGAATTCAAACCCAGGCTATGCTACTTACTAGCAGAATCTAGTTAGATAATGTCTCTGAATCTTAGCCTATTCAACCACAAAATGAGGATAATAATACCACTTTACTGATCTTAAACAGCCATGGATATCATAAAATAGTGTATGTAAAGCAACACAGAAAATTTAAAAACATTGAATAAATGTGCAGTGGAACTTACCAAACCTCACACTGAAAGAAGAGCAAGAGGAATCTCTTCGAGACAAAAAGAATGTCCCTTATCTACAAAGGTTATTTTTTTTTCCTTTAAGATATAATTTATATACAATAAAATTCATAAATGTTAAGTTAGATAGGTTTTGAAAATTGTATACCTGTGTAAGCACCTTCCAAATCTAGAAAATACTTCTAATTCATAGCTAATCCTTAATTACTTAAGAACAGATTTTATTTGTTTCAACTAAAGATTATTTTACAAATCTAAAATCCCCCATTTTATAGTTATTCTTGAAAAGAAGAGAAATAAGAAAAAACTGAATTATAATGAAATCTTGATGTCTGTGGCTAGAAACAACCTTCTCAGACTTTAGTATAGAGAGCCCATTGAAGGCATGCTGATTGTACTGTGTGGAGGAGTGGTCCCTCAAGGATATGCCCCATGAAACATAAATGTGACCTTTTATGGAAAAAGAATCTTTCCAGGTGTAAATTATGGGTTTTAAATAGATCATTCTGGGTTACCTGGGTGGTCCCTAAGTCCAGTAAGTATATCAATACAGAAGAGGAGGAAACGCGGAGGACAAGACTATGTACCAATTATCTCTTTATAACCGATTTGTGGACTTAATAACAATTCTTTATAGAGTAATTGTTATGAGATCCAAGAAGTTATGAGGCCGATAAATGGGACTTTGGATCCAGTAATTTCTTAAGTCATCCTATTAATACAACTAACCTCTCTGTGGTTCCTCCACATGAGCCTGTCCTTTATGCCAGGCATTGTCAGATGCTAGTTGTGTTATTCTTCTATTCATAGTTGTGGCAAAGATGTGGGAGTATTGACAAACACTTCTCATTCATTTTACTGGATGGAAGAATTAACCTTTATTAAGAAAGCTTAATAGTCTATCATCTTTTATTGTTTGTTTCTTTGTTGCTATACATTAGCTTCTCTGATCTGTCTGGAAAGTGTGTTGAAAACAAAAACCAGAGGGGAAGAGGGTTAGGGAACTGGGTGAAAAAGGTGAAGGTATTAAGCAAAAACAGACACAAACAAACAAAAAGAAACACTATAAAACTTTTATTATGTAAGCTATCTCTAAGTGCTAGGAAATAGAGGAAAATAAGTAAAAGGCAGCCTCTATCATCCCAGTGTGACTGTAGGATTTGGTAGAAGCTTAAAGTGCCCCTACTTCAGCTTCCTTACTTTAGGTATAACAAACCTTGGCCCAGTGAACTCAGCCCAAGAAAGAGACAAGATAAGCATCCTGCTGGCCTCCAGAGGACATAAGGATGATGCTTTGAACCAACCATAGCAGAAGTTTTCTGAAGCAACCACTGCTGGACAGGCTGAGTTATAAATTGGAGTTGGTAGGTGAGCCACCCCTCAAATCCCAAAACTCAGGATGAAAATCAGGGGCATCAGCTGGTGAGGAACTCCTGCAAATAAGCACCATAAGGGAGATTTTTGTATCAAGGTAGAAATAAGCCTATAGTCTTAAATACATTTTTTTGCAATCTGTAGGATTTATTTTTTGTGTTGGGAATATGAATACATTGCCAAAAGCTGCTGTTGAGCACATTAATGTAAAGCTAACTAAATAAAACCATTAGTTCTGAAGGAGAGACATAAACACACACACACACACAAATACAAACTAGTTAGTAAGTGATGCATGCTGTGTATTAATAGGTAAGACAGACACGCATTCAATGATTATGAGATGGAAGAAGGAAAAATGTGAAGGAGATTAATTTGAATAAAATCTAAAGTATGGAGACTGGATGCTATGTGCTATGGAAGTATTTTGTTAGTGTGCAAGTATGTCAAGACCAAAAATATATCATAATTATTGGAATGATTCACATTTTAAGGCTTGTATTATAGTTATTATCTTCATCTAAAAAATACTTGACTAAAAAGACAAATTTTAAAGAAATGTATACATACACAGAGCATCTTATTATTATTGGCTTTCCAATAACTATTTTGTGCTACTGTTAAAATCATTTAATCATTTGAATTTACCATTATTTTGCATATTTGGGTTGAATTAGATTTCTAATGTATTATTCAAGTCTAAATTTAGGGTAGAAGATTAATATGAGTAGAACTATAAAGGTGTTGTGAATATTTTTAATAAAGCCAATGCTATGGACTTTCCTAGAACTGGAAAAAATAATTTAAATGACCATAATGAGTGAATTTAGAAAATAACGTCATAATACTGTCTCACATTTGACCCTTTGATTATTTTACTTCATTCAAACTCCACATTATCTCACGTCCTTTTCACTTTGAACAGTGATGAGAATGTTATGTTTCAAATACTATGCCTGTAATTACTTTTTTTCCTTAGCCCAGCACATTATGAATGTCAGTGCCATTCAAAGTCTGAAAGTGTTTTAATTTTATATATTAAACAAGAGGCCTGATGCATGAAGATTCATGCATGAGAGGGGGTCCCTCAGACTGCCCTCGCCCTCTTGCAATCTGGGACTCCTCAGGGGACGTCTAACTGCTGGTTTAGAGGTTACAAAGAAACTTTGTGAGAGAAAACAAAACAAAACAAAACAGAGGCCACTCCAGCAAGGGTGGGTTCTGAGGAGCTAGGATTAAATTTCTGCGTGAAGATTCGCCAGGCCA
>NW_006295391.1:4336035-4339303 GCF_000327345.1 Myotis davidii | reverse complement strand
GGCAAGAGGGGAGGAAGGAGTGTGAGTGTGTGTGTGTGTGTGTGTGTGTGTGTGTGTGTGTGTGTGTGTGTGTGTGAGAGAGAGAGAGACAGAGAGAGAGAGAGACCCCAAAGACTCCAGACTCTTATGTTTTAAAGCACTTTGCTTTTCCCATGTTTATCGCATGTCTAAGCACAAACCATTGTGTACTTCAAGCAACATGTATTAGGGAAGGAGAATGCAGGCTAAAATCAAAGGGTGCGGGTGTCAGAAGTATCTACCCTCATCCGCTCAGCTAAAGCTCTTCGGGGGCCTGTCTCTTTGCAAAACCACATTTATCTCTTGGCATGAGGGAGGTTAGGGAGTGCAGCATTGTCCTGGGAGGGGAAGGTCATGGGGACTGCACCCATGGTGCTCGCCCCATGTTTCATTTCCTCACCCTCCCAGGTCACTTTCCACCCCACCACTGATCCAGTTAATGGGGTTGGAGGTCTGCAGCTCGATGCCTCCAGGCAGAGAGCACACTGGGGGCTGGGTGGTACAGCTCTGAGGCCCCTGCATCCATACCCCATCCCCACCAGCTTCCACCCTGTGGCACAATGGACTCAATCTGACTTGGTGTGGGGAAAGATTTGGTGGCTCCACAGCCTGCTCTCTCCTCTCCAGCCAGGCTTGGCTTCCTGGGTCGCTGGGGTGACCCAGGATGCAGAGCCTTCCTGCCAGCTCTCCGGCGGGCTCCATGACTCCAGCCCACGCTGCCATTTTTGTCGTGTCAATTTGCATATCCCCTCCTTATTGGCTGTGGGTGCTGCCATCTTTATCACAAAGTGACAGTTAATTTGCAGATTACTCTTTTATTACATAGGATTTAAGTATTGATGTGTATATTCTCTGATTGCATATAGGTGAATATTTCAATGAGGGAAGTGCACCTGGGTCTTTTCAGATTCTATTTTATTTAGTCTAAGCAGGGAGTCTTTGATTATATCTTTTAAAGTGTACATAGTGTTTATGCTGCTTACATAGAGTAAACTAAGGCTTGGAGGGAATTGGAACAAGAGGTGGGGGAAATAATCCTTTCTTTCTTAAATTTAAAAGCTGTGAGGAACTTGGGCAGTAAGGAGGAGGGATAGCATAAGAATACAAGTATAGGCTATGGAGTAAAATAAACCTAGGTTTTAATCCATGCTCTAGCACTTATTCATGGAATGTTCTTGAGCTGGTGTCTGGAACTCATTGTTTCTCCATTCCCCGATTTGTAGAGAAGGTAAAAATAGTTCCTACCATAAAGGTATGGGGATTAAATTAGGTGCTACATGTAGAACACATAGCCAAGTGCTGGTATATGGAAAATACTATTCTATTTATTCCAGGTTATGCACATACATTGAGTGCCAACTATAAAGAGAAGGGATGCATAGAATGTTTTTGATACTTCAATGCCCACTAAGCCTACATGAACTAAATATTATAAATGATTATTTCTGAAAAAAGGTAAAGGGTATATTTTGATAGGGTAATGAGTTGAAGTTTAATCAACTCAGTGTAGTCTAGAACTGAATTAAACATGACCTTTGAGGTGTTTTTATTCTTTTCTTCACCTCTATATATGTACTAGCACTTTCTTCAATCACACCCACCCTCATTTCAGCACCTCTTTATTCAACAACTTACCTACTTATAATTCTGTTTCTTGGGTAAGTTATGAGCTATGGTCCATTTATTTTCCCTAAAAATTATTGTGCATGTGAGTGTGTTTTTAATCTTTTATCTTCTGGATACTTTATCTCACTTGAAAGTTATATCTGCATCAATCCTGTCTAATACAAAACAAATAAGCCGTTCCTTGATTCTTTAACTTTTTTAAGCTAGTGTTCACCTTTTCTAACACTTCAACCTAGTCTTAATTTCTAGAGAGAACAATATAGTTCACAGTTGATGCTTCACTTCTCCTCACATTTACTCCTCAACTGATTGCATTTTGTCTACTGTGCTCATGAATCCATAGAAACTCCCTGATGAAAGACAACAGGAATCTCTGAAATGCAATTTCCAATGAATACTTTTTATTTTTTGGTCTTTCTTCACTTGCTTTGAAGCATTGATTATTCATTCCCAGATATTCCCTATATTTTTGACTCCCATGAAGTCACACTCACATGATTATGATTCTATTTCTTTTTCTCTGATGATCTCATCTGTAAGTGCTTCATGGGTTTTGTTTTTATTCTTACCTCCTTAGTTAAGTCTATTCCTAACTATCTTAATTTTTTTGTTTCTGTGGTAAATGGGATTGTGTCTTCTAGTTTCCCTTTCGGAGAATTCATTATTGGAGTAAAAAAAAAAAGCCATTGATTTCTGAGTGTTAAATTTGTATCCTGCTACATTGCTGAATTCATTTATTAACGTTAGTAGGTTTTTGGTGGAGTCTTTAGGGTTTTCTGTGTATAATATTGTGTCATCTGCAAATAATGACAATTTAACTTCTTTCTTTCTAAGTGAATGTCTTCTATGTTTTCTTATTCACTGAAGACTTCTAGTACTATGTAGAATAAGAGTGGTGAAAGTGGACAGCCCTGTCTTGTTCCTCTTTATAGGGGAAATTATTTTATTTTTTTTCCCACTGAGTATGATGTTTGTGAAGGTTTGTTATATATGGCCTTTATTATGGAGAGGAATGATCCCTCTATTCAACTTTTCTGAGAGTTTTTATCAAAATGGTTGTTAGATTTTGTCAAATGCTTTTTCTGTGTCTATTAATGTGATCATGTGATTTTTTGTCTTTCAACTTGTGAATGTGATGTATCACATTTACTGATTTTTGAATATTGTACCAGCCTTGCATCCCTGGAATAAATCCTACTTCATTATGCTCTATGATCTTAACAAAACCCTGGTCCAGATGACTTTACAGGGTGTTTTACCAAACCTTCAAAGAATAATTAACACCTATCCTCTCAAACTATTCAAAAAAATCCAAGAGTAAGGAATACTTCCAATCTCTTTAAAGGAGGCCAACATTATCCAAATTCCAAAACTAGATAAAGACACTAAAAAGAGAGAAAATTACAGGCAAATATCTCAAATGAACATAGATGCTAAAATCTTCAACAAAATATTAGCAAATGAGATCCAGCAATATGTTAAAAAGATCGTACACCATGACCAAGTAGGATTTATTCTGGGGATGCAGGCTAATACAATGTTTTTATTCTTCAAGCTTAAATATCAGTGCCATTAAGAGGTCTTGTTGTCATTCAGATATCTGTACTGCACAAAAAAATATATA
>NW_006295391.1:4307476-4335578 GCF_000327345.1 Myotis davidii | reverse complement strand
GTATAAGTACTAGTATATTTACATTTCAACTTTATGGGTGATGGTACTAATGAGAGATTAATCACTCACTCAACTTTGTCTGACAATATTAGACTATTTTAATAAGAAAATACCAGTCTTAAAAGGCTAATAGTGTAGTTAGAAAAACAGAAATTTAACAAAAAATCATTGTCATAAATGATGACTAAAAGTAAATATAAAGTGGTACAGAAACTCTGATAATGGAACACTAAACCCTAATTGGTTGGTGAGAATCAAGAAAAGCAGTTATAGAAAGTAGCCTGGCAAACAAATCAGGAATAACATTCCAGATAGAAGAAATGGAAAAAATAAAGGTGCAGAATTAGTAAAAGTAAGGGTGGATTCAAGATTTAGTGAAAAGCCTGCTGTGAAATAAGCAAAAAATATGTGGAAATTGTTTAAATTACTTTACAGAAAAGAAAGAATTGTATAAAGGTAACAGGTAGGTTGGGACTTCTTTGGAAATGCCATACTGAGTTTGGACTTTGGACAATAGATATTAGGGAACATAGCTTGGACAAAACTAATACTAGTAAGTAACTGGACTATGGGAATTAATAGAACTTGTTTAGAATTGTGTAAATATATACTAGTAGATTCAATGGAAATATTTTGAATGCTTTGTTTCAATCTATCAATGAATTATTTTAAACAAAAGCACTGTAATATGGTTAATGGTGCTTTATTTAACTCTCTTCATCTACAGATAGGAGCTATTATTAAGAATCTATAGCAGAAATGCCAGGGAGGGTTGGGCGGGGTGCATAAGAGATCAACCGAAGGACTTGTATGCATGCATATGAGCATAACCAATGGACACAAGGCACTGGGGGGCATGGGAGGCTAGGGAAGGGTCATGGAGAGAAAAAAAAGAGACATATATAATACTCTTTGTAATACTTTAAGCAATAAAATAATTTAAAAAAGAATCTATCACTCATAGTTAACGTAATAGCAGCAAACATTTTTTAACTTTTAATTCCATTAGATTAATCTCCATGAGATTAAGGACTCTGTTGCATTAATGCAGCACCTATCATGTGGTAGATGTTAAATTAGGATTTTTGTTAATGTTTTAAACAAACAAGGCACTAAAAATGAAAGAATGATATGGTAAGAGATAGCTGAAGAAATAAGAGAAAGATGGGGATTACACTAGAGAATAAGGCATATATGAATAATTTAATATTGGTTTGCTACTGAATAATTGAAATTTCAATAAAAACATCACTAATTATAACTTCCAATTTATGTTTTTATGGGATCACTTAATTTGAGGCTGGCTGATATTTTACCTTTGCACTAATTATGAAGTTTTGTTTTGCTAAGTAAACTAATAACATTATTTTAAGAAGTTTGTTTAAAACGACTTGTGAAGCAAACTTTTTAAGCACTTCAAACTTAATTATTAAATAGAAATGAATGCCACAAATTATTCATGTCATATTTTCACTAAGGTTAGTTTAAAGATATCACTATTTTGAAAAATAAACATATCTAAATGCAATCTGTACACTATTGCTCATAAATAAGGCTTTTAAAAAAATTATTTATTGATTAAGGTATTACATAGGTGTCCTTATTCCCCCCATTACCCTCCACCTCCCCCATCATGCCCTCACCCCCCTGTTGTCTGTGTCCATTGGTTAGGCTTATATGCATGCATACACGTCTTTTGGTTGATCTCCCTACCTTCCCTCTAAGGTTGGATGGTCTTTTATGTTTCTCTGTCTCTGGATCTGTTTTTATAATAATGAACATAAACTGATGAACAAAAACAGATAAATAAGATTTTTGAATTTTCTTTATTTCAGCACCCAACCTACCATAATCACCATCCTCATCATCATCATTACAAAATTTATTGTTTTTAGCAACATCTTGAGTGCTGGTAACATAATGTCTCCCATGTTTCAGGCATGGATAGTTGACCACATCTCTGTAAAATATATATTATCATTCAAATTTCTTAGATTCAGTAACTAATTATTTGAAGATTACGATGACAATTATTAAGTGGCAAAACAAAAATTTTAACCTATGTTTATGTTGATTGATCAAAATACTTCCAAAAATCCAATTGCTAAACAAAATGAAGTTTATTAGACCTATTGCAGTAAGGAAGAATACCACCTTTACTGAGTGCATTGGTTTATAAGCGTTGCCATAAAAAGTCACCATAGTTTGAATCACTCTTACACAGAAATGTATCATTTTACTATTTCAAAGTGTTATCAGGGTTAGTTCCTTTTGAGGGTTAAGAAAGGAAATCTGTTCCAAGCTTCTTGCCTAGCTTTCATGGTAAATATTAAAAAGTGAAATACTAATTGGAACTAGATGAAGTTTTTGAAAATAGA
The DNA here is from genome assembly GCF_000327345.1 of Myotis davidii. Taxonomy (NCBI): domain Eukaryota; kingdom Metazoa; phylum Chordata; class Mammalia; order Chiroptera; family Vespertilionidae; genus Myotis; species Myotis davidii. Next base: position 4,333,200 of record NW_006295391.1, on the reverse strand, counting down.
GTTTTAGATTGCCAGGTAAAATAAGGGGGAAAAACTCATAAAACAATTTTGATAAATAAGATGTTAGTTATGATAGGTAAGCTGTTTGGTTGATTTATGGTCTTATCCTCACAAAGTGAATGTATGCTGGAGCAAATAGCTGAATTACTCTTGTTTTATTTCAGTATTGCTCAAATTAGGGGGTGAAGAGTATGCCTGATCACAGAATTATTAAATATATAGGATTTGCAGTTATGTTCTCAACTGTACAACTTCAGAGCTTATCAACTACATCATCCTAACTTTCTTTTCCACCATTGTTATACCCCAAAGCAGTCTGTTCTGCTGTGGGATTGCTCTAATAAATAGCTTCTACGGAATTCAGCTTAATTTGTTACACTGTTGTGGTCATTGTTGGTGTTCACTGGATTGAATGTTTCTCTATCTATCTATCTATCTATCTATCATCTATCTATCTATCTATCTATCTATCTATCTATCTATCTACCATCTATCTATCATTTATATCTTAGTCTATTTGACTTGCTATAACAAAATGTCACAGACTGAGTGGTTTATAAACAACATAAGTTTATTTCTCACAGTCCTAGAAACTAGAAGTCTAAGATCATGGTGCCAGCATGGTCAGGTGAGGGCCCTGTTTCAGGTTACAGATTTCTTATTATGTCTGTACTAGAAGCCCAGTGCATGAAAATTCGTGTACTCAGGGGGGTCACTCAACCCGGCCTGCACCCTCTTGCCGTCTGGGAGCCCTCCAGGGATGTTCACCTGTTGGCCTAAACCGTTAATAGCACATCTTTAGCGCTGCTGCAGAAGCAGGAGAGGCTCCAGCCACCACTGCTGCACTGGCCAGCCATGAGCTGGCTTCTGGCTGAGCAGTGCTCCCCCTGTGGAAGTGCACTGACCACCAGGGGTCAGCTCCTGCATTGAGCGTCTGCCCCTTGGTGGTTAGTGAGCATCATAGCAACCGGTTGTTTCTGGTCATTCTGCTCTTAGGGTCAATTTACTTATTACTCTTTTATTATATAGGACAAGGATCAAGGCGCTAGGGAGCTCTGTGGAGCCTCTTTTAGAAGGGCACTAATCCCAATTGTAAGGCAAAAACACTCATGTCCCAATCACCTCCCAAAGGTCCCCATCTCTTAATATCATTACTTTGGAAATTAGGTTTTCAGCATATGATTTTTTTTTGGGGGGAGGGGCATACATATTCATGCCACATAGATCTCCCTGCATCTTGAAATTTGTCTACATCTGCAAGTATAAGATGACTAATTACTGTTTTCCTGATTCATTTAAACCATATAACACTAAGGTTCTGATATCATGTTAGCACTTTACTGATAGTCTATAAAGTCCTAAGACCATTCTACCAAAAATGTATCTTATTAAGTCTTTTGAAGTGAGTTTTTACATGTTTAAAATATCATGTATACTTTTGTGGCCTTTCTTTTTGGTAATCATGTTGATTAAAAACATCCCATTCTCCCAGACTTAAAACAAAATTTAATGTATTAAAATAGAAAATATAATTTCAGATTTGGATCTTATAGTCTAGGTATTGTGTTCTATATATGTTTGTATGAAAAAAACAAAAACAAAAGGACCCCCCAAAACAGTAAAAACTGCAAAAAATTATCTCATATGAGTAAAATTAAGCATTATTTTATAGATACAAATAATGTCAAATGTCATAGGGTTCTACTCATTTTAATTTAAAAAAATTCTGTGATTGATTAATCAGATAAGTAGAAAGAAGTCCAACAATCAACAGAAACCTTAAAGCAATTTAGAGTCCTTTTGAATCTTTAAAGAAAATCCAATAAGCACTTGAAAAACAAAATCAATGAAGAGTTTTAAATGTTTTATTCTGCTTTCCACAGGATCCCAGTTTTCTCTCCGAGGCCCTTTTCCCTAAAGGTGCAACAGAAATTGAAGAAATGGATCCTTTTTTCAAACTTCATGAAACAATTACCAAGGTAGGGGAGGAATGCATTCACAAGCAGGTTGGGAAAGCTTTGTTTTTTTTTTTTTTTTTTTTGGTAGCTGGAGGAAGGGAAAATAACCAATCCAGAGAAAGCTATATACTTTTTATTTGTAGTATGTACTGGAAAGGATTTCAAGTGTCTCCTATTATTTTACTAAAATGATAAGCAAAATCAAGATCATACATCAATAACTGAAGATTTGTTTATAAAATCAATCTTTAGTATAATAATTAGGTTTTATCCTTAATTTGATATTAGATTTGTGGTATATTCTCAAGCATCGCTCTGCATTTTAGATTAAGAAAAATACAAAATGAATCTTTGAATTTCTCTATCTTCAAAGTTTTGTTTCAATATTTAAGGAAATTCGTTGTTTGAGGTAATTCTTAGATGCAGTAAGACTTTTAAAAAGGTTCCTTTCTTTAATAATAAATATAGATTGTGTTTATAATGAATTTAATTACTGTAAGGTTATCATTACCAGTTTTTCCTCTATAATAGTTTATAGGTAGGAGAAAGTATATAATATGGAGAAAATTAAATTTTATAGTATGAAGCAAATACATTTTTTATTGTGATGAAACAACATACAATTTTCCATCTGTTTAAAAAATTATAGTTCACATTCAATATTATTCTGTATTAGTTTCAGGAGCACAACATAGTGGTTAGACAATCATATACTTTAGAGTGGCCTCCTGATATTTCAAGTACTACCCCCCCAGCCCATACATAGCTATTACATTATTATTCCGCCCCACCCCCATTGACCTCTCCCTTACCACTCCCATCTCCCAGCACATGCCCTCACCACCCCGCCCTAGTGTCTGTGGCCATTAGTAATGCTTATATGCATGTGTACAAATCCTTTGGTTGATCTCTTACCCCTTCCCTCCCCTGCCTTCCCTTAAATTCTACAGTATGGAGCAAATAAATTTAATGCCTGACATCATATAATATAATAAGAATTTTACATCAATTACTTGTTTAACCTTTCATTTACCAACTGTTTAACCTGTCATAATCTGTCTTTTGGGGGATAAAGTTTATAGAGAATATTGGAATTTAGAACATTTAAAATAATCATTTATATATGCTCACTTGAAAGATTGATGACTCATTCTTCAATCTTCTTAGTAAGGTTTTTCAAGACTGTCTTCCTTCTTTAGAAAAAAAAGGAAAATATATATATATATATAATGAACTAAACTCAGAGAGGCAACGTCAAGGCTAGCATTCTATCATTCTATATCTATCCCTAACATTTAAAAGCTGTGCACATTTATTTTTTTTTCTCAACTTTTGTAATAAGAGGTCTTTGGATCACATTTTACTTAAAAATTTCCCAAGTTCAAAATAATTGCATCTTAACTACATTTATAACACTTTATTTGGATTACAGCAAGATAAAAGGCAGGAGAGATAATAGATAGAAAGGTAGATAGATAGATGATAGAGTATATATATATATATCTGTTTATTTTGATAAGCATGTCTATATATACTTATGTATACACATTAAATGGTAATTGTATCTATACTAAAATAATATATTAAATAGATGTTGGAAGACTTCTATGTCTATGAAAAATTAATACCTGTTCAGGTGCAGAAGTAAGAATTCAGGGACATTTTTTATGACCATTTATAGTTTTCCAAAGTTGATTCTGTGTCCTCTGTCATCATGTATTCCTTTGGCTACTCATGTTGCAGATACAGGCTAATAGAAAATATTGTGCTTCAGAATTTTAATCTTACTTCACCAATAAGAAAACATGTGGAACCATAAAAAGGTCTATTTAATAGATGCTTCATTTTAAAGTGAAAATTTCTTTGATCATGAACAAAATAAAAGTATAAACTTAGAGGGGTTGAATAGAATATGTATAAGGTAATGTGGAACATGGATTTCAGTTCTATCTTGACTACCAACTAGCTATATTATTTAGTATAAATTTATTTTATTTTTTTTTACATAAAAAAGGAGTATACGTCATAATGGTTTTCCTTTCTAGGATTCTGTGAGGTTGGAAATATTATGTATAGATTTTCTCTAGAAATGCAATATGTATTAATTGGGTATAATTATTAAAATATTAAAAATGCTAGGCCCTGCCTGGTGTGGTTCAGTTGGTTGAGCATCATCCTATGCATCAAAAGATTGCCAGTTTGATTCTCAGTTAGGGCCTATGCCTGGTTATAAGTTTGATCCCCAGTAAGTGGCAGGCAGAATGCAGCCAATCGATGTTTCTTTCTCACATCTATATTTCTCTCTCTCTCCCTCTCCCTTTCTCTCTCTTAAAAAAAATCAATAAAAATAGTAAAAATTCTAGTTTTATAGAGATCATGTATCATAGAAATGTGTGCTTGAAACCTGTGTAATCTAATTAACCAATGATTCCCCAATAAATGTAATTTAAAAGAAAGAAAATAGAGGGAAAAAACTCTAAAACTTACCTCCAGAAAAAAATGCTAGTTCTAAAGGCTTCAAATTTTCAAATTAGGCCCTTACTTACATTTTCAGAATTTTGGTTTTACTTTAAAGAAGAAAAAATAAAAAGAATAACAGAATAATTTAGACAAGAAATCACTAAGCTAATTAAAGGCTGAGAATATACTGATAAATTAATGTGTACAAATGGAGCATAAAATTTAATTTGTGAAGTTCTTTAGAATATTTCTTTCAATAAGGATAATAGTGGTATTATTACAGTATATCACCTGTTTAGTACACTTCTGAGCCACCTCGTATTCTGATATTATGCAAATAATACTGGACTTTGAATAACAAGTCCCATCTAGTACAACTTCTGCCACTGTCAACTATTTTAAAATGTTTTGGAATATGAAAAAAACTTTGTAAAATGATAAAGCACAAATATTATTGATATTATACTAATATGGTAATAGTGATAAATTAGAATTATACAATACTAAAATATTTCAATAAATCAGAAATATTTTAAATAATTTTATAATTCTTTCAGTAGATGTTATAATTGGATACACAACACCATAAAACTATTACATATTTTATATAATATAATTAAACAAATACAACAAATACATACATGTAATGTAAGTATGTATTCATGTAATACAATCCACTATCTTTCCCAACTAACTTTACATTCTAGACCTTTTGTTATAGTTCACAAATATTATTAATGCCAAATTAAATTATAACTTCAAAGTATTAGAAAGTTAATAATTTGTCATTGGTACCTTTCTGAAGTAAAAAATAAACAGATACATCATACTGATACATGGAATGTGAGCTATGAATTCTTGTCCTTGAAAGTTGTTTTCCAGTGTTGTCCTGAAGTTCTTTTAAAAAATATTTTTTACAAAGTGTAAATTTATCTTGGCATTTGTCTTTTTGATATAAAGCATGGAACCTAAGAAAATAATGAATGAGACTCAATATTGATTTCAAAAGGCAATTTATCATGGCTTCAATGACAGTCAGATGGTAAAATATGAAGTTGCCAGAGGGCGCCACATGCAGCATCAATGTTGAAGTGCCTCCTTATCCTCTATAATTACCTTAAGAAATAGCATTTGTTTTTTTAATTATCGTAGAAGCCAAGCTAATTCCTTTAAAGGTTAAACATGAATAAAATACCAATATAAATCTTAGATGCTTAATCCTTTAATAAGTGAGTAAGAATCACCATGGATTTATGTTTTGAAATAGGCTTATTTCTCCTTCTATACTAAGGAATTTTCTAGTTATGTTTTAAAATCTTCAACATTTAGATCATAAATTGTTATTAGTTATCTAATCATTCCGATAGCCTACCGTAAGCCAAGGATAATTCAAAACACTTGAAATACAAAAACAATTAATACACAGGAGTAGGTTCATGCCAGTAAACAGGTGAGCAAATCATTTCACTATAATGTGCTAAAAATGTCATAGTAAGGTGGATAAAGTGTGAGAGGAAAGAAGATGGAGCTTTTGCCTATGCTTAGGGGAATTGAAGAATTTATGAGAGGTGACATTTGAGAAATACAAGCGATTTTAACTTTATTTTAATGTCAATGAGTTTTCTTGGAGAAATCTTTAAAGAGCTTGTTGGTGGTAGTGTGTGAAAAATGATGATGTGTGTTTTGGAAAATAGACGACAGGTTTCAGGGATGTTTTTTAAGATTGAATGACAGAATATGGGATTTACTGGGTACAGAATATAAAGCAGACTGAAGAATAAAGGATAGTTTCAATAATTCTATCTTGAGCAGAGTTTATATTATTTTTAAGTATATTTTTACTAGAGGCCCAATGCATGAAACTCATGCACTTGGGCGGGAGGGGTGGTCCCTCAGCCTAGCCTGCACCCTCTCACAGTCTGGGACCACTCAGGGTATGTCCAACTGCAAACTACGGCCAGATCCCCTTGGGCCTAAGCATGCAGTTGGACATCCCTCTCAAAATCCAGGATCCCTGGCTCCTTACCACCTGCCTCCTCCTTCCTTACCACTTGGCATGCTGCTCTTTAACACTGCCACCACTGCTGAGCTTGCCATCCGTGAGCCCAGCTTCTGGCTGAGCGGCCACTCCCCCAGGGGGTAGCTCCTGCATTGAGCATCTGCCCCAGGTGGTCAGTGCACATCATAGCAACCAGTCATTCTGGTCATTCCGCCATAATGGTCCCTTAGGCTTTTATTATTATAGATTGATTTCAGAGAGGAAGGGAGAGGGAGAGAGAGAGATAGAAACATCAACAATGAAAGAGAATTATTGATTGGCTGCCTCCTGCATGGGGATTGATCATGTACCCTGATTGGGAATAGAACTGTGACCCCCTGGTTCATAGGTCAACACTCAACACTGAGCCATTCTGACTGGACGGAGTTGATATTTTTGAATTAACCAAATTAGGGGCTGTCTTGGAGAACGTGTTAAAGAGTTTGACATTGAACATGTAGATTTTTGGATGCTACAAATCATCTAGGCAGATACGTCAAGGAGATGATTGGATACAGGAGGTTAGCACTCAGAAAGAAGTAGGGCCTAGAAATGCACTATATGATATAATAACACTTGTCACATGTAGATTTAAATTACATTTAAAAAAATAAATACACTTGAAATTTTATTTCCCTATTCTCATTAGCCACAATTTATATGCTTAGTGGCAACATATGGCTAGTGGCTACTGCATTGGATGACACAAATTATAGAACATTTTCATCATCAATGATGGAGATAATGTTACCCTGGCAACACTTACGCACAAAAGGACAAGCTAAAAGGAAGGGGAATACCCAGATCAAAGTGATTCAGATTATACGCAGGAAAAGAATATTATCAAAAGAAGAAAATGTTCAAAAATATATTCACCCACCACTCCCCACCCATTTGTTTATCAACAAACAAACAAACAAAACAAAACAACAGAAACTAGCAAATGCTGGCAGAGTATGGAAAAATTGGAACACTTGTGTACTATTGGCGGAAATGCAAAATGGTATAGCTACTGTTGAAAACAGTATAGAGGTTCCTAAAAATAATAAACAGAGAATTACCATACGATAGACCAATTCTATTTCTGAGTATACACCCCATACAATTGAAAATGGGGTTTCAAAGATATATTGGTATACACATGTTGACAGCATTATTCATTAACAGATAAAATGTGGCAACAACCCAAATGTTCCAACATGGGTGAATGGAATAGCCAAATATGGTATATCCCAACAATGGAATATTACTCAGCCTTGAAACAGAAATTCTGACATATGTACAACATGATGAAACTTGAAGACACAATGCTAACTGAAATAAGTCAACTATAAACAGACATGTGCTGTAGAATTCCACATATATGAAGTACTTAAAGTAATAAAAATCATGCAGACAGAAAATAGAATTGTGGTTGCCAGTTGTTATGGGGTGGGTAGACTGGGGATTTATTGTTAAATGGACATAGAGATTCTGTTTTAAAATGAGAAAAATGTTATGAAGATCAATGATGGTGGTGATGGTTACCATTATGAATATATTTAGTACCATTGAACTGTATACATAGCAATGGTTAAGATCACCCAATCAACAGCTCTTTTACTGTAAGTTTTGAGCCAATTATTTTGAATTGTAAAATTATTTTTATCTTTATCCCTGATCCTCAGTTTTAGCTATTCTATACAGTATAAGTGGCTTCACATGGCTTATTACCCAGTTCTTTGTTCCATTTTTATAGATATATTATCCTGTGTTTATTTTACATGTTTTTGAATTTAAAAATTTTACTAGCATTTTCCGACTAAAATTTTGCCATAATAGACATTCAACAAATGAAGACTGATAAGTTGTATTTTAAACAAAACAAAACACTAAAGCTATATTTAGAAGGATAGGACTTTGAAATTAAAACTGAATATGAAAGGCATGGGTGACAGAGGAAAGAAACTATCATGTAGCTAGAGGCCTGGTGCATGAATTCATGCACTGGTGGGGTCCCTTGGCCTAGCCTGTGGGGATCCGGCCAAACCTGGCTCTCTGACATCCCCTGAGGGGTCCCAGATTGTGAGAGGGCACAGGCCAGACTGAGGGACGCCACCAGTGCAGGATTGGGGCTTGGGAGGGATGGAGGGAGTGCTCCAGGGCAGGGCCAAGGAGGGACTGCGGGAGGGCTCCAGGGTGTATCTGGCCCATCTCACCCAGTCCCAATCAGCCAGACTCCAACAGCAAGCTAACCTACCAGTCAGAGTGTCTACCCCCTGGTGGTCAGTGTGCATCATAGCAACTGGTTGAATGGTTGAATGGATGGTTGTACACTTAGCATATTAGGCTTTTATTATATAGGATTGGATAAATAGTTACTTTTCTTCTGAAAGCCCAACTGCTCTATATTGTATTTTTAAATCTGAGTATGAATGGTGCATCCAGTAAAACAAAACATTCCTTATACATGTGGTACCATGGAAACCAGCAAATTACTTAATTCTGCTTGTGCGCTTGCTCAAAAAATATCAGTTTATTAATTCTTTCATTGTTTTTCCCACCTTAAGAAAAATGTTTTTTTTTAATTTAATTAGTATAAGATATACAATATTAATATGTTTATTTTACATCAGTGTTCTGGATATTGGCAATTCTAATGGGTGTACAGTGGTATCATTGTTGTTTTAGTTTGCAGTTCCCTAATAACATATGATGTGGAGCTACTTTTCATCCTTGCCATCTGTATATCTTTTTGGCCAGGTGTCTTTTATCCATTTTTTAAAATTGGGTTGTGTGTTTTCTTACATTGAGTTTCGGAAGTTCTTTGTGTATTTTGAATAACAATTCCTTATCAGATGTGCATTTTTAAAATATTTTCTTTCATTTTATGTCTTGCCTCTTTATTTCCTTAACAGTGTCTTTTGTAGAGAAGAATAAATTTAAATTTTAACGAAGGTCAGTTTATTAATTTTTTCTTTCATGGATTGTGTCTTTGGTGTTGTACTAAAACACCACCAAACCTAAGGTCACCTAAATTTTCATACATGTACTTTTTCTTACAATGCCCATCTGTTCTTGCATGCTTGTCTGCTTTATCCATTAGAGCCAATAGCCTATTAATCATAGTTGTTTTAAATTCCCAGTCTGGTAATTCCAACATCCCTGTCATGTCTGGTCTGATGCTTGCGATGCTTGTTCAGTGTCTTGAATTTGTGTTTTTTTGCCCTTTATATGCCTTGTTGTTTTTTTGTTTGTTTTGGTTTTTTTTGCTTTGGTTTTTGATAGCCAGATATATTATATGGGTAAAAGAACCTGCTGTAAATTGGCCTTTAGTAATGTTGTGGTAAGGTGTGGTGGTGGGAAGTATTTTACAGTTCTATGATTAGGCCTCAGCCTTTTGGTGAGCCTGTGCCCTGTGCTATGAATTTCACTAATGCTTCTCAGTTCTTGTGGTTTTTGTTTTTATTCTTTCTTGGGTATAGGATGGCTGGAGGGAGATGGAAGTTGTGCATTTCTCTTTCTTTGCCCATGTTGGAGTTGGGTACTTCCCTTTAATTAGGTCAAGTAGACTCTGATGAAAACCCAGCTGTTTAGGCTCTATTAAATAATGCCTCCAGGCTTTGTTAAAAACAGAATGCTCTGGAATATGTAAAATGGCTCCTTTTTTTCCTCCTCTGTGCAGGGAGCACAAGAAGGCTTTTTCTCTGATATTCACTGTGAGAACCTGGTAGAGCTCCTGGAGATTAAGCTCACAAAAGTGTGGGGTTCCTCAGATGATTGGATCCCCTGGAGATTTTAATTCTCAGAGTTGTCCCAGTCAGCCCTCAGTAATTCATCAGTTACAGTTCAGCTTTTCTTACCCTGGCATTGGTTCCTGCAGAGGTTACTCTGATAAATTGTGATGCTCTCTATCTACCTGTCTATCCATTTTGGGGGGTAGTAGTTTGCCCTGTGACCTCACTTCTCTGATGGACCTAAGAAGAATGGTTGATTTTCTTTTAGATTGTGCTTTTTACTCTCCATGACTTCTAAGCTCCTTACCTGCTATGCTGGAAAGAGGAAATCTTCAGTAATCATTTGATGACATGATTTCTTGCAAATTGATTTTTAAAATTCTTATGTATTTCAGAACCAATATTAAACATTTTACAACATAATCTTTCAAAAAGCAAAAAATAAATTACATTAAAATGATTGCTCCAATTACTTGTATCTCTTACATAGTATCTTTACTATCCATAGAAAGCTTTCTTTTGACTGTTTTCTACAAGAAAAAAAGAAAAAGCATTAGAGTCTGTCAGTTTTGAGTCAGCATTAAATGCTAAAGCATGAATTTTCTACAGGGTTAACATTAGTCACTTGTGTTTAATGACTCAAAAATATTCTTCCTTTTTAAATGTATTATTAAAGAAATATAGGAGATGGTACTCGTTTTCCACCTCCTTACATCCAATCTCTGAAATGCTTAGTATGCAAAAGATTCATAACAACAGATCATATTGTAATTGATGAATTCATTAATCCAATATTCTATTATTCCTGCACAGTTCTCTATATTGCATTTCTGATGCTCACTCAGACACTTGTTCCATTGTTTGAAGCAATCCGAGGAACATTTTTCTTTCTAGTAATATTAAAACTCCGAGTGGCAGTTAAATTATTATTAACACAACAGTGAAATTGAGTCTGTCAGAAACCTACCATTATTTTTCCCTTTTGGGAAAAAAATGTGACTAGTAGGCATTGTTCATGGTGTCTTGTCCCTGTGTAACCATCTTCTATGGGTACACAATTCCCAAGACCAAGTGTACCTGTTCTAGTAAGATATCAGTAAAAGTAATTAAAGAAAGTCTCAGCCCAATATAGGATCTCTGATTGTGAATTTTATATTATATTAATATATTTCTTAAAATGTTTTTATGATTTCAGAGAGAGGAATAGAAACATCAATGATGAGAGATGGGGATAGAGTCCCCAGTCTGGGCATGTGCCCTGAGTGGGAATCAAATAGTGACCTCCTGGTTCGTGGGTCGATGCTCAACCACTGAGCAATGTGGGTCAGGAAATATGCTTTTATTTAGTATAGGATTTTTGGAGAACATTATTCTTAAATTGATATAAATGTCTTCCTTTTATGTAATGTCATAATAGAGGTACTTTACTAAAATTATTTGGATATTACACTATCCCATAGAGAAAATAGTAAGAATAACATGGCATTTATTCCCATTATACATGTGGAGAAAGTGTCACAATGAGATCAAGTTGCAGAAAACAGTATTTGTGTAAACCTAGAAATCAAGGTTAGTAATTCTTATATAGTTTGTATTTAGCAATGTAGTTATAACTCCTCTTACTTATAACTATGAATGTTAACTCAGTTATGGAGTGGTTTAAATAGAGACCAATGGTAGTGTCTTCAAAGACGAAAAACATTTAAATAATTCTAATTTTAACCATTTCAGTTAATATTAATTGCATTTGACTCACAGTCATTCTTTAGAGATGATTAACCAGGATCACTTTGATTAATAGAGTCATATTCTGCTATAATACTATTTTAAACACATGACTTGTGAAATATAAATCTGAAATTGTTTTAAATGTCATTATTAAAATATGTTTGTACTAGTTGTTGTAATATTAAGATTCCTAGAGCATAGTAACTGAAAAAAAATCATTGTACTCATTCTATAACTACAGAATAAAGAGGCAACTAAAATGTAGAATAATTTTATTTCTCTTAAGATATCATTCTCAGCTATAGCTTAGAAATACAGCTCAGAAGCCTTATATAAGTAAAGAACAAAAGAGAAAAGACCAAATATATTGTATTAAGTTTTCTGAATTTCAAAGGCATATTGTATTCATGAGCTAATAGAATTTCTTGTGCAGTCTTTACATGCTTAGAAAAACTGTCTATAATTTCTATTCTGAGCGAGCAAATAGGAGTGTCTTCCAAGTATCTCTATTTAGCAAAGCAATTGCAATGAAATTCTTTTATCTTATGTATGTGTACATTTGAGGTTATTCTCAAGCTCTGGATTTAAAACTTTTTATTGTTAAAAACACTCTTGAATTTCCTTTTGCTACATCAAATTATTGTTACTCAATGCAAAATGTCTCCCTAGAGATCTACATTTTATGTGTTCATGACATGAGTTAAACCAGAAAATATCCCAAAGATGTACTTGCAATGCAGAGGTTGTACTTTGTAATAAAGAAGGTTGGTTAAAACTACTCAAGGGAGTTGATGGGATATTAAAACCAAACTCTAAACTTTAAAAAGAAAACATTCTAGGTGTGTATTTTCTTCATAAATGTATAATTAAACTCAATATCTTCATTTACTAAAATTGGAGATAGTGCTGACTATATTTTCTGTTGCCTGGAGAGATTTGGTTTATTGTTTTTCATTATACTACACAAATATAGTTTCTAAAGGCATGCCTTACACTACCAGTTTCTTTTGTTACTGCTTGTGTTTTTATTACCCAAAAGTGGATTATTACACAATATAAGATTGTCCAAATTTGAGACTTGGTTTTAGAGAAGTTAATCATAACAGTAGCCAGTTTGCTACAACATGCTAAAACAGTTATTACTGCATATTAAGATAGGAATAAATAGAAAGGTTGTTTGTTCACTGAGCATACATTTTTCTTTTATATTTGATAAAGACATTTTAACATGCATGTGTTAAAGAATATAAATATTATCTATATATAGAGAGAGGTAATATGCTAATTGGTCCTAATGGTGTCACAGTCACCACCGCTAAGGAGGAGGCTGCCTGCGCATGCGCAGTGATCCCAGAGACCAGGTGGAAGCCGGGAGGTGCCAGGATGAGGCCTGTGCCCAGGAAGGCGGGGGTGAGAGCCCATAGTGCCCCCCCTCACCAGTCCTTCACCACCCACTCTTCGCACTCAGAGCACCCTGCCACTTACCTGCCTGAGGAGGAGCACAGCAGAATAGGCGGAAGGTTTCCATGCTCTCCTCTGGCACCATAATGGGTGGAGCTGCCATGTTGCTCCAGAGACAGGGTAGAAGTGGGGAGGCACCCAGAGGAGGCAGGGCCATTCTGAGGCGACTTGGGTGACTGAGGGCGGGGCTCCAGAGAAGGCCAGAGGGTTGGGGGTCAGGGGCTGGCCCAGGCACACAGGAGCTCTGCGTGGAGAGGTTTGGGTGTCAAGGCAGGGCGGCAGATGGGGGTGCAGGCCATGTGATTTCGCACACTGGGCTCCTAGTATTATATATCAGAATTGGAAGCTCTAGGATCACCTGTGTATAATATGGAAATCTTTTACAAACAGTCAACTTGCTTCAGGAAGCATTCATATCTATTCACAAAGCAGTCGCCTCATCCCATAAAAAACATTTTTGGTGTTGTGAAATTTTTGAGCTCTAAATATAAGTCATTTTTTTCTTATTTCAGGGATCTTTCAATATTTTAAAATTTAATTTAAATGTTAACCCCTAATTTTTTTCTCATTTCAAACAAAAGATTCTTTGTCTTTTCAGACCATTCTCAGATATTCTCAGGTGCTATAGAAGTATGGAGTCAAAGAGCAGAATAGTTAATGAATAACAGATTAGCTCCAGGTAGGCAGGTCAAATGTTTTTCCAAAAACATGCTCTTCAAACAAAGCCTCTGAATAATAATAATAATAATAAAAAGATTTAAAAGCCCCAGGCAATGGCCAGTTATTTAAAAATATCTACTATAACACAACAAACCAGAAAAATCAAGTCAGTCTTTTGGAGACTGTTTTAATGGACTTTGATCATGCTGCTTGAATCCCCTGGTTACTGTGTGCACTGCCCTCATAAGTGAATATAAGTGAATATAAAAAAGTTCCCCTTAAACACACACACACACACACACACACGACCCAGACCCACACATGTCATGTGGCATAAACTAATCCATGATACAAAATTTCAGTGTTAATCACTCTCAGAATTATTTATTCCTTGGAAAGCCCTAAATAATAGATGATATAGATAGATAGATAGATAGATAGATAGATATAGATATAGATAGATATAGATATAGATAGATGATATAGATATAGATATATAGATATAGATAGATGATATAGATATAGATATAGATATATAGATGTGTGTGTGTGTATTCTTTTCCAGAAAAACCTGAATGTCAATACTTAAAAAAAATCTTTGGACTTTTATATTTTGCTGCTGTCAGAGTGACATAAAAACTATTCAAAAGTGCATATTTTTTAAAAACATCTATTATAGTCAACATTTGAATTATGCAATGTCTCTCTTGAAAGGCTCACATAAAAATGGTATTTTAGGATAGAATCAATGTATTCCAAAATATGAAGAGTTTCATGATATTACATTGAATTTTAGTAACTGATCAAGAATTAGATTTGAAGAAATCAAACAAAAATTTGTTTGAAACGTACTTGAAATATACTTAATTTATTTGCACTAAATTAAGGTTTATTTATTAATATCTACTTAACCTCAATACACTTGAAATTAAAGTGTCCTAAAACCATTTAGTGAAGGTTCAAATAGTAACATTTTTGCATTTTGAAATAAAACAGTAATGAAGAATCATAATAATGAAACGAGATAAAATGGGTCCGAGGCCGCCTGTCATTACTTGATCCAAATTAAGCAGAGATAGGGTTAAGTCATGTATGAGTGTTTATTCAAAAAATGCAGGCTGTATAGGGAGAGCAGTAGGTCACCCTGAAAAGATGACCTCCCACCTCCTACTAGCCTGCAGATTATAGGGAGATAAGGAAGAAAGGGCTCATGTAAGGGGGAAGAGGAGCCAGGAAAATGGCGGCAGGGTCCATGGTCTGTGTGTCTCCTTCCAAGATCTTGAAATCCAGTAACAAGGTAGTTAGTTTTCAATGATGTTAAAACCCAGCTCTGGCCAGTTCAATGGGCAGCATTCCTGAGACAAACTCCCAAAGGGGCTCAGGGTCCAGGCACAGCAACCAAATCAAAGTGCATAACGCCCTTTGTCTCATCTCAAAATATATTTTCTTTTCTGAGCAATGAACCCATCTGCCTGCAGTCTCTCATCTTTTTACAGTTCTGTTTTTCTTGCAGCACATCCTCCAGTTTCCCAGGGTCTGTAAGAAAAACTCTTATCTATAGTTAGTAGGGTGAATAATCATTAAACAACTATGGCCCTATTCCTATGAAGTACACCCTCCTTTCAATTATGTTACCCAATTCATCGAGAGAGAGAGAGAGAGAGAGAGAGAGAGAGAGAGAGAGTTATGCTTGGCCGGTGTGTCTCAGTGGCTGAGCATTGGCCTATGAAGCAGGAGGTTGCAATTGCATTCCCAGTCCGGGTTGTGGGCTCAATCTCCAACGTAGGGTGTGCAAGAGGCAGCTGATCAGTGATTCTCTCATAATTCTTATGTTTCTAGTTCTCTCTTCCTCTCCCTTCCTCTCTGAAATCAATAAAAAAATCTCTCTGAAATCAATAAAAAATATATCTTTTTTTTTTTTTTAGAAAGCGAGGAAGGGGGTAAACTGTTTTAAAGATATTTCCTTCAAATGTGAAATAAATGCAAATTAGTTGGAATGCTTTTGTTTGCTGTTTATTAGAGACCAACATGCAAACTTGTTTAATGAAAACTAAGGAGTTCTATGTCACTCATGTAACTGAAAACTCTAGAAGCAGCATTCTCCAGGAGTGGCTCAAACATAGCCCAGGGCTCCATACCTGCAATCCCCTCAGTTCTGCCCTCCTCCCAGTGGGACTTGTAACCAGTGGAATGCCTCCACGATGGAAAAAAATGCTGCCAGGGGATCCTGGAAGGACATCTGTGTATAGTTCTGTCAGAGCAGAGAGATTTGATGCTGAGATCTAGAAAACCCCAGCAAAATGAGCACCCCTTCTTATTATTCTGAATTGGTCTCAAGCTTAATTGATATCATTCTTGTGACCAGGGAAATAGCGTGTTCATTAGATTACAACTGGTTTGCCTAAACTGATCACTGTGGAAAAGGATTTAAAGTTAGCCTAATTAACTTAGTTCGATCTTTCTTTCCCTTGGAACTGGAGTCAATCCCATTCATAATATGTGGCTGGTGCAAAATAGTATAAATTGTAGAGTAGCAGTGTTTCAGAGAAAACTACCATACCTGCTAGCAATTATAACAATGTTTTTGTCCACAAATAAGAATCAGTATTTTGGAAAAGGCAAAACCAGTGCTAACAATGGAGGAATTTCTGTTCATACGTTGCTATGTACCCTGCTATGTCCAGTCATTACACACACCTGAGAGGGAACAGGAGATGGGGGAAAAAAAGAGTGAAATACAGATAGGAAGTATTTATAACATGAGTTTGATAACTATATTTACTCCCAATATCACTTCATCCTATAGGCATTACACGGATTTAAGATTAGACAACTCAGTGAATTTAGGAATAAAACATTTTTCCTCCCCCTTAGATAGGTATCCAGAGGTGATCACCATATTCATAATGAGAGTCAGGCTCATTCTCCATCTGTCACCTTAGACAGCCACAAAGAATTGATTGGATTTGACATTCGATAAACCTGTTGCCCAATCTGGGTCTAAAATGCTCATCAGTTATAAGCCTCTACTTTTAAGGCAGTGGTTGACCCTTAAAACTTCAAAGAATCACTGATTTAAGAAAGCCCACTGTGAGGAGCTCTGTAAGCTCGACTGAAGTCACTAAAAAAATCTAAAATTTTGGATGATTACTTATGTTCAAAATATGAGACACTGTTAAAAATACAAACTATTTTAAAACATACATATATCCTTCCTACCCTTAAAGGGATGGTATTCTTGTCAATGTGAGAGACATCTAAAAGCATGCCTCTCTGTGTAGAAAGATATTTAAATGTTTTATTTTATCACTTACCCAAGGACTTCATGCTTAAATGATTTTGTTTACTGAACAAGTGGTAATTATATAATTTAGACTTATCACTATTTCTCTATTTTAAATGTTGATCTACAATATTTTAACCAATACTACATGATTGCCCTTGAAATAAAATATGCATACAGATATTGAGACATTATGTACTCTAAATAGCTTTCATTTTGGCTATCAGCATTTATTCATGCTCCAATTTGATTTCTCATCTCTCAGTCTAAAAGTTGTTTGTATTTGATACGTGAGCAGTCTATCAAATATAACTCTATAAATCTTGTTTCAGCAATAGTTTATAAAGCTTCCATAAAGCCTAAAATTTCTGCTTATCATGTGTAGGCCAAAGCAAAAATATCAGAATTCAATTTAGTGATTAAAAATACATTTTCATTTAAGTGCTTCAAATATTAGTAACTTTACATCATGGACTCAGGGATTGAAATATTAGATATGGATATTTCGGAACCTATAATGATAATACATTTTTATTTGTCTAAAAGAAATGTGTCACATTGGAATAATATGTGACATTGAGAAAACAGTGATATGTGTCAAAGAACACATGACAAACATGAAAAAAAGTTTGTAAAATATATAAATGAACAAAGCATTTGTACAATTAGAATATATTTCATTATCACCTTAAATCATAAGAAATTTTATCTAAATATAGGAAATCTATTTAAAAATATTAGTCAAAACTCCTAAATGTCAACCGATTTATATTGCATAGGGACATGTAGCTGATTCAAGTAATGAATTTCAGGGCAATGGAAAGGAAAGATACATTCTGTGATTCCTTTGTACCTTTTCTTACCATTTACTTCTACAGCAAAGCGCCCGATAAAAGACTCGGGTACTCTTGCTGAGACGGTTTACCCTCCAGTTCATTCATATCAGTCAGAGTCACCTGGGGACAATCAAACTGTCACTGTCAGGAGGTTATCCTGATTTCAGTGAGTTGGTTATGAAATCAACAGGTTTTGGATCCAAGTTTGTTTGGCAAATGTAGTCGCCATGCCAAGGGACCATGTGTCTGAAGTTTTAAGAGCTGCCACAAGATGGCTATATTCTCTCAACTGGCAACATGTTCAAGTCCTCTAGAAACTGGTTATTAGAATCCAAGTTTTTTATATTTGCTTTTACATGTAAATCACAGTATTTTACTTTCAAACTAAAGTATGTGACTATTTTTAAGAAACACAAGTAGATGAAAGATATATCATTTGGGGAAACTGAACAAGAGTAAGAATATAGGCAGATTTATGGCTTTTGATTATTTAGTTCATCACAACATCTACCGTAACTAAAATTTAAAATATTCACTGTCAGTCTCCAAGATTTAGATAGCTTTGTGACAAATAAATACAAGTTTAAGTATGAAAAGTGCACTGCGTTCTCATGATTCAAATGCCAGATTACTTGTTACCAATACATGCCATTAAAAACGAAACAAGACAGCTTTGGCCTGTTTTCTCAGTGGTTAGAGCATCAGTCATGATTCAGGTCAAGGGCAGATACGTTGGCCTCAGGTAAGGTGCTTGCGGGAGGCAACCAATAGATGTATCTCTCTCAAATAGACGTTTCTCACTCTCTCTTCCTTCTCCCTCCCCTCCACTCTCTCTAAAAATTATCAATGGGAGATATTTATTTATCCTGGCTATGAACTTGTGAATTATATGTGTTGCAAATACCTTCTTCCAGATTTTGAATTTTTTTTTCATTTTTTATTGTATTTTTTTATGAACTGTTCTTCATTTCAGTGCAATCTAGGTTAGTAATTCCTGCCTTTATCTTTAGTGATTTTAAGGTTTTAAGAAATTATTTCATACCCTGAGAAGATATTATTGTACCACTTTATAAATATTTACATTTTCCTTTTAACATTAAAAACTTTAATATACCATGACGATTATGATCATGATTATGATGACGATTTAGTTAGAGGTGAAGTTTCTAGGTTTCTACCTAATTTATTGAGAAATCCAGTCTTCCCCAATGACATAAAATAAAAATCTGTCATATATCTATATATGTATGGGTTTGTTTCTAGCTTTTCAATTTTATTCTTCAGTCAGTTTATACATCAGTATACAAACAGAATACTGTTTTAGTATATGTATTTTAAATAAGACCTCCTATATGGTAGTTCATGGTCCCTACTCAATTCCCCTGTAAGTCAATCTTGAATGTTCTCCTTGCCCTTAGTTTTTTCGTATAAATATAAAAAAATTAGTTAGTCAAATTACACAAAAGCCTTATTGAGATATTGAATGGAATTAAAAGCAATATATATTTGTCTAATAAGTATGTGCTTCATCCAATACTGTTAACTTGTTCTCAGAAGGATATTCTATCATTAGCATCAAATGCAATGGCAATAATTGAATATCCTCATTTTAAAGTTGTTGTTATTTTTTGCTGAAAGTATTTTTAAAACTCATTGTTTAAACAACTAATTTTATAGATAATTACTTGCTGTCCACAGAAGTAAAGATCAAGATTACAGCAGTTACGTAGCTGAAATAGGACTCAGACAAAGTTCCAACCCCATTCATTTTTACCAAAATTTCTATTCAGTATCTATATATATCCAGAAATATAGAAGTGAACAAAATAAGAACCTGTACTTGCCCATTGTTTTACTTTATCATAATGCCTTACATGTCAAACCTCAAAATACCCATTAGGCAAATCTTAATAACATTCTAGGTGTCTGGCACTGTTTTAGTTGTAAAGGTGCAGCAGTAAACAAAAGAATAATGATCCTCATGGAATGGAGAGTCTATGGGAGGTAGATACCATAAAAATATAGTTGTAAATACAAACTATGCTAATTCTCTTAGAGAAAATATAGAGTACTATTAGAATGCAACTATAGGTGTGGGGAGTACTAACCTAGTTGTGGGTATCTAGGAAATTTTTCCTGGAAAAGTAATGTTTGGTGTTTTTTATCTAATGTGTAAGAATTATCTAGTTAAATAAGGAGAAGATTTAACTAAAGTCTCTAAGGAAAGTGGGAGCACAACTTGTTTTAGAAAAAGGGAGGAGGTTATGTCATTGAAAATCAGAAAGCAAGACTAATGATGGTATAAATCATGCTGAAGGGTAGCGTGAGTTGATTAAATAGGACCTCATGATGCATCATATTGTTTGTAAAGAAAGGAAGTACCCAAGGCAGTATGAGAAGCATTCCAAAACCAATGAAATGGGAAATTTCAAAATCAATGCTTACTCTATTTGGAATAATGATGGGTGGTCATATTGATATTCGTTTGGCAGTAAACAGCATCAAACAGTAGAGCTGACTAGCAAATTGCTCAGTGGTCTGACAATGCTTAAAGAAAGAAAATAGGAGAAGGATGTGAGACAGAGAAACCACTGTAAAATAACATTTGTTAAATTTATAGAACCTTACACAAGAAGTCTAATTTGAAATTAATTCATATTTCATTAAAATATAAGTGTAAATTATGTTTCAATCATTTCAACTTTGTTTTACTTCATTTCACACTTTTACATTCAGAATTTTAAAATGATACTGTCGCCATGTATCAAACTTGTGTGAGACACTTATAGACTTATTTTTCATGTGTTTACATATTTATAAGTAAGAGACTTCTAACTACTTCAGAGTTAATAATTTTAAAAAAATAAGAAGTTGTTCCTGCCCAGCCAGCCTGGTTCAGTGGTTGAGCATGGACCTATGAACCAGGAGGCCATAGTTCCTTTCCCAGTCAAGGCATATGTCTGGGTTGTGGGCTTGATCCCCAGTGTGGGCATGCAGGAAGCAGCCAATCAATAATTCTCTCCCAACACTGATGCTTCTATCTCTCTCCTTCTTCCTTTCTCTCTGAAATCAATCAAAATATATTTAAAACAAACCAAAAAAGTAACTTGAATATCACATATAACAAGGTTCCTAACAACCTTTAATATTAGCTGATGTCTAGTTCATGTTCAGATGTTCCTAATTATCTTACATATACCCCCTGCAGCTGCTTTGTCTAAACCTGGATTTAATATGGGACTACACATTGCATTTGGTTAAGCCTCTTCATGTTTTTTGTTTTTTTGTTTTTTTGTTTTCCCACACAACATTGATCTGGTGGGAAGAATAGGTTACTGTCTGGTCATTAGTTTTTCCTTCTGGATTTGTCATTTAGCATATTCCTCTATTCCCTGGTTATTCTGTCAACTGGAAATTAAATTTAAAGGCCTGATAACCCCTTAAGAGTAAGCTGCTTTTTTTTTTTTTTGGCTAGAATACAACATGTAAACATCATATTGCATTCCGTCAGATGCATGTCTTACCTAGTTGCAACATCACTAGTACTTCCAAGATTGATTACTTGATGAGAATAATAATGATCTCTCCATTGTACAGTTACATTTTCCCTCATTGCCAGAAAAATCTTATCTATGATGTTACTTTACTATAATCAAATGCTCAATTCCACATTATAATAATCATGAAAAGAGAGGTTACACTGCAGTAACAAGAATTTCAAAATCACCATGGCTTAAAATGACAAAAAGTATGTCTTATTAACTTAAAGCCTGCATTTTCCCAATGTATACTGACTCAGCATTACATCTCCATATCAGTGCACCCTTTACAATAACCAAAGTGGGGAAAGAGTGAAATGGGCAAATGTGCAGTGGCTCCTAGATCTTTGTGCCTGGAAGTGACACATCTTGCTTCTATTCATATATTGTTGGATAAAGCAGGTCACAAAGCTATGCCTAACTGCAAGGTGACAGGGAAAAGCATTGCTGCTATTTAAGCAGAGCAGAAACAGAAATAGTGGCGACCAGCACAGATTACATTCATTAACCCTTCACAATGCTTTTAACGATAATTGATGCTTCTTGTCTGAATCACAAGTTTTCCTAGAGATTGTAAAATGATGGTTTTCTAATTCTATGTTGTATTTTGCCCGTATTAGCTGGTATTCTCATATAAAATCAAACTATTTTGTTATTCTAAACTATAGTTTTTAATGAAAAGCACTTATAACCTGTTTTTTCTGACACACATTTTGAAGGAATTGATGTGATAGCTGCCTTCAATGATAGTAATAGATGTCTTCAGTTTTCTCCCTTTTAAGTGTTTTTCATATATTAATTAATTTTTATAGAATAATGTATCTCCATCAATTAAAATAATTTGTATTAGAGGTTCAAATTGTCACAACTTTGACAACACAAACTCTTTCAAGCTTTGTCCTAAAATTTTTTGGACATCACTTAATTGGTCTTTGACAACTTCTTTGCTTTTTGGCACATTTTTTTAGACTTACTTTCCCTCCCCAAGATTTGGAATGAGCCATTTATCCAAGGATCTGGTTTCTTCTAATGAAGAATGGTAGAAGAGAGTAATACCTGGCCATCAAGGTGCCCATTATTGATGGGGTGACATTACTTTTAGAATTTAAAGGGGCAGAATGAGAAAATATGCACTTGAAAAATTTATATAACCACCTTGATTTAAACATCACAATGTTTTACTTTTTAAATAACATTTCTTTGTATTTTTTACACTGAAAATTGTCATGGCAATGTTATTACAATCACTTTTAAACTTCCAGTCATGAAAGACTAGTTACATTGACAAAGTGGTTTCTTGCACAATAATCACGTCAGATTCTTTGGGCAAAAAAAAGAAAAAGAAAAAAAAATCAAGAGTCAATTAATTTTTTACAAGGTTGCATATCATATACCACACTATTGGATATTCACAAAGCATATTATTAAATCAGACACATTGAAAATCTGTGATGTAGGATGCCTATCTAACTTTGTTGAGACTGCTATGTACAAAATGACACTAGTTTTTCATGGGACATATTTTGGGAAATACTGGTGCAAAGTAAGTTTTAAAAATAAGGTTCTCCTTTGAAATTCAGTCTAAACACTAAAGCTAAGACCTTCTGTTATTATACTTAATTTCAGATGACTTATAAACACATAAAAAAGAAACCACTTCACCTAAATGATTTTTAGGATTTTTTTTTATTCCAGAGGGAAAAAATGCAATAAAAATTATATTAGATTGAATGAACTAATATAAAATAAGGCTTTTTGAACTCTGCAGTAAAAGGATACTATAAATAGATATTGATGTTGTTTTCTGTGTCTTTGATCAGACTTCTTTAAAGATAGCTGAAAGCATATAATGTGTAATATTTTTTTACTGTAGAAAAACTCTCACAATGCAATAAACTTCTAATCCATAGCTATGGATTAATTTTTATATGAAATAATTTAGTTTCCTGTATTGGCAATATTGTGTGATTCTATTCTCTCATTAAAGACATATTTTCTAAAACAGGACATAAATATAGTTGTACACATAAACACACATTGGAGACTTAGTAGATTTGCTTTAGGTACTTTTCTGAGAGAGAGAAAAATTAAAGCATGTGGACGGAAGACAAGTGGAGTACAGAAGTTTATAATAGGACCCATCTTATCTTTATTCCACTTCTATTGTTTTTTTGTTTTTTTTATAGAGATTGGGGCAGTCTCTCCCTTTTCACTATTTCCTTTGGCTTTCTCATCTGGAGAAATGAGAGATGGCCATAAAAGGCAGACATAGCGAAGTGCTTTATTTGACAAATAAATCTGCATAGAAGTTCTCAACATGAACATGTCTGATCTGTAACAGCTATTTTAAAAAACTAGATATTATTCTTATTTAAAATACACAGCTGAACGAGAGTTTTGAACCTGTTGGCAATGATTCCAAAGAAGCATTCTAAAACTCAGATAATTTTCTTGTCTCTATATTCTTCCATATTTTAATCATTGTTGAATTATAATGAATACTTTACTTTTGAATGTGTGCTAATGTTACACACATTTTAAACTTCCACAGTTTGCCAGGAAATGATTCCAAACAGTATTATTCATTTCAGCTGACTCCTTTAATTTTACTCTTGGATGTCTGTCTAGTCCAACCCATGTGTACTCTAAAGAAATTCCTTATATCTGAACACTTGCTATTTTAAAAACATCATTACTAAGCCTCTTTGCATCTCATGGAAGCAATGCAGCTTTAAAAAAAACTATTTTTTTTTTTACAAATTTCAACTCCTAAAATAAGACTTTTTTTACTTTTCCACTGAGAAGGATCAAGTAATTTGCTTAGGGTCACTGGTCTTCTCTCTTTATCTCTTCAGTTGTCCCTTTGGGAAAACTAGTTATGCATATTTAATTCAGGAAAATAAATATACTTAAGTGTTTTGAACACTAGTGAATACATTTGTTCTGCTGAAGTAAGTTGCTATGGGCTACCGGAGCTAATTCTTTTGGCAGAAGTTGATTCTTATTGTTTGCCTATAATTAGTTAGTTGGATGCATGTAAGAACAAGATAATTTCTTTTAAAATATATACAAATGGACCACAACTACAGATAGGACATCAGTAATTTATTTCATAGTCTAATTCATGGTATGCTGTTCTCTGACATCAGTACCATCATCTCTTAATCCAAGACTGTTTTTTATTCTTCTTTACGGTTAAGAAATCCTGTGAAAGAAACATGACAAAGAAAACATATGAAATAGTTTAGTTACTCAGAGGAAGTTCCAGGCTCCAAAGAAGCATTCTAAAACTCAGATAATTTTCTTGTCTCTATTTTCTTGTCTCTGCTGAGAACCTCAGTGAAGAAATATTTTTTCCCTGGAACCCTGACACCTGCCACGTTCTCACCTGCCCCTTTAGTGGGCTGAATGCATTGGTGCATGTGGTAGTCTGCTCCAGTTGCCATAATGAAATACCAGGGACTGGCTTAAAAAACAGAAATTTGAGAGACAAGATGGCGGCAGAATAGGCAGACGTGTCCCAAGGCTTGTCCCGGAGCAAATAGAATGAGCAGCTGAAACGGATAATATCTACCCCGAATTGGCGAAGCAGATTCAGCTGGTGAGACAGTTTGCAGCCGGGAAGGGCAGAGCTCCCCTGGAAAGGTAAAAACCAGGGATCTGGGCAGGAAAGTTTGCCAGACCACTGAGCCCAGAGGGTCAGAGGGAAACCGGACAGCCTCTGACAGGGGAAAAGAGATCCACAGGACTGTTGGCGCCAGGGGATTTGAGATCTGGATGCCATAATTACCAAAGACTGAGCCCAGAGGGGGCAGCCTGAAGCACTGACCAGACCATGCAGTGCTGGTAAGAGAGGAGCTCCCAGAGACTCAGTTTTCCCCATTTCTGCAGCGCTGGCGTTTCTTTGTTTTCACTGAACCATGTTCATAGGACATTTTGGATACAGACACTCACCCGTGCTGAGGAGTGGGAGAAGGTGCAGACGAGCGGAATCTGGGGAGAGGCTGGGGAGAGAAGGGGAGCCAAGAGAAGGGGCAGCAAATTG
>NW_006295391.1:4294644-4306810 GCF_000327345.1 Myotis davidii | reverse complement strand
AACATCTGATCAGAAGTTAATTTCCAAAATATATAAAGAACTTATAAACTCAACATCAGGAAGACATCCCAATTAAAAAATCGGCAAAGAAGCTGAATAGACACTTCTCCAAAGTGGACATATAGATGGCCAATAGATGTATGAAAAAAAATGCTCAACATCACTAATTATCAGAAAGATGCAAATTGAAACTACAGTGAGGTATTACCTCACACCAGCCAGAATGACTATCATCATCAAAAAATCAACAAACCAGTGCTAGCAAGGATGGGAGGACAAGGGAACCCTAGTGCATTGCTGGTGGGAATACAGACTGGTGTAGCCACTGTGGAGAATAGTATGGAGTTTCCTCAAAAAACTAAAAAGGAAACTCCCATTTGACCCTGTGATCCCACTTCTAAGAATATACCCCAAGAAAACAGAAACACCAATCAGAAAGGATATATGCACCCCTATGTTCATAGCAGCACAATTTTCCATAGCTAAGATTTGGAAACAGCCTAAGTGCCCATAAGCAGATGAGTGAATTAAAGAACTGTGGTACATCTACACAATGGAATACTATGCTGCTGTAAAAAAGAAGGAACTCTTGCCATTAGCAACAGCATGGATGGAACTGGAGAGCATTATGCTAAGTGAAATAAGCCAGTCAGAGAAAGATAAATACCACATGATCTCACTAACTTGTGGAATATTGAGAACAAGATAAACTGATGAACAGGGACAGATCCAAAGACAGTAAAACAGCAATCAGACTATCAATCCCCAGAGGGAAAGTAGGGGAGGGTGGGGGAAAGGGGAAGAAATCAACCAAAGGACTTGTATGCATGCATATAAGCCAAACCAATGGACATGGACAACATGGGGATGAGAGCATGAGTGGAGAGGGGTGCGGTGAGGTTGGGGATTAATGGGGGGATGAGAACACATTTGTAATACCTTAACCAATAAAGAAATTAAAGATAAAAAACCCAGAAATTTATTTTCTCATATTTTTGGTGACTGGAAAGTCCCAAATCAAAGAGTCAGTTATTAATGTCTCCTGAGAGCCACTGAAAGTATTACTTTACCATAAAGGACTTAAATGTCTCAGTGTTTTTTGTTGTTTATTTTTGTTTGTTTGTTTGTTTTTATGTGAAATATTTTTTTTTTTCTCTTATGAAAGATCCTTGACATTCAGATCACCTGACAGATGCCCTATTAAAGGGAACATTTATGAGAGTCTGGATGTTGAAACATGGGATATAGAACAGAATGTCTGGTCTATTGGAAATAAGATCCTGGATGCAAATTCTGATCCCACTCCATACTAGCTGAGTGATCTTATCTAAATTATGTAACCTCTCTGACTTCATCCCCTCATCTCTAAACTATGGATGACATCAGCAGGATTGTTGAAAATACACATTAAAAATGATGGGTAGATGTTTTTATTATAATGTCTATAGTGTTGTATAAGTAGCCTTTGAATAGTAAATGTGTTTTCTTCTTTCATTCCTGGAAAATATTTCTTTAATATACTGTGTAATTCATACATTTACTAATTCAAAATTGTACCGCTTTTAGCTAAATAGCATTTCACTTGATAATTAAAGAAAATTATTGAATCAGTGAGAAAGTATAGTGACAAAATCAATAACAAAACTTTCACATTGTGTATAATGAACATATCAAATCTTTTCAGGGGCAATATCAGTAGGTAGTTCATGTCAAATATTTGTCATATGATTTAAATTGTTTTATTCAACTTTATGGGATTGGATGTATATAGAGCATATAATGATTAAACGATGCAATCTACTTTCATGAACATTTGTGGAAAGTGACTGATTGGTTTCACTCTAATTCATTTTAGAGAGATTCTTATCACAGCTAATCTAGAGGGGGAAAAAAGAATTCAGAGGATTTTTATTATTTAAAGACTAGAGGCCCAGTGCACAGATTCATGGACCAGTGGGGTCCCTCAGCCTGACCTGCAACCTCTCCTAATCCAGGACCCCTCAGGGGATGTGGGACTGCTGGTTTCAGCCCAATCTCAACAGGCCAGGTTGAGGGACCCCCCCCCCCAGTGCCTGAATCTGTGCACCTGACCTTTAATATGCATATAAGATCTTTGGTTAATCTCTCCCCCCCCTCCCCTTTCCCCGCTTCCCTCTGAGATTCAACAGTCTGTTCTATGTTTCCACGCTTGTGCATTGAGCATTTGCCCCCTGGTGCATGTCATAGCTACTGGTGGAATGGACGAAAGGTGGAACAGTTGGACGGTCATTTAGGCATTTATATAATTAGATAGGACAATAGTTACTTGGGATACATAGGAACAACATAACAGAAAAAGGGGTTCAAATATTGTAAAGAGTTTATATAAAGTCCTTCCCCTAGTCCAAAATATCTTTTAAGATCTGACTATGTTTTTATCCCTCCAAAAATGAAGACTCAGCATGCCATTATGCATATATTTTAACTCCAATCCATTTCTTAGCATTCTGATAAGATGTTCAGGTTCTTGCTTACTACATTTTAAAATTTTTATCAAATATTAAATATGAGTCCTTCAGTAAGTATAAGGTCATATGATTTTGCACAACCAATGTATGCAATTCATTTTCTATTCTGTAGATTTTTAAATGCCTAGTACAAAAACAAAAGCCTAGTTCAAGCAAAGCAAACAAAAACAAAGAGAAACTTGCTTTTGAGAAGCAAAACTCCCTTCTGGATTTTGACTGCCATAATTACTCATGACATAAAAATCTTTATTTCTATCAAAGTTCATGGTTCCTGAACAGAAACAATGAAATGAGGTGCTGTACCTCAAATTTCATTGTGATGCTAGCCTGTTTGTATGTTTTTTATTTTACTAATCTATAATAATAAAAGCATAATATGCTATTTAGATCAGACAGCTGAATAACCTTCTGGACGTCCTTCTGGATGATCTTCTGCACAAAGTCGAGGCAAGCCTCTGTGACTGCAAGGGCCGAGCCCCTTGCAAGAATTTCGTGCATCGGGCCTCTAGTCTAATAATAAAATGAAGATAATTATATAACTTCTCTTGTGCTTAATAGCTTCTTCTTATTTTAATTTAAATTCTTTATTGTTTAAAGTATTACATATGTCTCTTTTTCCCCCCATTGACCTCTCCCTGGCTACTCCCACCACCCCCAGCACATGCCCTCACCCACCTACTGTCTGTGTCCATTAGTTATACTTATATGCATGCATACAAGTCCTTTGGTTGATCTCTTACACTCCCCCCTTCCTAACTTCCCCTGCCTTCCATCTGAGGTTTGATGGTCTGATTGATGCTTGTATGTCTTTGGATCTATTTTTGTTCACTAATTTATGTTCTTCATTATATTCCACAAATGAATAAGATCATGTGATATTTATATTTCTCTGACTGGCTTATTCCGCTTAGCATAATGATCTCCAGGTCAATCTATGCTATTGCAAATGGTAAGAGTTCTTTCTTTTTTACAGCAGTGCAGTATTCTATTATGTAGATGTACCACTGCTTTTTAATCCACTCATCTGCTGGTGGGCATTTAGGCTGTTTCCAAATCTTACCTATGGTAAATTGTGCTGCTATGTACATAGGGGTACATATATCCTTTCTGATTGGTGTTTCTGTTTTCTTGGGATATATTCCTAGCAGTGGGATCAATGGGTCAAATGGGAGTTCCATTTTTAATTTTTTGAGGAAGCTCCATACTGTTCTCCACAGTGGCTGCACCAGTCTGCATCCCCACCAGTGCACGAGGGTTTCTTTTTCTCCACATCCTCACCAGCAATTGTCATTTGTTGAACTGTTGATGATAGCCATTTTGACAGGTGTGAGATAATACCTTATTGTCATATTGATTTGCATCTCTTGGATGACTAGTGACTTTGAGCATGTTTTCATATGTCTCTTGACCTTCTGTATTTATACTTTCATAAAGCATCCATTTAGGTCCTTTGCTCATTTTTGATTGGATTGTTTATCTTCCTTTTGTTAAGTTGTATGAGTTTAATTTTGGAACCCCTTCCCCAACAAATTTTTTGTTAAAAACGTTTCTTTTTCAGACTAATTTTTTTATTTTGGTTCTATATAGTATTTTTGATGCTGGTTATGAAAACAGTTTGTAATTATTTTTTCTTCCCATTTTTGTGGTTAAGAATAGTATTTCCTCAGAAAGTTTCTAGATGAAATTATTTAGAATGGTACGTATGTAGCTGGTTTTTGAAGGTAAAGTTTTAGACGAGTATACTCGTCGACGACTGAAAAAAGAACATTTTGTGAAAACGTGTATACACGTTTCTGCCGGGGAAGGGGTTATTAAACCCTGTAGCTTTTTGAAGGACTAAACAATCTTCAAGGAGTTCTCACAATCATGAAGAGTAAAGCCTGGTTCTGTACTAACCCTTTTCCAGACATCATCATGGCCTTTAATTATTTGAGGGAAATAATGAAGAACAAAGCAGATGTCAGGTTGGGTGAAATATTTAAGACAGTGTTCTTTATTTTGCATGTGAGCTTAAATTAAGAAGTATTTTTAAAATTTGTTGGCAACAACCTCCCCCGCCAACTCCACAGAAACACATATTCCATATGGGAGTTTTGAACTTCACAGTTGAAATGAACTGTTAAAATGTACCATAGTAATAATATATCATTGCTCACATTTTTTTCATCTTTGAAATGAAAAAAGTCATATCTTGACTATGACTTTATAGGTGATTGTAAAAGCGTGATATATATGCTATAAATATATATGATTTTTATGGTGTTATATGCTTTAAAATGTGAATAATTTTTATTCCAGGAATATCTGTCAGTAGTAGATATGTGAAAAATATTTTTGCCACAAACTTTAAGACTTGTAATCTTAGCTCTAGAGGACATGGAGAATTATAGCCTTGTATCAAGTACATTAACATCAATATCAAAACTGGTGTGGAAATGTATAGTAATACTCATACTGTTTTTACTATCGGGAAATGGAAGAAAAGAAAAAAGAAGAAGAAAAAAACCATTTAATTGAGAGATAGGTCATCACTTTGATGTATGATGCTACTTTTCAGTATTTCATCAAATATATATATATATATATATATGGCATAATATTTGGATATTACATATGTAAATAACACATATAAATATCTAAATGTCTTTGTATCTAGCCAAATAATGCAAAATTATTATAATGTTTATGTGTGTATTTATTCCTAAATAAGGAAGAACACATATGCTCTTCTTATCTTGGATAACCTGTTATGTTCTTTATGATTGCTGAAAAAAGGATGTTTTGAAAATTAACTTTGAAAATCACAGAACCATTCATTAGCAAAGAGACATTTTCTCTTATCCCACCAACACTTAAGAGTTTAGTATTATAAAACAAATGGCACTGGAGTTATATTAAAAATAACAATAAGCCCTTTTAAAGTACTTCAGAGTGTCAGGTCAGGTAGCCATGTTGCTTTAGATTGCCATTATTTTCCTATTTTCCACTTTCAAGGTTTTTCTGATGACTGCTATAGATGCTGGAATTTGCAGTTGGTTCCCCGTGGAAGGAAAATTAATGTGAAAAGGAAAGCAAATAATATGTTTCTTTGTGTATCTTAAATGGCTTGCTACTGGCATTCTTATGTCCATTGAAAGTGGCATTAGAAATTGTCCATTCCAATCCCCTAATTTTACATTATAAGGTGGCTGAGACATAGTTTGCAATGGCTTGTCTAAAGTCATCTGGCCAAAGTTGCAAAGCTAGTTAATACTATAGCTGTGCCAACTCCCAATTTTTTTGTAGTCTAGCATATTATTCACCACTCATATGCTTCACCTTCTTAGCCTAAATATTAGATAGTTTCCTTTAGATGAAATAACCACCCCAGTGTATGACCACCATCTCTTTTGTTTCTGCCAAAATTGTGAGTCAAAGGCAGGCATTGTCCCGCTTTTCAAAGACATATGAGTGGAAGTTCAGAGACATCTATTTCAGAATGGCAGGTCTTTTGTTTTTTTCCTGGTGGGAATCAGGCCCTCTTTTGTTTCCTCATTCTTAGTCTCACTAGAATCCTAGGATTCTGAGTAATTGTTAAAGAATGATGTCTTTATGAACACATTAGTCATATAATTAAGTGAATTAATAATAAATTTCTAAAACAACTAATTTGAGACTTAATCACTGTATATTGGCTACTAAAATCAACTGTAGTTCTCCAAATATAAGATAAATATCAGGTAAATAAAAGGTAAAAATAGCATTTCATTTTTGTAAAACAATTTTACTATTGTTTGTTATAATATTTACCTAGTTTTCAGAATGAAGATAGTAAAATGCATTGTCATGATATCCTGTAAACAGAATAAAGCTTTCTAAATGGTAACTGATTGAGGTTTGATTAAGAAGAGAACCTGATGAACAAATCAGAAAGGAATGCACATTTACTGGTTTCAATTAGTGCTTTAGAACTGTCTTTACCACTGTTGCAAGGTTACAATCTCTGCCAAAGAACTCAATCTAATAAGTATCTGAGGAGGACAGATATATTTTTATTCATGCCTTGAAGGCAAAAGTTGTGATGCTTTGGAGGAAATAGACTGATTATAAACATTTCATAAGCATTTTAGATTCTGAGATTACTCTCTGCAGTTGGACTGCTAGATTGAATGAAATCACCTTTTATCATGTGTCCATAAACTCAGAGATGTTTCTCATGTATGCATTCTATACTCGCTGTAGTTGCTTATGCAACCCAAATTACAGGACCCACAATATGCTCTCTTCAGATTTTCACAGGGCTTCTTCAACTGTAGCTTTCACTCTATAGATAACTGTCTGACCTTATGAAAATAATCTGGTAAATTTATTTAATGGTTATTAAGAGTGATATGTGATCTTACCTAATAAAGAGGTACTATGCAATTGACCATCACTCCAATACACAAGAGGGCTGCCCCCATATGGACACAAGATGGCTGCCAGGGGAGGGCAGTTTGGAGGGACCAGGCCTGAAAGGGAGGGCAGTTGGGGGTGATCAGGCCTGCAGGGGAGGACGGTTGAGGAGGGACCCAGGCCTGCAAGTGAGGGCAGTTGGGAAGGACCAGCCCTGGTGCAGGCTGGTCTGAGGGACATCCCTCGCCCCAATGCACGAGTTTCCTGCACTGGGCCTCTAGTTTTTTGTATTGAAACTGATGCTCACTTGCCTTGCTCTTTCCTGCTTAAGTAGAGATTGTGGTTAGGTGGTATAGAAGAATATATAAAGATTTAATAGATGGACAAGTAAAGCATGCAACAGTGTAAGACATGAATATGATAGCTTTGCTTCTTCTTGCAAAGCAGAAATAAGATACAGTCTTTTATCTGAGCTCAAAAATGCTTTTTTATAGTTTCATAATTGATTTACATATATATAATTCTAGTATGCAGAAATAAGAAAAATAGACTCTGGAAAATGTATGGATGCACCCATCCAATTTTTATTTTGAAAATTCATTGCAATTTGAATTGAACATATTATTTTTTAAATAAAGTTATACATCTGTCTTCATTTAACTTTAGAATTATCAAAGCAATGCTTCACAAAGCATCCCACAAATAATTATCTTTCGTAGAGTTTATCATTTTCCTTATTCTATTTAACCAAAGACACTAGGTCAATACACAGTACATGCACACATTTATGTTTGTTATATTCTAGGTTTACAAATTCTAAGGCTGAAGAGTGTCAGGGTTAAGGCTCTGGGCACAAATGTGATTTTTTTAATACTGACTCTATTGTTCAGTTACCATGTCAACTTTCAGAATTTTAAACTGTCAGTGTCTCATCTGCAAATTGGTGATAATAGTTTCTACCAAATAGAGTTGTGGTGAAGATCATATATCTCAAACATAATAAACAATAAATACTAGGTAATATTATATATTTATTGAGAGACTCTTTAATCATTTCCCAGTGATTATAGTATGATTTTTCACAGTAGAATATAAGTTTCATTTCATCACAGCATTTTAACAAAAAATTAAAATTTTGATTAGATTTTTAAACCAGGCCATTTCACCTGTTGCATGTTAAAGGTGTATTCCAAATAAAGTCTTTATTATTTCTTGATAATTAGCAACATAAAGTCCATGCATATTTCCTAAAATTTATCTGACTTCCTATTACTTACATTTCTAGTTATTGGAATGTTAGATCACTATCTAGCAAATAGTATAGATATCAGTAGGTCTCATTGATAAATTCAGTATTTTATAGTTTTCCTAAAAAAAAAACATTTACCATTATCTAATAGAATTTAATGCAGTATTAAATTTAAATAATAAAGTCTTTATTAGAAGCTTAAGACATTCTTAAAATAAATTTATTATTTTATAAAATTTAATATGACTTGAGATTGCAATATTCCATTCAACTAGCTAGACAAAGAGAAGCTTCGTTTTGTATGTATCATTTGGGTTCTTTGTCTTTTAATGCTGTGTTAGTCAGCATGTTTCCAAGGAAACTGAATTCGGTTTTCAGCTGGATACTGCCAAATACAAATTCTGGCTATGTATAGGTCTGCTTGAATAAAGAGAACATGCAATACTAACCTTGTAATGACTGAAAAAAATATCCCATCATGATGCAATATTAGACCCTTTTAAAAAATTTTGAAATTTTTGGTTGTTTTGTTTGACTGAAATAGCTATATTATTTTTTTTACTACCACAAACACAAATAATGCCAAGTAATATGAAAGGTTTCTATAACCTTTGTGATGTAGGAAGCTTACAGGAGAATTAGAACAAGATACTTTTTTCATTTGTCTGTCTATGTATCTATCTATAATCATTTATCTGTATGATAAGAGCATGTATTACCAGGGATAGTAATAAGGATATATATCTTCTGCTAATATTTGTGTTATGCTAGAATCAATCTTCTTCATGCTGTAAGGTAAATTATTATCCTCAAGAAAAGTCATTTTTATGGAATATCAGATACTCATAATTTTAAAGCATTACTCTTTGCTAAACCTTTATACTAATTAGAAAAAGAAACATTATTATTTTCTTATTTGTGATGAAGAGTGGTTATATAGTATTAAAGTAAAATTCATCTTATAAAAATATTTTGTGATTTTTATGAAGGATCAAATGCATTAGAAATAGACATAATTAAGATAAGGTCAACTTTTTCTTCAAATTAAGACTAGCAGATTTACTTTATATTTACTACAACAAATAATTTTATATATGAAACTTTTGATTCTAAAATTTGTTGATTTGGGATGGTAGTATTTGTAATATTAAAAATATCCATTGTGAGAAAAACTATGAAAAAATACCTTATTTTTGAGTTGAGTATAGACCTAAGGAATGTACATAGATAAGTAAAGCTATATTTGTACTATAGATTTTTGTGGGATAGTGAGTCTTCTTTTGAGATAATATTATTCACCAGTGGTTAGGAATAAGGTCTATCTGGGAAAAACAAAATAGAGGATAAGGAAGTACACAATTTGTTAAGCAATAACAATGAGGAATTCTTCGAGAATTTTAAATATTTTTTAACTATTTAGTGTGTTATAGAATATTCTGGTAGCTTCTCATTCCTTCTCCTGAACATGTGTTCTCCTAACTAATCATGTCTTTGTGCACCCATATCAGTCCACTAGCCTGAAATATCCTAGTAAAATGGAGGGCTAGGATAACCCTTTTGGGGTTTAGGAAGTACAGTAATATCAGGAGTTAGTGTGGTGAAACACAACATTATTGGAAATCATTTGGCTTCCTCCTGATTTTTGCTTAGTTTTTTTTTTTTTTAAACCTCACCTGAAGATATGCTTTCATTTATTTTAAACCTGAAGAAGAAGGGAGCGAGAGAGAAACACTGATGTTGGTTGCCTCTTATATGTGCCTCGACCGAGAATCAAACCCACAACATTTTGGTGTATGGGACAATGTTCCAACCCACTGAGCGACCCGGCCAGGGTCTTAGTTTGCATTTCTCTTAGACTGTAGATATATCTTGAGTATGACATGTCTAATAGTTTATCATTGGATCCAAGACTAATTCATGTTTTCATTAAGGAGCCAAACCTTTTTATAAATTATTTTATTAAAAATATAATTACTTCATTAGCGAAGACCATTTTTGTCTCTCTTTTTTTAAAATTTCCTATTTTAATCCTCATTGTTTGGAGCAATGTCTTTTCCTGAGCACATTATGGTACATATGCTGAAAGGGATATGAACAAAATGTTCATATATTTTAAAGATCTCTTAATAGAGTTAATGAATCAATGTTTCCTTTTTTTTTCAGTAGATGAAAAACAATAACAAAGCAGTTCTTAATTCAAATGAGTTGTCAAGATTTGTTAAATTGAAATGATAAGCCTTTTTACCGTTTTCTTCCCACTTAAAATATTCTAAATTATTGTCATGTTTACTTTCATTTGTATTAAGTAAAACTAATTAGGAATGAAGATGAAAAGATATAATTACTTAAATTTCACTAAGCTTTTTGAATTTTTTCCCCATCAGCACCTACCAAAGATTTTACCTCATATATTTCCAGCTTACGGTGATGGTTCCTGTACTAATTTCCTACGACACTGTGAATTTCTCCCTCTTCATTTTGATGGTCCCTTAACTTGTATTTTCATCACCTGGGTAATGCAACTGACAAGTGTGTATATGAACACTGACACATTTCATCGATATATATTGTAGTCAAGGAGAGTAATTTGCCCAAAGATCATAGCCTGCCCAGCAATTTATCTCACACCTGGCTAGACAGACACAACAGTCTAGCTCATCCATCAAAGTTCATGATGTAAGCTCAGTGGATTTCAAAACTTACAATAAGAAAATGAAATTGGTGTAATCAAGATTATATGCAAGGTGATATAGGATATACAGTTATGAGGACATATTTTAAACCAGTTATTTGTGTCAACATATAAACAAGTTAATTTGAACATGGATAGCCTTGTAAATATATTTTTCATTTTATGACTTCAAAATATTTTTTATGGATTTCAGATATAATAATTTCCCAACATAAAAACATGAATTTGTAGAAACACTTAAAAATCTTTGTAAACATTCAACTTTGAATTATAAGTTAGGCTGTTAAATCCTAAATACATGGAAAGTCAGATTGTAAATATAAATATTTGTTTTGTTTCTGTATTTCAATCACATTTTCTTATTCTCAATGTACTAGTATCTTAATGCTAGAATAAATTCTAACATTATTTCATCATTAATATCTTTACTGTTCATTATGGTAGCATCTTAGCATTTTAGAAATGTTTTAATACATTATCTTGTTTACAAATATTTGTTGCCCAGAATGAGCAATTGAAGTAGGCAGATAATGATACCCCTATTTTACAGATGAGAAAAACTGAAATTTGGATAGGTTAAGAAAACCTTAGGCAAAGTGACAAAACGGACTACTGATAGTACCAAGAATAGAATCTAAATTTTATGAAACCAGGATTTTTATTTGACAATGCAAGACTGTTTTTGATGGTACTTAAGTGTTTTGGAAAAAGCTGAAAATGACCTTAGAGGCCATCTGGCCTACCCTACATGATAGTCAGTAAAATAAATAAATAAATAAATAAGTCTGAAGTGAGGGGATAGAACTAAAAAGAGAGCTGAGATTCCCCAATTCATCCACAAGATACTCTTTCTAGAACAACCTTCTCCAAATACTTGGTATGGTAGTTGCTATATGAATTAATTATCTCTATTTTAGCACTGATAATATAGAGGCAACATTTTCCAAATAAACTATTCTAACCAGAAGATGATATAGGATTTTTAAATGCCTATTCTCAAAACTTGTGCATCTCCAGGCACCAATTTAACAAGAAAAACTTCTGATTTGAAATTTAAATGAAAAACATCACTCTTAGGTACCATGAGCCCACTGAAAAAGTTCAGATTTTCTTTTACACTTTATTTTAGTTTTGTAGATAGCAGAGCTAGTCCCTGGAGCATAAGTATACAGCCATAGAAATATTACTCTAGGGAACATAAAATCCTTAAATATTGGTTTCAGCTTATAGTTGGAAGTTTTAACACCTTGGTAGTGTAGATTACATTTTCATATAAATAAGTAAGTGGATATAAAACCAAATCCTATTTTTAGGTAGGTTTAGGAAATTAAAATTTAAATAACG
>NW_006295391.1:4291246-4294610 GCF_000327345.1 Myotis davidii | reverse complement strand
GGACCCCACCAGTGCACGAATCTGTGGACCAGGCCTCTAGTATAATATAATTTTTGAAGAATGCATTACATGGTGTACCTACCATCAGTTTTTAAATGTTCCCTTTTATGTAAAAAATTGAGGAACTGAAGTTGTGCTGTGCACGAATCTGTGCACCAGGCCTCTAGTATAATATAATTTTTGACAAATGAATTACATGGTGTACCTACCCTCAGTTTTTAAATCTTCCCATTTATGTAAAAAATTAAGGAACCGAAAGTTGTGTTTAAGAAGGGGGAAAATCTGAAGGGATTAAATTGATTAATTTCTCTGAGTCAGATACTTCAAACTATAATGTTTCAAAGAATGAAAAGATGAACAAAGATTCAAATTGTCATGCATTTTAACAGTTCAATATATCACCTTGTCTGTGAGCTATAAAGTGGCTTATTATCTGCCTGGGTTTGGAGATGAGCAAATGGAAAGGATGGCTGAAATTCCACGACCGGGTTGTGTTCTATTGCTAAGGTGTTGTTCTCTTTGTCTCTTAGAGTACTATTTTACCGATTCTCGCATAGAAAGAGTAGGTCACAAGATCTAATAGCATAAATTTGGACTAAATAATACTAGATTTAACAGCCCGCATCTTTTTCAGTTACAAAATGATGAAGTTAGACGTAAGGATGTGTTTCTCCTTCTACCTGTGATTCTATTGTGGAGGGACACTCAGAATGTCTGAAGTATTGTACAGTGGAGGCTTGACTTACGAGTTTAATTTGTTCCGTGACGGAGCTCGTAATTCAAATTACTCATATGTCAAATCAACAGTGAACGAGTGAGACACATGATGCTGGGCTGATGCGGAGTTCACTGTGATGTCCGCTGCACCAACTAGCAGTGGGGTATCTGAAGCTGGCTCATAACCCGAATTTTAGCTCGCAACTCAAAACAAAAATCATCCGAGAGATGGCTCGTATCTCGAAAAACTCTTTAGTTGGGACACTCGTAAGTCAAGGCCCCACTGTATTTATTAGTTTGATACCCCTGAAATCTACCATGGTTTCTATTCAAAGATGATTTGTGTTAATATAGATCATGTATCTTTTGATTAATTGTTGGGCATTCACTGGATACTGAACTGTCCAGCCTGCACTGTGGAAAGCACACCCACACTATACAGCACACTATGAGGTTTCAATAATTACACTGGTTTAATACCACAATCTCTTTCCACTGGTAAGAATTACAGTACCCTCTCTTCAGATGGACTATTTCATTAGGCAGTAGGTGACCTCTGGTTAGAGCTTATTATTCTAATAATTACCCAGAGAGATAGAGAAAAATGATTACCTTAGTCTTTTTAGCACCTTTCTTCTTCACAAAGAACTTTTGCTGCTGCTCAAGTTACTGAAATGTCATAATATCCCTTAAAATTTGGCCTATGTATCTATCAGACAGAGAGCCATTGTGGCATTTGATAAGTTTTATGCCATCACCACAAATCTTTTTTATGAGGTATTGTTTGCTCTATTATGATAACCTTAAGAATAGCATTATAATTTTACTTGAGTATTACAGACTGCTTTTACTGCATTTTCAGGTATTTTCATTTTTCAAGTGCAAAAATGAGCCTGTCTCAAAACGGTGGTTGTAATACATATAAATTAGTTTTGGTCTTATTTAAGTGACCACAGAATAAATAACACCAATCACACAATACAAGGAAACATTAAGGAGAGGGAAGAAAATGATATTTCAAGCTATTTTTGCAGCTTTATATTAACTTTTTTCTGTGTGCAAATCTTAATAAGGTTTCTAGTCCTCTCTCACCATAGCTGTCTCCTTTATAACAACAAATTTATCCTCATCAGGTATTGCCTTGATAGCAATGTCTGTAGTGTCTGTACATAATTTTTTTGACAAAATGACCATATTGCCTTAGTATTTCATTTAATATAATAAATAGTTAAAGACCAAGAAAGACTTGAAAGCAGTAAAACAAAAGAAAGCAGTCTTACATCTCTGTGTTGTGATATTCTTTTTCAGAAGCAAATCTTGTGACTGTTAATAGCCAACATTTATTAATAAGAGCTATTTTTATTAAGTATTTACTAAGTGCCAAGCACTGTATTAGATGTTTTATGTTCATTATTTTTTGTGGTTATCATTCCCATATAACCAATGGAAAACAAGTTTAAAAAGTTTTTAGGGGACTTAACTGAACTTTTAGAGAACAAATTATCCTATTATAGTTCATTAAAAGTAATTAGGACCAAAGCATTTCTTATTGTTATATATTCTTATTGCCATGGATTTCTAACTTCATGAAGCAAGTAAATGATAGCCTAAACTAAGCATGGGCTATTTTAGTTTTTTATTCATTGTTATGAATTTCATGTGAATTAAAGTTAATTAATAACTTATTACTTTGACATCGTAAGACAATCTATTTTAACCAAAATACAATAATATACAACATCTTGAGAAGTGTGTCTCTCTTAGCCCCAGTATCACTTGTCACATAAGTTGTATCATAATGCAAGACTGTTTATAGCCACTTAGGTTGGAATCACCTCCAAAGCTTTCATGATTTTTTTTTTAGAATGTCCCCAAAGATATGCATCTTTACTCACTGAAGATGGAGACATTTTTCAAACTGGTTAAAATTAATCAAATGAGTTTATAATGATAAAATTCTTAATGCTGCATGTGGCATATAAAATAGCCAGTGCGTTCAAGTTTTGTTATCATCATTAATGTTAATATTTTAAGGCCAAGTCTGATAATCACATTAAATGGCCAAATTGGGAAATATTGTTTGCACTTGGAATAATGTGATTGATTTTCGTATTTGCCTTAGATTGACTCTAATGGCAACTCCAAAGGAGAAAAATCCTAAATATCTTTGATTAGTAGCAGTATGAGGTAATTGTACAATGAAAGGCACCATTCATTTAAAACATTAGACATAGTCTATTGTATCAAACACCCATCTCAGTGCTTGACAATAATTTTGCAATCAATAATATAAAATGAAATCCTCATAATATCAAACACTTAGATAGAGATTACTAGTGCTCTACCTAAGTGTACCAGGCACTGTTCACTTTACATCAATCTATTTCCTCAACTTCATGAAGTAAGTTCTTTTATTATCACTCCCATTTTACAGATGAAGAAAGAGAGGCGCATAGCTGAAAAGTAACTTGATCAAGGTGATAGAGCCATCAAGTTTCAAAGCTAGGATTAGAACCCAGGCTGTCTGGCTACAAAGTCTATGCCCACAACCCAAAATGGGGAAAGTCAGTTAACAACTTTAAGGTAAAATAGGAATTCATCAGCTGACTTATAAAGATTATTAAATAAAATATATGAATATATATAT
>NW_006295391.1:4290082-4290808 GCF_000327345.1 Myotis davidii | reverse complement strand
GACTCAAAGGTCCCAGGTTCGATTCCGGTCAAGGGCATGTACCTTGGTTGCAGGCACGTCCCCACTGGCGGGCGTGCAGGAGGCAGCTGATCGATCTCTCTCATCGATGTTTCTGACTTTCTATCCCTCTCCCTTCTTCTCTGTAAAAACTCAATAAAATATATTTAAAAAAATTGTTCAGCATTTTGAAACACTATATTTCTTTACAGACATTGTTATTTTAAAGTGCAACATACATGAAGAATGTTATAAATAAAAAAGGTTATTTGTCCAATTTTCAAAAACTACACTCGCGATACATTAATTTTCAGGTCACTGGAGGAATTTAATGCAATGCAAGAATAATTTTTAATATTCCCTAATGTAAATAAAAACTTATTTTGATCTCTTGAGTAATGAATGGTGTCTAGTTGTAAAAAATAAAAAACAAAAACAGAATAAAAATAAAATTTGATTCCTAAATGATAGAAAGATTTTTTAAATGTCTCCCAATAAAGCATTATTTTACTTTTGTCTTAAAGAAATAAAGTAACTTATAATGCTCACCCATGATTTAGGACTTGTAAATTTGAAAGTTTTTACTGAGGAAGTTAAAATAATAATTTTAGCATTTCCCCCCTACTTCATGTCTTCTATAAGTTTCTACAAAATGTTGATTCCATTTTGTCAGGGAGAGGGGAAAAAATTAAAAGAACCTCTGAACTATATATATTCAAAATAGTTCAG
>NW_006295391.1:4279472-4289835 GCF_000327345.1 Myotis davidii | reverse complement strand
TATATATAAACTAAATATATATATATATATTTGGGTACATGGAAAGCTAAATTATTTGAAGAAAAAAGTTATACTTGTCCATTAGTAGTATTTGTCTGTATGAATCTAACACAGTGCTTTTCACTTTAAATTGCTAGCATCTGCTATCCTCCCTCTTAATGATAATTTCTGAAATGTGTTATTAATGTTAACATGAAATAGCTATTATTATGTGTTGAGATGATAAAATTAATAACACTTACATATATAGATTTCCTTATAAGTGAGTCTGTAGCTGTTTTGACTTGGTTTTTTATTTGTCCCAAAGAGTTAATCACTAGATATCTTTTACATGAGGCTTTCCCTGGAGATATGTGTCTCAATTTCACAAATCCTTTAGAGAAGACTCTAAAAGGTTGGCAGCTTGGAAAAAAATAATAGTTAACTTCTTTACAATTACTTGGATATAAAATGAATATCTTGTTGGAAGAAATCAAATTATGTACAGTAAATTACTATTTTCTATTTTTTAAAATAGTTAATTACTATTATCTATTCTGTGCCTACAAAATTCAAACTACTTTAAGCTCTCATCTAAAATGGGGGCAATGATAACATTTTAGAAAATGTTTTTCCCCTCATTTTTGGGAATAAATTATTGAAAACTAATGATTCTTTAATGAGCTTAAGTTATTTCAATTCTATATGTTGCAATATTGTTATAATACAAAAAATGTTCTTAGATAATTTCTCATTAAATTACTTTTTTTAAAAAAATAGGATGCTGAGCTCTTAATATATGATTTCTTTTATTAAAATGTTACAGAAGGAGATAATTATGTTCCACGTTTGAAACTCTGCTGTTTCAGTATTTAAACATACGTTTAATTACCAAAGCCTGGTGGAACAGGAGTTGCTGAGAGAGGAAAAAGTTGCTGAATTAGAACTTGAACTAGAGTCAAGAGTTAATCATTTTTAGAAATTGTACTGGCTTCCTAATAGTGCTTGGATAAAACTGCCAGGAATACATTTTCATGTTACCTCCATCTAGGAACATTGGTTTATTACTAAATCCTAAGAGCTGGGTAGTGGATAATGTGCATAAATACCAACTCTGGCTTTATTTTGCGTCTCTTTTATAAAGAGAGCTTTCTAATAATGGGAAGTTGATCCTCTTATTCTGTGGGTTCTATGGAGAAAAGAATATGTTAGTGCCTTTAAACTGCAATCCTGCTGACCATGATTGCTTCCATTTGGCACCTAGGCAAAGAAAATATGGTGGATTTGTTTTTTGTTTTTGTTTTTTAGCTTCAGAAAAAGACATGAAAAATATTGTATAACCTCTTATGGAGCTCATTACAAAATGTGAACTTCAAAAGACTGAACTGGCACTAGAAGAAAAAGCCAGTTAGGATTTATAAGTCAGAACTTTGAACTGAAACCAAAGAGCAGGACTTAAAACTCAATCAAAAGGGCATGTATCCAGAAACACTGGCCTATACATCTGTCATTTCTATCCTCAAGCTGCACAGGAAATATTTAAAAATCAAGAATACTTTTCATTTAGATTATATTGGCAGGATATGTGACTCTCTGAGATTTTATAAATCTGCTGATGGTCTTGCAAATATGGCAAAATTTGAAAATTTATTTAACGTGTATTTTATAAAGCTACTTG
This sequence comes from Myotis davidii, assembly GCF_000327345.1. NCBI lineage: Eukaryota > Metazoa > Chordata > Mammalia > Chiroptera > Vespertilionidae > Myotis > Myotis davidii. The sequence goes on along the minus strand of NW_006295391.1, from coordinate 4,288,178 downwards.
GAGGTGTATAAGCTACTTTATTTTTCAAAAATTTTCTTAAAATACTGAGATTCAGCCGAAACCGGTTTGGCTCAGTGGAAAGAGCGTCAGCCTGCGGACTGAGAGGTCCCAGGTTCGATTCCAGTCAAGGGCATGTACCTGGGTTGCGGGCATGTGCAAGAGGCAGCTGATCGATGTTTCTAACTCTCTCTATCTCTATCCCCTCCTCTCTGTGAAAAATCAATAAAATATATTTAAAAAAAAATACTGAGATTCAAACTGGTGAGTCATTTTCCTTAGACCTCAGTTATATTTGCTATTTCAACCCATAGTTATTTCATGAGGAATGTTAATGAAGTTTGTGGGACTATGTATTTTTTTTTTATTCTGAGCTGGATCTGGTTTTGTCAGATTGTTTTCCTTTTAATACCCCTGAATTGTCTACTCTGTGTCCAGTTGACAAATTCCTGTCATAAAATTTTAAGTTTATCCTACCCATACTAAGTGCCCCTTTAGGAGAAAGGCTCATTCATATTCTCTGTTCCAAGAATAAGACTTTTGCATGGTTCTTTAAATAATCCCATCTCCATTTTTCAAAACCATCTTATTTTGAACTAGATATTGTTTTGCCTGCTGAGTAGAGGGGAGATCAGAACAGCATCTTCAAACTAAATTGAAATGGATAATGATATATTACTCATGAAAAAACAATTTTTGTGCACTTTCATCAGTCAGGATAATTTATTTTATAAAAAACTCTGCCAAGAATTTTATATTGACATATCCATATAACAATACAACTATAGAGTTTGGGGAGTAGAGTTGGATCTCAAATTTAACTGGTTTTAAATATTAATGACTTTAATTCTTAAATCTTGTTGTGTGTTTATAATACTGCTACACTGCAATTATTTCTGCTATTTAAAACAGACAAACAAACAAAAAACTATTGATACTTCCTAAACCTTACTGAGAATATCCCATTGGCTCTGGATATTAATCACAAGTGCAGCCACAGTTAGTTAGCATATGTCTGTTGGTTCATACTAGGTACATATTTGGAACACTAATTTCATATTGCTGAGTGCTATCATAACCATTCTGGTAAGTGTCTGTTGAATTATTAGTCTTAAAACCAGTCTGTATACCAACAGACACGAAATGACTTTCAAAGCACAGATGTAATTTACACTACTGTAAACAACATTTTGCATTTTTGCCTTCAAATTTCTCTGAAGCAGACTAAAGTAACCTCTGTTATGATTTTCCCTGTATACAAAAGTACTAATTCCACCCCTTTTTATATGAACAATGCTGTGGTCATCCTTCATGCCTCCTCTACTACCAGAATGACCAGAACCTCTGTCTTTGACCAACTAAAGCAATTTGGGATTAATTGCTTGATTGGCTTCAGAAAGTAAAGTCACTTACTGGCTTTATGTTAATAGGTGTGAAGAAAGTATTTTAGTACTGTGAGCAGTTCTTCCAATTAGATGAATATAACTTTCTGAGTAGTCATAATTGATGAAAAAATTTACATCTTCCAGAGGTAGCCGTCTGAAATCATATCTGTAGCACTCATAATAGGAACTTTTCCATGTTGGAAATAATTTAGAACTCATCATATTTGTCTTAACTCCTGTCACCATGGATGCCTATGAAAGGCCACTCTCTTCTCATTTGTCTGATAAGCTCATCACAATTTTTTGGTTTCACAAAACGATGATTTTATTTCCCTTTTACTCAGATCTATTTCATTAGTCTCCATTAAGTTTATCTTTCTTGTTTATGTCATTATTTGCACCCACAATCTGAAAAATAATGTTTTTTGCTTTGGTGTGCTACAGTTTATCCTATATAATAAAAGGCTAATAGGCAAATTGTCCCCTGGGAGTCTGACCAGGGGGTGGGGCTGGCTGGCCAACCACCTGCAGCTCCTCCCCCTGGCCAGCCCAACTCCTGATTGTTCCCTCATCTGAGCACAAATTCTTGCACCAGGCCTCTAGTAAAAACATACTGTTTCAGGGAGCCTTCAGCAAACTGCCTTACTTCATTTGGTCAAGTTACACTCTACTTAAAGGTTTGTCTGTCAGGTCTAAACTAATGCATGGTCTTGTATGGAGTGTATTCCATATCAGGAATTTCATATAATTTATCAAAGGAAACGTAGGTCTTTTTCCTTAGGTTGATTTTCTCCCATACTACAAGTCAGTCTTCCTGGTGTTGCAATACAAATTTACTAACCTCTCTCCAAATTACACTCGTGGTGTCTTGGAAGCAGCATCACCATAGACACAAGTAGACTGCAAGCTGAATGTTTTATAGTTCCTTTACCTGTTGGTAAGTTCCTCAGTTGGCGCCAGCACCAAGAAACCAGGACCATTCTGTCTCTCTTTCTTTCCCAGTCCCTCTCTCTCTCTCTCTCTCTCGTCTAGAAATGGCTAATGATCGAATCCATCTGAGCTACTCCAATTGTATCCAACTGGTTTGGAGCAATTGGAGAGCCCTGAGCCTGAGTGACAATGAGTTCAGTAAAGTTATATATTGCAGATACATCCATGACATTTATAATTTAGTTTGCTTCATAGAAATGCAGAATTGGCTTTGGGCATTTATGGCCTCTAACTGAAATGCCCTTGCTTCTTTGGTGTGCTTTCACCTCTGTGCTATTTCTAGCCAACCTAGTGTGATCTTGATAGAAATTCTCCTCAAATTTGGGAGTCTCATCAAAATTCCTCCTCTTTTTAACTAGTTTCTTCCCAGGGCCCATACTTATTTCCAGATCGGGGTTCTTTCTGACCTCCTCCTAATTAAGTAGCATTAAATCTTTTTTCTTTGGTTCAATCTTGGTTATCCAAGTAAGCAAACGTGATGTTAGTGGTTTGGTTGGTGCGGAAAAGTTTGGGAGAGTCTATGATGAATCCCTGGAGGTGGCTTAGGTAAGAGTGAAGCCTTCCGGGGATGGGGGTGGTGATGGCTAAACAACAGTGAAAAGAATTGGAACCACAAACTAGAAAAATACATGAGATTATTATTTTTTATTGATTTCAAAGAGAGAGGAAAGGAGAGACACAGAGAGAAAAACGTCATTGGCTGCCTACCTCCCACACCCCAAATGGATATCAAACCTACAACATGGATATGTGCCCTGAACAGGATTTGAACCTGGCAGCCTTTTGGTACACGGGAAAAACTCACCCAACTGTTCCACACCAGCCAGAGTAGTTATTGTATTTTTCTTTAAAAGGATTTGTAAGTACTTTGTTGGTCTTTGAATTATTGTATACTTGATGAAGTTTGCCTGTTGCCTTTAAGGTTGAAGGATCACTGGCTTTCTTATTATCATAATTATTATCAAATCATTAAAAGTATTAGAATTTTAATATGGATTTCTAGTGGCTGATAAATGATATAATGGTGTGTGTGTGTGTGTGTGTATACAAGATTTGCCCAGAGTGGGGTCATTTGGGTGAGCATAGATCTTAGAGCATCAGAAATACCTTATTGTTATGGTTTATCCTTCTTTATATCTTTACAACCTCTTCCCCCCAAAGGGAAGCCCTCTTCTAACTATTTGAAAACTACAGTTTGTTAAACCTGTGAACTTATTTTACAAGTAATCAACAGAGTATTTTCTTAACTCACAAATAAATATTTGAGATGCTTTGTGTGTGTATTTTTAATAGCAACAAGGCTGTGTCTTCCTTTGCAAAGTTAAGTGAAGGGAGGGTGAATGAATTTAATTGTTACAGATGGCCAATCTGAACAGTTCAAGCAAACATTATCTTTTCTTCAGTAGGAAATTTTTCTGCTTGAATTACTCTGGTAATTGCCTCAGAGCTGTACTTTACCTGAGTAGGCGGTCTTCAGCTGTCTCCATATATTCACAGTTAAATTAGACCTGACTGTAAGACTCAGCCTCTCAAGGATTTCATGAGGAATTTGGAAGGTTCAAAGGGTTAGATAGAGCCTGGTTGCTTGGCCATTAAATGATAAAATGACAACATTGTAGTTTTAACTAAGGTATGTGCTCCTCTTGCTGGTGAAAATAGGATTCTTCCAGAGTTACAAGAAAAGCATTATGGGGACCCAGGCATAGAAGTGTATGGTATGGTGGCAAGATTTATTGAAGGATAAATAAACTTAGAGTAACTAGACTTATTGCCCCCAAGTACCTGGTGACTGCTACCAGATGGCGCAGCTCAGTTCTGCTTCGGAATAAGTACAGTCTCTGGGGCCAGAAGCCTGCACTTGTCTTCACCTAGCCCAGGGGGACCAGGGCCCAGAGACTCTGCGCCGTTGGCCTGGCATTGGCAGGGCATCCAAAGCTGCCCTAGTTCAGTTTAGTTCATGCCAAAGCTTAGTGTCTGTCCCTGTCTTGCTCACTTAGTCTCTTCCTGGGCTGCACTCCACAGAAGCTTGGGCCCACGTGGCTGCCGCCCACTGTGCTGCAAGGGGTCCATGCTTGAAGCTACGTGGCTACAGTGGAGAGAGAATGTACCTGAACAGGCTAATGAATGGGCAAAGGTGTGCTTCCCAGATGGGCCTTTGTTAAGCTTTGATTATATTAGCTTGGGCTTGAGAAGGAGTAAGCTTTTTGTCAAAGTAACCAGCCTCTGTCCTGATCCTTCCCTGGCTTGTGTTGGGTCCTCTGCCTATTGGATAGACCCTCTCTAATCCCATCTTGCTCCCAGGGTTCCCAGGATAGACTCCACCTATTTATGTCATAATTTTGGCGCCTATTGCACATGCCTCAAAGTTTTGCCTCCTCATCTGGTTCCTACTGTACATGCATGCAGCAGAGGAATGTCCCCTTTATTGTTTACTCCTCCCTACATGAGGGGATAGAAGGATGTTAGTCTCTTTGGCAAAGATTCAGCTATCCCCTGGGGAGTCTGAAGCTGTATACCAGACTAAAGCCTGATTAAGTGTAACTTCCAGACTCAACCAAGCCCAGCCAGGGTAGCTAGCTCCCTTCTCTTGTTAACTCCTAGCTGCCTACCCTACCACTCCCATCTAGGTTTTCTGTTTGTTAGTTTTGCATTTTCCAGTCTCTTGAAATGTATTGTCTTATCATTAGAAGTATGAAAAATAGTATTTTTTTTAAGCAGGGGACACAATATTCTGCTAAAGCTTTGTATTTGACAAAATTTAAATAAGTGAAGGGAGTGGTGACCCTGACTCCAGCCTGTGTACTTTCGAACCTGTGATATCATTTAGCAGCGGAAAACACCCCAGGAGCTCAGAAGCAGAACTTCAGAATCAGCTCTAAGAGAGATTGTGCTGAAGGTTTGCTACTATGGATATTAGTTGTTGTTTTTGAAAGATGATACTTCATAAAACACAGTTTCTTTTAAAAAAGAGATTTGAGGTACAGGCTAATGGCTGATATATGGATGATACTAAAATAAGAAAGAATATTATAGCAGTCAAATGTAATTTTTCCTACTCTAAATTGCACTTTCACTCCTCTGTGTAGTCTCTTTGGGGATTGAACTTGAACATCATCTATAATATGGAATTGCTTGTGAATCGTAGCAGAATGTTAGTGTCTGTAAGCCATTGTTTCACCGCATCTTTTAACTTGAGGGTTTAGATGTTAACCTCAAAATAAAAGTCCAAAGTGAGAGAAAACAAGTGTTTATTTGAGATCCAAAAGAATAGCTTTTCAGGAAGCACTCATTCAGAGAGAAACCCAAATAGTGTTCTGATTTGGAGGTTAAGCAAAGGGTATTTATGAGAAAGGGAAGGAGAATACTTACATAAATAGAGGAGAGAAATTTATGTGGGTACAGATAAGCTAAAAGGGTGATGCTAATTCTAAAGAACATCCTTAATTTTCAATCTTGTTGCTTTAATGTCTGCTTTCCTGTTAGCTTTATAAACAATTGTTTGTAATACAGTGCTGCTATAGGCTCAGTTCAAAGGTCATTTTGCCCGATTTTAACATTCAAAGGTTTGAGGAGTAAAACAGTGCAAGGCAGTTATATTGGAGGGCACCCCAGACTCCATTTTGAAGTGGCTCCGTTTACATTATTATTGGTTTTTTTTACAATTCTGTAGTTCTTTTTAGCAATTTTTTTTTTTTACAATTCTGTAGTTCTTTTTAGCAGTCTTAATCGGAATACCATAGTCCTGAGTCAAACCAATCAATATGAAATCTATTTCACCCATGATAAGCAGATGACTAGCTCCATTAACATCAGCAAGTGCTGCTCTGGAGAAATAAGGGAAAGCTGTATTTGCTAGTGATTTTCTTACCATGAAAATTGCCTATGTCATGCATTTCAGAAACTCAATTTGAGCAAAGGTTTCTCAGGGAAGAATATAATAAATAAGCAGAAACAGAATTTGGAACTTGAACCCGGACAACTCCAGATAGTACAGCATAGAATCAAGTTGATAAGAGGGAAAAGGTGAGAAAAATAGGGATGCCTTCACACACATTTTCACCTGCCTGTAAAAGTAAAGAAAAAGAAATGGTGAGGAAAAAAGATTTTCCTTACCTTTGGATGAAATTATAATCACTGGTAGCAAATCTTGGAGAGCTTTGAAGACCTCAGAAGTGCCCTGAGGTTTACAGCAATTGCTTTGCGATGTTTTAAGTTCAGAGGTATTTTAACCTTAACACCACATTTCAGGAAAGCCTTGTTCTTTTGATAGTTTAGTATCTTTAAAATGGCTTTCATTGTTACAGTAAAAATATACTGTGGTGATTTGTACTGCGTAGGAAAATCTAATGTTTCAGTAAGTAGATTCTGTTTTCTGTTTGAAAGCTCTAAAAAAGAATGTGCCCAGGCTTTCTATTTATTTATTTATCTCTGGAGGGAGGAAGAAAATTTCCTCTACCCTTCAAGTTTCTTTAAGCTGGTCTAATAATTAAGTTTACAAGAGATACTAACAAGAGAATATAACCCAAATTAAATTACATGCATGTGTATGGGAACTCCACATACATGAAAAAGTCAGAGGCACCCCCCCACCCACCCATGGATGAGAGGTTCAGAGACAGAAAAATAAATGAGATATATATGACATTCTGAGGTAAGGATGAGCTAAGGCAACTAGGGGCTTCAAGGGGAAGAAAGATTATTCACAGGACAATAAGAAGAGCAGATTTCAATAATTGGAAAGTTTGCCTTATCCTATAGATAGGCTATGAAAATTATTTTTGGTGATAACTCTTATTACAGGCAGGTTGAGGGTGGGGTAGAGGGAGTCAATGTGGAAAAAACAGGGGCTCCTGTAATGCTCTCAACAATAATGATAAATTTGAAAAAATATATGTAAATTATGTAACTTTATAATACATATGTTTATTATAAAGTGAAAATAAATGGGTCAAAAGTAGACAAAAGCAAAAAAATAATTGTGACAGTAATAAAAATATAGTCATTGACATATAAGAAGTACAAAAGATTTTCAATTTGACAAGAAACCATTGCAGAAAGAATTAATGAATTGCAGGTTAGCACTCAGGAATGAATCCAGAGCATAGCACTGAGAGATAAAGACAAAATAAATATAATGGTGCAGTTATAGTAGCTTATGAAATTGATTGCAAAATTCTAATATCTACCTAAAACATGTTCCAGAGAGAATGGGAAAAGTAACAGAAATTTAGTTTGTTAAAATATAACACAAAAATAAAGAAATAACAGTTTAAAAATTAATGTGATGGTGGGAGAGAGGGAGGGAGAGGGGGAGGTGGGTGTAGGTGGAAGAGGAAATAAGGGGGACAAATGGTGATTTAAAAAAAATAAAAGAAAGTAAAAATAAATTCATATAATTTATTTTAAAATAAGAATTTATTATATTTACTTCATTATTTTTTTCATTTTATAGGCATATTTATATCTATCTATAAACCAGAGAGTTAGAATTAGAAATACATTGACTCATATTTCTGTAATCTTCCAATTCCTTGTTATAACTCTTATCCTTAAAATTCCAGGATTCATCCCTTATTCTATTATGAGAAAAAATTACACAGTTTGTTTACTCTTTCTGATATTACTGTATGACCTGAATATGTAATGCCCTTATAGAAACATGTAATAAATTCAAAAGGAGAGATATCAAGGTAAATCAACATACAAATCAAAAGCTGAGTATTATGTCCCAGTATTTGCTGGAATACAGCTAGATAGAATGTTGATAGGTGTCCCAGTGAATTATGAAAAGTTACTAGGTCTCCAGAAAGCAAAATTTAAAACAAAAAGTATAACCAGTGACTATATCTGCATAACCTAATATTTTCAAAGGGAATTTAATAATCTAATAACTTATCAATGGTTCACATTGAGTGCTTATTTAGTGAGAAAGAATATAAAGATATTCACATATCTTAATATGTATATATCTATATCTAGGGATAGCTATGTTTATATATCTGTTTCTATATATATGATAGATATATTAATATGTTTGTATATCTATATAGAAAGAGATTTATTATAAGCAATTGGCCCTCACCGGGGATTGAACCCACAACCTAGGTATGTGCTCTGATTGGAAATTGAACCCCCAAACTTTTAGTGAAAGAGACAATGCTACAACCAACTGAACAGCCCAGTCAGGGCAAAAGTGTGCCAAGTTTTATACCAGTAACCAGACTCCTCACATGCAACTTTAAGTATATGGTGATCAAATGCCAAGTTTTATACCAGTAACCAGACTCCTCACTTGCAACTTTAAATATATGGTGATCAAACCCTAACCAGTTTT
>NW_006295391.1:4271608-4277907 GCF_000327345.1 Myotis davidii | reverse complement strand
GGGTTGTGGGCACATCCCCAGTGGGGGGTGTGCAGGAGGCAGCTGATCGATGTTTCTCTCTCATCGATGTTTCTAACTCTCTATCTCTCTCCCTTTCTCTCTGTAAAAAATCAATAAAATATATTTTAAAAAAAAGAAAAGTTTCTAGTAATTGAGGGATGAGAAATGGAAATTACTTACATAAATAATTTAGTGTATATAAAAGTATCATTTGTAGCATTTTATTTAACAAGCTTCCTTTATTGTTTTATTTCAGTGTGAAAATAGTGATTTATGTGTGTGTGTGTGTATTTTCCATTATCATAGTCCTCAAACTTTATTTTATCTATAAGATCCTAAATACCTCCTCCGCCAGTTCACTTATGTTAGTAAATTTTCAAGATCTTAACTGTTATGCTGAAATATGCCTTTATACTTGTGCTTGAATGTCTTTGTAATAATTACATTATTGAGTTATGGAAATAAGTTATGCACTTTACACACATTTTATTTAATCTTTAAAACAATCTGTAATAATTGTTATTTTCAAGTGAGGAAATTAAGGATCGGAAAAATTAAGGTATTTGTCACCTGAAGTACTTCATAGGATTGGTACTTCAGCCAACTTTACTCCAAAACTTACTGATATTACTACTTCCCTTCTCATGACTACAATCCATATAATATATAAGCAATATTAAGGGGATAAAAATACATATTCTGGACTCAAATTACATAGTTTATTTGGAAAATTTTTACCTCATGGAAAGTGTGCAATGAAGAAATCCCAAGAATGTATTTGCTCTCAGTGTGCTTCTCTGTTCTCTTCCTTAGCATTGGGATTTTAACGTTGCCCTTCTTCCTCCCAATTGTTGCAGTAAGAATGGAAAGTGGTGGGAAGAAATGATCTAATAAGTTGGAGGCAAACACCAGATAGAGGAGCTGAACATTTTAACTTGTTAACAATGTGAAATGGAAAATACTACATGAGGTCCTCAGATGGTTAAGACTTTACAGCCGCTTAACTTTATGGATCCTAACCTACAATATGAATTGGGTCAGAGATACAGAACTCAATAAAAAAGCATTATTTCTATCAGAATTATTTAGATATACAGCTTAGTGTCTGTATCCCTTTCATCAACTCCATGAAAAATGCAGCTCCTATGGGGAGACTTTCAGTTTAGCTTCCCAGGTCACACGTCAAACCTACTCTAATGTGTTGGAAGTGTTTATCTTTCTTTCTTAATTTCCAGATTATTTTAAAATTCTACCAGATCTAGAAACTCTCACTCGTCTAGAGTATATATAATTTCTGTCTCTGTAGAGTTTCTTATTTTATGAAATTATTAATTTCGGTAATTAAAGGTGTTACCAAAATTCCCATTTTTATGTTGTTGTTTTTTTCAATATATATATATATATATATATTTAATTTTACAATCTTTCTATTTCCATCTTTCTAGTCAATTTTTATATAACTAATGTGTATCCCTTTCATAATTGTATAAGCTAATTCCTATAGAACATATAAAAATAATAGTGCTGATACTAAACATGATGACCTATTTCTGTTTTCAGACTGAATACCTTTAGTGCATCCTTATAATATATTTTACTGTTTGCCCATATGTTAGTTGGGATTTTTGCAACAACATTCATAAATTAGAATGGCTTGAATTTTTATAGTGTCATCTTTTTTCAGGTTTAAGTCAATGTTAAACATGTATCAAAAATAATTGAGAAGTTTTCCTTTTTCATATATGCTCTAAAACAAGTTTATCAATACTGGAATTTTCTGTTATTTAAAGAATATAGCTTGTGCATTTCAAGACCTTCACCTCTAGGAATTATATTTTGCTGCTACTTTCTGAGACCTGGTGTTCTTGGATCTTTCACTGCTCCTATTCTTTCTCTTCCCATTTATTTATGTGTCTCTTCTGTCTGATCTTAACTTAGGTAGCCAGTCTATGAATTTTTAAAATCTGCAATTCTATCTTCCTCTAGGATTCTCTGAAAAGGATGTTTGTAGGTCTTTTTGTTTTTTTTTTCTTATTATTATATTTCTGTGATATGCAGAACTTACTTTTGTGACAATTTGCCATGTTCATATGGGAATTCCTTTGTTTGCATACTTGTTAATTCTCTTAAAACTATAAATCATTCTGAATTGCATCTTGAATTACATAGAGATAGGGCCTAGAGGTGGATGTTTACTAGAGTAAAACCTAACTAACTTTGTTCATAAATGCATTTTTGATAAACTATAAAATTCTATAGTGGACATTGTAGTCATCTTTCCAAAATTCATTGCAGACCTAACCTATTGTGTGGCAATCCTGAGGATTCCACAGGATTTATCTCACAATTTATTTTTGCTACAGATCTAATTGGTCTCAACTAGTGAAGGTATTGGTTCCATAGTAGCTTTTCTTTTCCATAAAAGATATGTGTTCCAAGTAGGTATAATCAGATTTTTATTTGTGGTTAAGAAACCTGTGGTAGGAAGAGAAGACACTTACTCTGCTGGATTTCTATTATTTAGCCACCTTATAGTCACAAAGTCAAGAGGAAGCTGAGAAACTGGAGAAAAAAGTAGAAATATTGGGGAAAAAATCTTTGGTGCTATCATTGAACTATGGGAAAAATAAACTTAAATTCCCTTTACTCTTGAGTTTTCCATTAATATTTGCTAATAACTGTTGTTTAAATTAGTTATTTTGAGGGGGAGTACAAAATTATGGAGCAGTCCAAAAGACTCACTTCTGACACCAGTTATAAATCAGGAGTCTCAAGATTCCATTTACCACCATTATTAATTACAGGTTTGAGGGTCCCCAAGACCAATCTCAGGATTAATAATTTATTAAAAGACTCGTGGAACTTCCAAAGTGGTTTTACTGCAAGATATTTTATTACAGTGAAAGGTTACAGATTAGAATCAGCCAAAGGCACAGAGGTATCAGCGGTGGTCAAGGGGGTCTCTGACCAGAGATAACCTCTGGCCAGAGAGAGCACTTTGTGCTCCCCGTTTTTGTCTTGCTTGTAGTAATAAATTAAAATGAGAGACAAAGAATAACAGCAAAAGCAGGAAAGAATTTAGTTGTAGGAAAGAAATACACTCAGATAGGACCTGAGCAAGCAACTCACCTGGCCAAGACGTAACCAAATGCCCAGATATTTGGTAGTTTAGAGGATTTATACCCTTAAGCTGGAATGTTCCTAGGCAAGGAACAAGTCACCCTCTTCCATCATGTCTCAAAAAATGCATCTTTAATCTATAATGCTTCTTCACTTAGGTGCTATGTTATCAGGTAGACCACATCCTGGAGGGCTCTGAATCTTTCCTGTTCACATAGGGGCCTGCCTGCCATGTCCACTGTCTATTTTTAATTTGTCACATCTTACATATAATCCCTCCAAGACCTCGTTGCTTTTCTCAACTCATATCTTTCTAGCTGCCTACTCTAACAAAGGCATGGAACAGAACCCAGGAAACTTCTATGTATGAATCTTCCTGTTGTTCTCTTCTACAGGAATCATGAAAAGTGCTACTTTCTCCATCAATAATGTGTGAGGAACGAACTATAGAAATGATCCCTGATATGTAATACCCTTTGTAATAAAAAATAAAATTTGAAAAAAAAAAATAAAGCTGACCTCATGTTTGGAAAAAAAAAAAATAATGTGTGAGGACATGCATAAACTATTGCCAGTCAGGGAGGCTCCCCTGTGCCTTGGTGTCCAGAAATTTTATTGAGGCTCCATGATGTAGACATGGCTGACTACCCATGTGGTATATATCTATCTCCAGCTTCTCCTGAGGTTAAGCTGTGCGGGGCCCTGTCTAGAGTACATTGAATGCTCAAGGCCAATTAGATTATAGAGGCCTTGTTCAGAGTATGCCGGATGTCCAAGACCACTCTGAGCATGGGAATCTTACTTGGGGTGTCCAAGGACTATGTGCAGGTGCAAGGACACAGCAACCTATGCACTGTGCAAGCATCCACTTTTATAACCCAAATGATTGATGTCGCTATTTGGAAAGAAGCCTCAGTAGTCTAAGTAGCATAAAGTTTTTACTTACCAGTTCAGGTGTGGCTGCTTGGTGGGGCTGCTCCTATATAAGGCAGGCTGCTGTTATGCAAGGCTGCACTATGGGGAAGATGCATCACTGACCAGCAGCTGTGACTGTTTGGTGAGGCTGTAGCTGTAGGGATGGCTCCTGTATAACTAGCTCCTATTGTAGGAGTCTACTGCTTTGTAGGAAAGATGTGTTGTTACCTAACTGGTGTGTGGCTACCTGATATATGGGACTTTACTTTGTAGAACTATTTTGTTTAGTGGCTCCTTGTTAGCAATTGTTACATGGCCACTGGCTCCTACAATAAAGACTCATATACCCACAACTTCTCTGTCTACCACCCAGCATCCAAGAAGGTCCGGCCCCTGGCAGAGGGTCTCAGATCCAGCAGTTGGCTTAGTGGAGCAGGATAAAGGAACAGAGTGCCTAACAATTGGCGCTATGAGCAGGATTCAGAAGTATGTGGGGGTTTGAGGAGTGAGTGCTCCCACAAGCTGATACCACAGACTTATCACACTGTTAGACTATTCAGTATGCCCACCCCTACCCTAACTCACATTGTTAGATTATATGGCAGGACCGAAGGTGCTCAGGCAAATGAAGGTATTCCTAAAAGTCATGTATTTCCAGGGACTTAGATATTACCTATCAGGAGCCAAGGTAAAAGCTATACCTCTCTTTAGGCAAAGTCTAATTTTTTACTACATGGTGGCCAGAGGTGGGATTCTGGTTCATGAAACATAAGAATATTACATATATTACCTTTTTATCCTCTGTTTCTTTTTATAAAACAATCTTTTGTCCATGACATAAGCTACTTCAAAAATTTCAACTGTTTTGGGAAGCACTAATAATATCAATGATTTGATATTTGTGTGGTAACAGCCAGTTCTTTAATCTGTATTTTGCTTTTAGAAAAAAAACTTCTGATGCCATAAGAAAAAATAAATTCAGGGCAAAAATATTGCTGTGAAGAAATGTTTTATATAGTAGTTTGTAGGAATTTTTAAAAAGTAAAACAAAACATATAAGAGAGATATATCTAGAAGTTCTCTTGCTGAGTTAGAGAAAATAATTTTAAATTAATTAATTCAAATATTCCATGATTTATTTATAATTTTTTAGATCATAGTTAATGAGCTTTCAGTTGTTTCAATAGACATAGTAAACATGACCCAATATAAAGTTACAAATTAATTCACTTTCAGTTTATCTACTTCTTTATTTTAAAAACTAGAGCCTGGTGCACAAAATTTGTGCACAGGGCAGGAGTGAGGAGTGTCCCTCAGCCCAGCCTGCACCCTCTCCGATCTGGGATCCCTCTCACAATCTGGGACTGCTGGCTCCTAACCACTCGCCTGCCTGCCAGCCTGATCACCCCCTAACCACACCCCTTATGGCCCAATTGATGCCTAACTGCTCTCCTGCCAGCCCAATCTCCCCCAACTGCCCTCCCCTAACAGCCATCATGTGGCATCCATCTTCTGGCAGCCATCTTGTGACAACATGAGGGAGGCTATCTTGTGATGACATGGGGGGGGCCATCTTGTGATGATGTGGGGGCAGCCATCTTGTGATGACGTCGGGGCAGCCATCGAAGGTATTGCGTGAGGGTGTGAGGGCCACCTAGGCTTTTAGTAGTATAGATATGAGTTCCTTTTTTTCAATATGGAAATTATTTTACTTCTATCGATAGACATGACAACATGAGGGAGGCTATCTTGTGATGACATGGGGGGGGCCATCTTGTGATGATGTGGGGGCAGCCATCTTGTGATGACGTCGGGGCAGCCATCGAAGGTATTGCGTGAGGGTGTGAGGGCCACCTAGGCTTTTATTAGTATAGATATCAGTTCCTTTTTTTCAATATGGAAATTATTTTATTTCTATCGATAGACATACCTAAGAAGTCAAAACATAAAATAAATAAAATAAAATAATATATACGGCACATGTTCTTGAGGTCAGTAGTGAAACTTTGGTGTGAACATGTTGTCTGGGAGGGGAAATGAATGTCAGTGGGCATTCATAGTCAATGAGTTGTTGAGGAATTCCCTACTTGTCTCTATGGGTCTGTTTCGTATGCCATAGTGGTTTCCTGGAAGTAAGAATGAAATTAACATTGAAGATGAAGGGGAAAGAACTTGTAGGACACCTCTGTGAAACGTCTATAGTAAAAAGGAAAGGTGCAATTCTGACATTAGGGGTTATCTTTTGGTATCTGAGTTCTTTGTCA
>NW_006295391.1:4255064-4270825 GCF_000327345.1 Myotis davidii | reverse complement strand
AAACACATTACATATAATACTATCTAGTACTCAAGACACCATAGATGCTGATACATTTTATTAGTAATAATTAGCCCAGTGGTCCCTGTTGAAATTAAAATGATAATACAATGTCCTGTGGGTTTTTATTTTTGTGTGTGTTTTTTTTTATGAAACAAAGGATAACGCTAATAATGGGCCATCCACTAGTTATGTAAAATAGAAAATAAACGACACTACTCTTAGTTATTGTCTGATCTTGATATTTGCAATTCTGCCTCTGAAAGAAGAGTATATTGGAACATTTTCTATATTGGCCATAGTTTTACAGCAAGAGTAACAAATATTTAAATTAATTCCAACAGGAAACTTGTCTGGTCCACAGTGTTCTCAGGGAACAATTCTTATCCTAAAACATTTATTTAATAGGTTTTACGGAGCATCTTTATGAAGTACTTTGCTAGATGCTGTGAAGGTAAAAATGAGCAAGATATTTGCATTCTCAAAGGGAGCTGAGGCATACACAGTTGTAATATGTGAAAAATGATTCAGTATTATTAAGGAAATATAAATAAATGAGACTTCAGGAGGAGAAGTCTTTTCTTTTTCCTCTCAGCTTAGGGGATCATTTAGAGGTACCATTTAGTTAGGGCTTGAAAGAAAAGATTTATGGAACAATTGAGGTAATTGGCACTCCACACAGAGAAAACAGAGATATGAATACACAGGATGTGTTTTGGGGGCACACACACGAATTGTTTAATTGCAGTGTAAGAGACATAAAAGGGAAAACTAGGGGATAATATTAAAAAGATGTGTTGGCTTGGGTCAGATTATGGGCTTGAGATCCTTTCTTAAGGAGGTGACCTACTTGTCACTCACTAACGGATTCCACCCTGCCTGGGAGCATTTTGAATGTGTCAGTCAATCTGAAGCCAACGCCAGACAGGAAAGCCTCAGAATGTGGATCTCAGTGAGGCTCTGGCTAGGTCTCTGGAGTGTGTAGCTGTGCCTGCCCTGTTGGCTTGTGCAGCTGGAATGCAGAAGCAGTAGAATGCCAATAGATGTAATCTCTCCCAAACCTTAGAGGAGGAGACCGAGAATCCTACTTTCATGCACAAAAAAATGGATAGGGTTTACTAGCCACTTTCTGTTGAACAACTACTGACAGTGTGCTAGTATTAAAATTGTACAAAACACTGCCTGTGAAAGCATGTTGTTATTTCTCAGATGTAGAAAAGGAGTTAGACTTATGGGTTTATTCTGGAATTGAAAGTAAGATTTGGCTCCCAAACTCACCTGTCCACCATTCTAATTTCATAATCCTGTAAATCTTAACTGCCCATGGCCAAGTTCTCAACTGCATTTTAAAAATGATGGCAAATCTCACTGATGGAATAAGACGAGGCATACAGAGGTTAGATAGGTAGTCCAAGCAAAATTCTATGAAGACAGATGGCAGGGAGATTAATTCTGATGATGAGTACCTAGAAAGAGTATTAAGATTCACATATCCTTTTTTTAAAAAATATATATATATTATTGGTTCTTCACAGAGAGGAAGGGAGAGGGACAGAGAGTTAGAAACATCGATGAGAGAGAAACATCGATCAGCTGCCTCCTGCACAATCCCTACTGGGGATGTGCCCGCAACCAAGGTACATGCCCTTGACCGGAATCGAACCCGGGACCCCTCAGTCCGCAGGCCGACGCTCTATCCACTGAGCCAAACCGGTTTGGCGATTCACATATCCTTTAAGAATTAGAGAGAGCCAGCCTTTCGATATTACATATTGAATAGACAAATTCATTAAAAATAAAAATACATGGACATTTCAGTATTTTGTGGAACGTTTCATGAGTTAAAGTTATTGAGGATACAACATTATAATCATTTGTCCACATGCATATGAGGATCTCTAGCTTCATAACCTTCATGAGAACAGAAAATTAAGTCAAATAATATTTGGTCTCAAACATCATGAAGCACTAGACTCCTGTTAATTCAAATATTACTTCAAATATATACTTACAAACCTGCAGGAAGATGGAAATCAAAATGCTAAAAGAATATGAGGCACAGAAAATTATCTGACAGCATTCAATAATGGCAGTGCTTGCAGCACCAACTTTTGTTAGGCTCTAAGGTCTATGACTTGTAAAGCTCAACGCTATTCTGTAGAGATCCACTCATAAAGACTCCCAAAAGCATAATTTTTCTTTACATTTTCAACTTTGGTTTATGTCATATCATTTAGTTATGTGATGAACAAGAAGAGTCATTTTAAGGGAGGAATGTGACAACCTGTCCAGACTCCAGGTTTGCTAAATTTTTGTGAGAAAGATCTGTCTTCAATCCAGTAGTTACAAATTCAGGAAATTAGAGGATCCACAAAAATAACAATGAGGATAATAAATGCTAACATAAGGCAATATGTACAATTGTTCTTAATTGAGTCTTTGTGTGTGTGTTTTCCTACTATCTATGTAGATGACAGACAACAAGGTGTAAGAGTATTTTCTCAAGAAGTTCTCTGCCTTGGCTGCTAAGATCCATGAAGCTCACTCACTAGCTTTTGTCTTGAACTCTTTTCAGGAGCAGTGTAGGATGTTAGCTCTACATTCAGGATATGTCTGTAGTCTCCCGCTGAGATTCCATAAGACATTCCTGCGCCACGAGCCTTCTAATATTCCTAAACGCTGATCTTTCAGAAGTAAATTCCATTTAAATATACTATAAATACACTCTTTGACCTTTCTGGAACTAGACTAATTAAATATAGGATTATGTTAAAACACACACACACACACACACACACACACACACACACACACGCAAATAAGTGTTTTCACTGAGTGCCACTGAATGACAATTAAAATATATTGTACATGTGATAATACATATCATAAGCTTTTTCTCAGCTTCGTTATTATTGTAATAGGTTCTTTTAAATAATTGATAAATGCCAAGTCTTTTAATACTTAGTTTCAAGACATTTTAAACAATGTTGTACTTGTTATGTCAAAGGATAGGAGATTCAAAGATGACAGAATATCTAAAACATTTTCTATAGTCAGAATAATAGAGATATCAAACTTTTGTGATTTTCAAGTTATATTTTGGGATTTTCTTTTTAAAAATATATTTTTATTGATTTCACAGAGGAAGGGTGAGGGAGAGAGAAATAGAAACATCAATAATGAGAGAATCATTGATCGGCTGCCTCCTGCACACCCCACACTGGGGATTGTGCCTGAGACCCAGGCATGTGCCTTGACTGGGAATAGAACCATGATCTCCTGGTTCATATGTGAACGTTCAACCACTGAGCCATGCTTGCAGGGCAGGATTTTGCTTTAAAGATAAAATTTGTCATATTGATTTTCCATATCTAAAATAGTTTATGTCCCTTATATTTGTAATCAGTTATGTCTACAGAGCTCTTTTGAGAGAAATAATAGTATCAGTGAAGACCTTGTTTAATTATAAATGTAGTATTTTATTTTGGATTATATATATTCAAACATATTTTAGTGTGATAAAGGTCTAGGGTGGGGGCTGGGGGCAGGCTAGAAGGGGTCAATGGAGGAAAACTGGACATATGTAATACTTTCAACAACAAAGATTTTTAAGAAATACATATTTTGAACTAAATTGTGAAACATCAACAGTGTCATAAGGCCAATAGAATATTAGTTCAGAAAACTTCCATGAATGAGATTTAATAAAATTGTGTGTGTTCAGAGGAAAAGGCTATCACAGAAAATTTAACTGAAAGGCAGAGGTTTTGCTTTAGGAAAAGAGTTACAGAAAGCTGTTCTGGCAAAAGTAACTGACTGTTCTGAAAGTTATGGAAGGGTAAGATAAATATTAGAGATTTTGTTGCTCTTTGCAATGAATATGAAATTTGCAATATACAGGGCAGTTTAAAAGTCAAAACTCTTACTACCTAGAATTGCTTACAGGATGCTATATAAATAGAAGGTTAGTTTTAAGAGCAATCTTTTTTTAAGTATTTTTATTGATTTTAGAGAGAGAATGGAGGGAGAGGAGAGGAGGGGAGAGGACAGGAGAGGAGAGGAGAGGAGAGGGGAGGAGAGTTGCCTTCCATGTGTGCTCCAACTGGGGATCAAACCTGCCACCTTTCAGTGTATAGGAGAATTCTCCAACCAATGGAACCACACCAGCCAGGGCATTTAGAGCGATATTAAAATTCTAGTCAACTTTCCTGACTTCCTGGATGAAAAAATTATTACAAATGATATAAAATAACCTCCAATCTGTATTTCAACATCCTTTCTAAACTCATCCTTGTTTGTACTTTTGCCTTAAACTCAGCTCAGGTTGACTAATATTTTTAAATTTTTATATCAAATGCATATTTATTATAAAAATACATAAGATCAGTGTTTGAGTCTTAAATTATGGTTCTGGCTCTATCGGTCTAACAAGCAGTATTGTTTTTCTTGGTGGCAAGGGAATGGCAAAAAGGAGTGTGAGGGAGGAGCCATCTTGAAGGTGTTAGGGTTCACAATAGCAAGGGAGCCACCCACCATCACTTGCCTTTGACAGAGACTCAAACACCAGCAGAGGAATGGGAAAGATTTACATTAGAGAAAAGGAATGCTTCAGGTCTGTCCTGATTGAAGGCTGAAGGCATAGAGGGGGGCCAACTAGAAGCATGGCATTCCATGTAGGTTAGCAGAGCATAGTTGACTTTTTCTGGTAGGTCTTACATCAGAAGTGAGGAAAATTAATCTAATTGCCAGTTATTGATTAAACTAGAGGCCCGATGCAAAAAATTCATGCAAGGGGCTCAGCCATCGCAGCTGCAGTGGCTTGCCTAGGCCCTCACATCCCCAGCTTTGTCTGGTAGGTCATCCGGAATGACATCTGGAAGGTCATTGGGCTGTCCAGTCTAATTAGCATATTACACTTTTATTATTATAGACATGGCTGTTTTGGGGTTGGTTACTATAGAAGTTGTAATTTGGCTTCCTGGACTATTTGGTGTGTCCATGCTTTATTTTTATACTAGAGGCCCGATGCACAAAAATTCATGCAAATGTAGGCCTGCCTTCCTCTGGCTGCCGGCACTGGCTTCCCTCCAGTGCCCAGGACCCGGGCTTCCCTCCCCTGTCCACTGGCAGGCACTGGGACCTGGGCTGGCTTCCTTCCGGCCCTGGCTTCACCAGGAAGGACATCTGGAATGGTGTCCGGAATGATGTCCAGAAGATGTCTGGTCTAATTAGCATATTACCCTTTAATTATTATGGATATGGTCTGGACATTGTCTGTGTATTCAGTCTCTCACTATAGACATGTATCTCTGATGTCCCATGTGTACATGTAATTAGCTGCTGATTTCACACATGTGTTTACCAGAAATCTTCCATTGAAGAACGGCACTTGTAGAAATAGGAGAAAAAACTGCACCAGCTGGCTAATTGACTGGTTCTACCATGTTAGTTGTATAACACTGCATTGATCAGCTACAGAAGCCAACACCATGTAACTCTATAAATAAAAATGACTATATTAATATAATAATTGTATTTGTTTGCAGAAGAAGAAATAAAGAAAAATTATTTCTGAAGCCTAATTTTTCTTATAGTGTTTCCATTCATATTTTATATTCCAAAAAAATGTACTTACCATGATGGGGTTATTGTAATTGTGTCAACCTCTACATTTAGGTAATATTAATTACACATTTAATTTGTCTATCTTTTTTTTTCAAATTGCATATTTTTTCAATTTCATCTTATGCTTATTAAAAACTAGATGAATACCACACTAATTTATCTAAATTTCAATTTTCTAAATAATGGACTTTGGCTGTCATCAAAGCTAATGTATTCAGCTAAATTTATTAGACCCTCCAAATCTCCAATATTTATTTAGAGTTTCCTCCGAGGTTCTTTCCCTTGAGAAAATAAATTATGAATATGTCAAACATGCTAGTTCTAACATTTAACAAGATAATAAATTATCTTATAAAACTTCACTAAGAAAAAGAAATACAAAGCTAATCTTCTAATTATGTTCTAACAGTAGTCTACAGAGGTCTGGAGTCAAAGTTTGTATTTCTCTCTGCAGGTTACAAAGCACAAAGGACACTGTTATTCAAAGCTGACAATCTGTGCATATATCTTTAAAAGGAATCCTCACTGGAGAATCTGGAAGATGAGGTCAATGTTAGGGTTTCCTTCCAAACACCTTAGATTATGAGTATTCATTTTACTTTTGTTACCAAAACACTCAATCAAAATACTTTTACAAAGGACCTACTGTGTCTAAGGTTTACTAGGCTTTACTGAAGATAAGGTCGGTTTGGCTCAGGGGATAGAGCTCAGATTGAAGAGCCCTAGGTTTGATTCAGATTAAGGTCACATACATCAGTTGCAAGCTCACTGGATCATGGTCAGGGTGAGTGTGGGAGGCAACCAATTGATGTGTCTCTCTCACATTGATGTTTCTCTCTTTTTGTCTCTCCTCTTCCCTTCCTCTCTCCCTAAAAGTCAATGGGAAAATATCCTCTCAAATAAAATACCTAAAAAGAATTACTGCCTGCAAAAATACAGAGTAACAAAGACTATTTGAATAAAAAGAAAAGTTGCTGAGTATTAAAAATATCATATAAATAAATCATATTTATAGTCCAGTGCATGCAGGATCCTAATAGAAGTTATCAAAATGTTCCTAATTTTAAAACCCAAAGTTGCCAAGAAAAAAACTTTTCTCATGTCTGAAAAAATAAATTTAAGTAAAGAAAAATAGCAATTGCCCATCTGATGTTGCTCAGTGGTTGACCTATGAACCAGGAGGTCATGGTTTCATTCCTGGTCAAGGCACATGCCTGGTTGTGGACTTTATCCCCAGTAGGGGCCTTCAGGAATTCTCTTTCATCATTGGTGTTTCTATCTCTCTCCCTCTCCCTTCCTTTCTCTAAAATCAATAAAAACATAATTTTAAAATATTTTTTAAAAAGGAAAGCAGCAATTTATTTCCTATCCTGTGTACTTACCCTCCATAACCTGCTAAATACGTATTGTGAATTAAATTATCAGTAAAACTATATATATTATTGGCACAGACCAGAAGAATAGATTAAATTCTGTATATAAATATGAAAAGAACACATTGAAGAAAAGAAAACAAAATAGAAGCGGATTAGAAATGTTTCACGTAATTAGAATAAGGTGAGATTTCCACAAAGTACAAGTGCCACAAAGTATACTGTGTAGTATGATTGCTATGTTTTTTCTGGTATATACGTTATTTTAATTAAATTTAGCTTCATCATTGACCTGTCTTCTGTAAGCTTAGAAAATGTTCCACCAGAGATCTCTCTAATCTAGGGTTAAAATAATAATCAAAATGATCTAGCACTCAAAGCATTATTTTTGTAAATAACCCTAAATAAGAAGCACTCTTGGAATCTTGAATCTTGTTTTCTCAGCTTATGAACAGTGTGTGTGTGTGTGTGTGTGTGTGTGTGTGTGTGTTTGTGTATGTGTGTGAATCATTAAAACTTGAGAACAAGCAAAGTAATTTTAAAATACTTCAGGAGGTCTATCAAGCTGTCTAGAGATTCCCCAAGGTGAGATAAATCTGACAGTTTTGGCATTTTTGCCTGGTCTAAGGAGAAACTGGACTATACATGTATTATAATTAGTGTTTTCTTTAAGTACCTTTTTTTCTTTATGATTCAACCTACATTGCTAACTGGGAGTTAAATAAATCAACTTCCATGTATTTTCCCCATATTTCTTTTACATCTATTCCTTGACATGATGAATACATTTAATTTTTATATCACTTTTCTTAAAATGTGTCCATTCATATAAAGTGTTATGATATTAGTTGATCAAAATATTTAATTGACTCTTGAGTTCCCTTTGGAAGTTCAGACCTAGGATTGAATGAGATTCTGATTCTGTTAGCACTGAAAAATAAAACAAAATCATAGATCTGGACTCTTGGCTTAAGGAAGAAAATAATTTTCATGACTAGTGGCTCTATTAGGAACAAATTGCTTTTATTTAATTCATTTTCCAAATCTATTCTCCCTAAGAGTCTCTAGAATGATTTCTGTTTTTTTTATGAAATAATGTCCTGCTCCAGTTTTAGCACCTAATCATGTGATTGATTTCAAGGAAATATTTTATCTTCAAGGGACCCAGGAAAAATTTATGGAGGGCTCACTCTGGGTTATACAATATGTGCTGAGAGTGTTATATCATAACAAAGTATGTGTTTTTGAATATTTTCCATGGACTATGTGTTTACTATACACACATATCGTTTAACTTATTCAACACAGTAAACATATAAAGTGGGTGCTGTGTTAGCCATTTGATAGATATGGAAACTGAGGCTTAGGTCATAGCATTTGTGAGTTAGAGAATGGGGAAGTGTCCCCACAGCCCATTTTCTTACAGTAGCTCTGTGACCTCTTTTTCCTCATACCTAAGATATGAAAGTCAGAATGTATGAGATTCAAAAACAAACAAGGGTTTCATAATGGTGAGCTAGAATGGAGCAGTGGTCTCAAGGGTCTCAAAGTATGGCCAGAGAACCAGCAGAATCAGCATCACCAAGGACCATCTTAGAAATGCAAATTATCTGACTGCATCTAAAACTCTGGGTGGGGACCAGCAGTGTGAGCTTTAACAAGACCTCTAGGGAATTCCGCTGGTATGGAGTTTAAAAGCACTGACTTCACCCAAATTGCCTTTGCTTGAATCATGCCTTGAACCTGTCTTAACTATGCAAATTAGGTAAGATAATTTATCTTTCTGCATTTATCTCCCCTTAAAATGGGAATAAAATTATATTTGCCTCATAGACTAATTGTGAAAATTTTGACCCTAACAGCAGAAAGACTGGGAATGACTGGGCACTATGACACACACTGACCACCAGAGGGCAGATACTCAATGCACGAGCTGCTCTCTGGTTGTCAGGGCGCTCCCACTTGGGGAGCTCTGCTCAGTCACAAGCCAGGCTGATGGTGGTGGTGGGAGCCTCTCCTGCCCCCTCAGCAGCGATAAGGATGTCCGACTGCAGCTTAGGCCTGCTCCCCGCTGGCAAGTGGGCATCCCCAAAGGGCTGCTGGTCTGCCAGAGGGATGTCTGATTGCCATCTTAGGTCCAATCCCCTGGGGAGCAGGCCTAAGCCAGCAGGTGGTCATCCCCCAGCGTTATCTCCTGAGGGGGAGGGCACAGGCCAGGCTGAGGGACCCCTGTCCCCCCGAGTACACAAATTTTTGTGCAATTAAAATTATATATATATATGTATATATATATATGTACATATATATAGTTTAGTAGAATGTGCACAGTAAACTAACTACTCCATAATTATTAGCCTATTATTATTAGAAAATGAGTATCTGTGCTGTGGGAGGAAAGGTTTCCTCTGTCCTAGGCCATTAGGTGAAAACATTTGAAAGTCCCTAGAAGATAAAATCTGTAAAGTTTATTCCTATTCTATGATATATATATATATGTACATATATATAGTTTAGTAGAATGTGCACAGTAAACTAACTACTCCATAATTATTAGCCTATTATTATTAGAAAATGAGTATCTGTGCTGTGGGAGGAAAGGTTTCCTCTGTCCTAGGCCATTAGGTGAAAACATTTGAAAGTCCCTAGAAGATAAAATCTGTAAAGTTTATTCCTATTCTATGATTTTTAATAACGGCAACTTCTAGGCCATGCTTATGAGTTCTTCTGACCAAACCTGTTTATTAGAGCCATTTAACTTACCTTCATAACATACAAATAGGCTTAAAATTATTTTTCAGAGTCTTTCAGAATACGATAAAAAATATGAACCAGACAGCTCTGTAAAGTTTTTATTTATTTTTGTTTTGTTGTTTTTGTTTGTTTTCACTCTAATTTTTTTTACTTCCTCCTAGTTCTGTCCTTCATCTAAATATATGTCCTAACTACCCACAGACTCTTGATACAAAATATTTCCTCAGACAACTATTTGCTCTGCACTGATCTATACTTTTGTTCCCTTAAATCTTTAAAATTGGGATAGTTTGATAACTTTAAAGATTACTAAGCATGCTCATATTTTCCCCATTTTATTTGAAAAAATATTTATGTGCTAACACTCTCCTAGATATGGAGTTAGTTATCAAAGCTCAATGAACTCTAGAATCCATCAAAGTCTGAGCTCCGTTGGTAACTATGAAATTCATCTGACTATGAGGAAACATGCAAGAATATTAGCTATGGGAACAAAGAAAGAAGGAGCTCCTCTAACTCAAAGAATGAGAGCTATAACCATCTTCTAGATGAGGAATATTTGAAAGATGAATCAGAGGCTAGGGTGGAAAACCATTCAGTGGAGGAAACACTAGTTGCAGAGGCATTGGCTCAGGGACCTTACTAATCTGGAGAACGGTGTCTAGCATAGCTGGAGAGAAGAAGCGGTGGACCAGAGTGGGAAGGCAGAAAGAGAGGGGATTATGGAAGGATGTCTTATCAACCTACCAGGCCTGTATGGTTGATTTTATCTTTATTTTGCAGAAGAGGAAAATGAGTGAGGCCTATTGAGCAAAAATGACATAGAAAATAAACAGAACACAAATTCAAGACCAGGTCATATTCCAATTCTTATCTTGCACTCTTTCAGCTGAATTATATGCCTAGGTAGACTGTTCGTAATCAAGTATCATTTCCCTTATTTATATACAAAGTTTAGATACTCTGGTCTGACATTTACCAAAAGAATATTTTGGACAGAGCTTTTACAAATGACCCAATTTTTTACTTACTTAGAAATAAGTGTTTTCCTGAATGTATCCAGTGCTTTAGGCAACTAGAAATAAGAAGAGAAGTAATAATGGAAACAAATTAATGCTGCTGGATTGCCTGCTGTGAACCAGGGACTATGCTAGATATTATATATAGTATGTTATTTGAGTACTCACAACAGTTGTTTAAGTTATGTATTATTAACTTCTTACAAACAAAGACTCTGAGATTGAGATATATATATATAAAAAAAAATGTCCAAGGTCATGCAACCAGTTAAGTGGGAAGCAAAGCTAGAATCTGGGTTGGCTTGACCCAGGACAAAATCATCTCAAAATCAACTCTGTTCCTCATGAATGTGTTTAACAAAACAAAACCACTATGTAATCTAAAAAAAAAAAAAATGGATTGAGAAAAGGTTTTAGGATAATGTCTTGAAGAAAGGACATGCTTATGCAAAGAAATTATCAGGGCATTTTAACCTAATTACATAAATAATCTTGCATTTATATAGCTTTTGGATTTCAGATTTATAGAAAGAATGATGAGGTCAGGGGAACATGAATGACGATAGATCATGAAGCAGCATGAAGAAACAATGAGTAAAAAGGGGGTATAAAAGGGTTTTCAAGGGCTTCATTTGTCAACTCATTTATATTCCATTTGTGAAGGTTCTCATCCATTATTCCATATTTCCCAAAGAATCAGTTTTCTGTATGATCACATTCTGGCCAAGCTAATTTTTAGAACACAATGATACTTCATCAGAGGAGGCTATTAATTCAAGCTCTAGGTTGGAATCCATTAGTGTCTGAGAGACTACTCACCATCCAAGGAAGAGTGGCTTCAATCCCTGCTTGAGCCTAGTCCAGGCTTTTCCACAAATCTTGATTACTCAAGTTAGTTCTTCAGTGTCTGGCTCCCTTTCTCAGGATCCTGATCTTCAGGAATGTCTTTGAGTGATAAGTATTCATTGTTCAGACGTGGAAAGTAAGTTAAAAAAACAAAACAGCAACAACAACAAAAAATGAGAAACATCTCCAGAGCACTCATAAGTATTATATAAAATTCTCTATATTTCTAAGTAGTTTATCTTGTTGAAGGCAAAAATATTGATTACTTAACCATCTTCATATAATGTATTACTTAAAATAAGAACAGTCACTTATCATAGTTTTGTATTGACCCAACATTTTTCTAATACATGAGCTTTAAGTCACATAGACTAGGGAGACACTTGCAATTATTTTTATTATTAAAAACAATTCCAAAAATTATAAGTATAACCCACTGAGTGCCTACAAGCATTTTTCTAGACCAGGGGCTGAAAGTAAATATTTTGGCTATGTGAGCTATAGAAGATCTGTTGCAATTACTCAACTCTCCTGACAAAACAGCAAACAGACAATATGTAAGTGAATAGATGTGATTTGTTTCAATGAAACTTTATGGATAGTGACATGTAAATGTCATGTAACTTTTATATATCATGAAATATTCTTCTTTTGGTTTTTTCAACTATTAAAAATTTAGAAACCATTCTGAGCTCATGATCCATACAAAAAAAGGGCTAGAGATTCACCTGTGGGCCATTGTTTGCCCATCACAGTTCTAGACATTTACCTTTTCACCTCAGTCACTGTCATCCATCTCAAGATAAGATTTATTATCTCTATTGCATAGATGATGAAACTAAGTATTAGGAAGTAGTTAAAAGACTTGAACATCACATTGCAATTGAGTTTAGCAAACCTTCAATAATTTTCTTAACCTAAGTCTTAGATTCTTTTTATGTAAACTTAGAGGAATTACTCACATTTATAGTAGTATAATAGGGATTAAATTAAATGATTTATTTATTCAAATTATTTAATTCTTCTTAGTTGTAGACTCTTACCTGAAATACTAAAATTCAAAAGATAAGTGTGTAAAGCAGACCTGGCCTTTGCCCACATGAAGCTTATAATTACATTTATAAAATATAAACATAAATTAAAAATTAGAACATATGTGATGCTTTGATAGAAAAAATATGAAGGCCTAAGGGAAAATACAGCAGAGGTGCCTATTCTAATTTTCAGGAAAAACCTATTGGAAAACAATGGTGTCAAATGAAGCTGTGAAATTATTTACTGAAATGAAGAAAAAATAAAATATTTCAGGCAAGGGCAATGTGAAGATGAGAGAGAATCAGTCCTTCAAGAAAATAAGCCCTGGCCATTGTGGCTCTCCTGGTGGGAGCATCATCCCTTACACAGAAAGGTTGCAGGTTCAGTTCTCAGTGGGGCACATACCTAGGTTGTGGGTTCAGATCGGGTTGGGGCACTTACAAGAGGCAATTGATCAATGTTAGAAACATAGATGTTTCTCTCTTCTTCTCTTCCTTCCTCTCTCTAAAATAATTAAACATATCCTGGGATAAGGATTAAAAAAGTGAAATAAGTTCAATATGACTAGAACATATACATCAAGACATAAACAAAATAGAGTTCAAGACCTAATGCTAGAGAAGTAAGACATATAAAGGCATGTTAATAAGTTTACACATTACCCTAAGAACAAAGGCAGTCCTGGAGTTTTAAACAATGAAAATATAGTATTAGACTTGTATTTTGAAAAGTTTATTCTATTGCACTATGAGAAATGGACTAGAAATTGTCAAGAATGGGTCCAGGGAGACCAGTTCAAAAGAAGGAAGAATGGTCAAAAGTCCTCAAACTACGGCCCGCGGGCCACATGCAAATACAAATATTGTATTTGTTCCCGTTTTGTTTTTTTACTTCAAAATAAGATATGTGCAGTGTGCATAGGAATTTGTTCATAGTTTTTTTGTTTGTTTGTTTTGTTTTGTTTTGTTTTTTGTTTGAACTATAGTCCAGCCCTCCAATGGTCTGAGGGAAAGTGAACTGGCCCCCTGTTTAAAAAGTTTGAGGACCCCTGGTCCAGATGAATGATGATGGTGATTTGAATTAGAGTAATGGTAGAATAAATTAAGAGAAAGAATCAGATTCAAGAAATGTTAAATAATTTTATTCATTTAAAAATATTTATTGCATACCTACTTATCACATCCACTATTTGAGGTGCTATGGTTAGAACAATAAAATAGGCTGACAACTCTGTCATATTGTAAGAATAATGGACAATGTAGAGTCAAAAGTTATTTCTAAGATTTTACTTATTGAAGCTGGATCGATGGTGGTAATGTGAACCGAGATAAGGAAAAATAGGAGGAGAAACAACATTGGTGTGTAGTGATTTAAAAACCTGACTAAAATTCTTTACAGTTCTTCCTTAGTGCATATTTCCTTCTGAAGCTAAGTAGGACCAGAACCAAAAATAAAGACATAGTAGGTTTATGGCTCTCTAAAATAGTTTTATTAATTTAGCTTTCTCCTACCTTTTATAACCAGAAAATAAAAATAAAAAATAAGAGAGGAAGGAAAATATGACTGGAGTTACAGAACAAGAGCAGACATGTCTCATATAAACAGATGTCAGAGAAAAACTTATGTGCATGCCTCCTTCCCCACCCCTCAAAATAGACATTTTTTTTTCAAGGTAGCATCTGCTCTATTTTAAAATGGCTTATCTAGAGCTTTTATACACTGAGTACAGCCTTGACAGAGCTTGCATTTTTCAGGTGACAAATCTTAGGTGGTTCCTACCAATTTCTCCAATAGCCATACAAAGGACCAGCCTATCTTTTTTTCCCTATACTCTGGGATTCCCTAAAAGTAGCTAGTATTACAGATAATTTCCTTACCATGATATTTTACTCATAAATATAGTTCTAATTCATAATATTTGTTACCTAATAATTATTCTCTCTGTGAGTGTACTTAGACTAACACAAATATTTTTTTATGATTTTTACATATAATAAAACCATATTCATGGATAGTATTTTCCAAATACTCCAGAGCTGGAGTCATTATAAAGTATTCTAGTTAGATGAACACAGAAACTTAACAAATGGAGATCATCCTTTTAAAAAAAACAAATATTGATGAGTTTATTTCTTTTTTTCTTTTTCTTTTAGTTTTATTGCTTAAAGTATTACAAAGGGTATTACATATGTCTCCTTCCCCCACCCCCCACCCTTGACAATCCCCTGGCATGAGTTTATTTCTTGATATATTATTGAAAGTGCCTCTGAAGTCAGAAGTAGGTGTTCACTAGGGGATTTTTATTTTATCTGAACCTCAAGACTAAACTTTGGGCAGGAGATAATAGACTTGGCAATTGTTCTCCCTGTGTATAATATTAGAAACAATGACAGTGAATAAAATTACCTAGTGCACATGTATGGAAACATAGTATTGGAGAGATTTAAAAATAAAATAAAATAAGCAGAGGAATTAAGGAATAGCAGCAACAATTCTAGAATTTATATTAAAAAAAATGTGTTTCAAGAAGGTATATTTTGCCAAAAGCTCCACAAATGGTCATTAGATTTATCAAAACTGAGATTATAGTAACTTTGATCAAAATGGTGCCAGTAGAATGCTGGGAAGTCTGATGCAGTGAGTGAAGGAATAATTATGAAAGGAGAAAATCAAGGCTGTGAGTACAACAATTATTTCAAATAGTTGGGCCCACTAGGGAATAAGGAAGGGAAAAATGAATTATAGTTTATTTTTTCTGTATTATATTTTTTAAGTTGGGAGAGATCTGAACATGCTCTAGTAGTGTTAAAAATAATAGCCTGGCCCTAGCTGGTTTGACTTAGCGGATAGAACATCAGCCTGTGAACTGAAGGGTCCCAGGTTCAATTCCAGTCAAGGGCACATATCTAGGTTGTGGGCTTGATACCCAGTAGAAGCTGTGCAGGAGCCAGCCTATCAATGATTCTCTCTCTACATTGATCGTCGACCTGCGGACTGAAGGGTCCTGGGTTTGATTCCGGTCAAAGGCATGTATCTTGGTTGTGGGCACATCCCCAGTAGGGAGTGTTCAGGAGGCAGCTGATCAATGTTTCTCTCTCATCGATGTTTCTAA
>NW_006295391.1:4237558-4254968 GCF_000327345.1 Myotis davidii | reverse complement strand
CTGCAGGGTCCCAGGTGTAATTCTGGTCAAGGGCATGTACCTTGGTTGTGGGCACATCCCCAGTAGGGAGTGTTCAGGAGACAGCTGATCAATGTTTCTCTTTCATGGATGTTTCTGGCTCTCTATCTTTCTCCCTTCCTCTCTGTAGAAGGATCAATAAAATATATTTTTTTTTAAAAAGAGTGACATTGATAATTTATTAAGATAATAAAATTCCTAGCACAAGTGTCAGGAAAAAAATATTTTCTCTGTAAATAATTCTATGGGATGAGTAAGTGGTTTCTATATATGTGCCAGTGTCTATATATTTACATCTAGGTAGATGCACAAATATATATATATATATGAAAATAGTGAAATACATATATATTTTTCTACTCTCACCATTCTTTTTTTTAAATATAATTTATTGATTTTTTACAGAGAGGAAGGGAGAGGGATAGAGAGTTAGAAACATCGATGAGAGAGAAACATCGATCAGCTGCCTCCTGCACATCTCCCACTGGGGATGTGCCCGCAACCCAGGTACATGCCCTTGACCGGAATCGAACCTGGGAGCTTTCAGTCCGCAGGTGGACGCTCTATCCACTGAGCCAAACCGGTTTTGGCATCTCACCATTCTTTTAAAGTATATTTTGTTGTCTTCTTTATATACTTATACTCTTTTTTAAAAAGATTTGATTTACATTAAATCAGGGAAATAAATTGATCAGGGAAAATTTTCTCATAATTCTGTTGTTTTCATTGTTGAAAATGAACACAGTTCAGAATTATTCTTGATATTTCTATAAATTTTTTCACCTAATACAATACTGGATATTTCCTTCAATATATAGAAATGTCAGTCAAGTGATTAACAGGGTAGGTTTTAGTGAATAATTTTTAATTTCTTTTTGTTTGATGCTAAAAAGAAAATATTGACTATGCACTGCACAGAATAAGGAAGACATAAAAATGATAGAAAAACCAGAATCACTTGGTAACTATCAAGAGAAAATATATCTAAGATCATATTCATCATTTTAATTAAGGGTGCTTGAAACAACATATGGCCTCCTTTGAATAATAAGCATTTACAGAAGAGGTATGATTAGAAATTGCAATCTCTTTTACAGGTCCAATTAAATCAACTTCATTTCAATAATGGTGAGTGATTAGAGAATCATACTTTGAGTCATCATTCACATAATCTATTTTGTTTTTAAAGTTCTGCAATTTGGTTTACTAGATGATGACTACAGCTACAGGGTTTAAATTAATGGAAGAAGTTTAAGAATGATTAAATTATATGTGTTAATCAGGCTATGATTTAGTAACCATGTCATATTCAGGGAACTTATCCATATCATCTATAACCCATTGATCTTAATTTTTTCCTTTCTCATGAAATTTATTTTTGGTTTAAGGTTTTTGACTGGATAATTTTTTAATGAGATTATTGTTGCGCCTGTGTGCTGTTCCAGACAAAACCAGGATAATTAGGTTTTAAGAAGAGAAACAGTATTGCAGGATAACATGTTACACCCCTATTTATCATCAAGAACATAGTCTCTCAGTAAATTCTATTTCAAGTGTAATTTCAATATGCATCTAGTATTCAACCTAGATATCCAGGTATCTTTTATTATAAAGAAATGTGCATTCACAAAAAAATTTACTTTGTAAAAAGGTATACTATATATTTTTCAAGAGAAACATACACTATGATATATTTTTTATAATTGTAAGGTACACAGAATATTATATTGAGGCATTATTTGAATTTATAAATAAATGCTGATGTTTACTAGAATAAATATAATTATGCTTAGATCAAAAGTTATAGTTAAAAATAAAAACATATTTACAGATGTTATCAGATCATTTCTATTATAAATATGTAAAGCTATTTTAAAGGTTTAGCTTAAATGGTTTCCTTCCTTCCATGTTGATTGACAGTTCATTAAGATCAATAAGCTGCATTTGTGTCATCAGTCTGCAAGGCAGTATTGAAATACATTTTCTGCTTCTCACATAATCTATGTAAAAAAGGATACATAAAACATTAAGCTGTAACTCCTGTCTTTCTTTGCTGTGATGAAGTCAGAGTTTAAAAGAAGAAAATTTCAAAATGAGGCAAGGAGATAAAGTTAAAAGAGATGGTAAGCAAAGGACCTCTATTATGCTTCTATAGAGATGACACAAAAGTCAATATGAGTTTTGAAATATGTGAATCTATTACAGTGGTTCTCAACCTTCCTAATGCCGTGACCCTTCAATACAGTCCCTCATGTTGTGGTGACCCCCAATCATAAAATTATTTTTGTTGCTACTTCATAACTGTAATTTTGCTACTGTTATAATTATAATGTAAATATCTGATATGCAGGATGTATTTTCATTGTTACAAATTGAACATAATTAAAGCACAGCGATTAATCACAAAAACAATATGTAATTATATATGTGTTTTCCGATGGTCTTAGGCAACCCCTGTGAAAGGGTTGTTCAACCCCAAAAGAGGTCGCGACCCACAGGTTGAGAACCGCTGGTCTAGTAGCTTTAATAAATAAAAAAAGTACTGTTGGATTCTGGGCACAGTAGGAAAAAGTCTGGCCAAAGATGTAATTATTATTTTTCTAATGTAATTTTATAGATATGTATATAAGTGCCATCGATTCTTACTTTGCATAACTGACACTTATCTGTCATAAGATACAAAGCTTTAAGTTCAAGAAAAATGAGCTGAAAAGTCATATGTTAAGAAATGTGCTGACTTCTGAGAAGACAATATAGAAACAACTTAATGTTTATAAAAAATATGGGACCATGAATATATGTTGCTTTGTTAAAGTTGCTACACAGTTCCAAATCAATAAAGACACTTGAGTCACCTGTATGAAAGAAAAAAAAAGCCGAAGCCGGTTTGGCTCGGTGGATGGAGCCTTGGCCTGCGGACTGAAGGGTCCCAGGTTCGATTCCGGTCAAGGGCATGTACCTGGGTTGCGCCCACTTCCCCAGTGGGAGATGTGCAGGAGGCAGTTGATCGATGTTTCTCTCTCATCGATGTTTCTGGCTCTCTATCTCTCTCCCTTCCTCTCTGTGGAAAATCAATAAAACATATTTTGGAAAAAAAAAAAAAAGAAGGGAAAGAAAAAATATTCATTCCTTACCATAGCTTTTAAATAGTATAAAAATTGATAAAAGATATATTAATATGCATGTATAATAGATGCATAATAACAGATATATCTATTTTTTCTACTTTGTAATATTTTAGTAAAAGCATTTATTGCATTTTCCCAAAATATTAACATACCCGGTACTAAATAGTTTGCGTATATTGTCTCATTTAAATTTTTTTAAATACATATATTCTAGTCATTACTGACAATGTGGGAATGATGAGGTAATGTGATTTGCTGAAAGTTACTTACTAGTAACTTGGACATTGCTGATAATTAGTATAGCTGGTGTAAAACATAGGACTGCCTGGTAGAAACATTTACATGTAACGCTGGGTAACATGTGTTTTATAATAATATTAAGAACTTTTGTATTCATTGGTCAGTGCTGCTCTGTGGGATATGCTGTGATGTTTGAGAAGCAAGGAGCTATAAGAATGTTGTCTATTGCTAAGCAGCGTGTGAAGAACCAAAGAGAAATCATGAAAATTCAGAGCTAGACAGTTGTGCTTTGTTTGTACAATTCCATATGTACATAACATTTTACCAGATAGCCAAATCTATAGAGGTTTCATTTATTTTTGTTGGTTTTTCAACTAGTATACACAGAAGGAAATAATTACATTAACAATTAACGTCAAAATGATAATATTGATCTATTAAATAAATAATTGACTTATACAATTGAATTCATTGTTACCAATATACCCTTTGCTTAATGGGTACAATCTTTATTCTTTAGTAAAGCATCGTCTTATTAAATTTCTGAAGAGAAAACTAAAACCACATTACTTTGTGTGTACCAATATCCAGTGTTATGCTCTGAAAATACAATATCTAAAAATAAGCTGTACATATAAAATCATTGAACTCTTCTGTCTTCCCGCATTTTGCATATTCGATGTATGTGTCTGTAGCATTATTATATACTTTGCTAAATCCA
Source organism: Myotis davidii (assembly GCF_000327345.1). Taxonomy (NCBI): domain Eukaryota; kingdom Metazoa; phylum Chordata; class Mammalia; order Chiroptera; family Vespertilionidae; genus Myotis; species Myotis davidii. The sequence goes on along the minus strand of NW_006295391.1, from coordinate 4,250,861 downwards.
TCCTCTAACTTTCTATGATTAATCACTTTGGATAATTTACCAAGTACATGATGTAATGTACAATTACCCTTTTAAAAATAAACCGCACCTCCCCTCTTTGCCACACCAGACCTACAGTGGTATCTGCAATGACAGAAATCTCAGTTTCTGTTGTGGTAGTGGGGGGAGGAGAGGGACAGCCAGCTCTTTCCACCCAAAGACACAAATTTTTTTTGGAAGAGACTTTAATGAAATAGATGTAAGATAATAAAATGCATTTTTAATATTTTAAATTTTGTATAAAAGTATGCAAAATCCAACTAAGCAACCTTGTATCAACTGATGTAAGAGCATGTGCTTGGCACCAAATATGCTGCTGCTTCCGATTCTTTCCTGGATGATATACAGCCTACCTAGTGCCTTCCTTACAGAGGGAGATTTTTCCCAGAAGCCTTTCCCGAACCCTCAGATTTGTTAGGATACCTGTACACCTCCTCATAGCATCCTCCAGCATATAACCACTTAATAATTATAGTCAATACCTGGCTCTGCTCTTGAGAAAAACCTTGAATGGACAGGTCTGTTTGGGGGGGTACAAAAGAAATTTACTTGAAATAAGTAAACGTGTTATAGTTTGGCTATAAAGTGGATAATGGGTTAGAGGCAGACATTTAGATCAATTGGGGAATTTGGGGAATATTCCAGATGAAAGATAATGAGAATCTTACTACTGGATTTTAGCCATGTTAGGGGTACATATATTTTATGTATTTAGGGGTATATTCCATTTTGCTCTGCAACATTTAATTTCTGTTTTTGCTGGGAAAGTGGACTGGGTATGTCAGGAGTATGTCCTTGCTGCCTGTCCTCTGTTGATGTCACAGCTCTGGAAAGCAATCCTGAGGTCTGGGAGGGCGCTCTTGCTCTGCTCATCTCTGAGACCCCTGAGTCCCCTTGCCCATGGCTGGCTGCCCTGAGGTTTGTTATCCACAGGGCATTTGTTTCCAAATTGGGAGTTTTCTACTATAAAGTGACATAAATCAGAGTCAGGTCACGTCAGGATGAACATAATAGCCTGAAGGGCACCAGGCGCCATAAAACCATGCTATGAAGGCTCTCACCAGACCACAATTTATCAATGATGCCTCAGTTCTGAAAGCTAAGGGAGGTGAGAAGGACTCCCTACAGACCATTGAATCTTGCCCATATGCCTTGGTTGTGTTTGAGGGTTTTCTGACTCCCTACCCCACAGACCACATACAAACGTACTTCCCATGTCAAGAACTCCACTTTAGTTATACTGGTTTATTCTTGTTTCTCTAGAAAGTCTATACTTCTTTCTGCCCCAAGATTTTAGCAATTTTATTTCCTCATCTGGAATATTTCGCCCTTTTAACATTCTAGACACTTAAGCCCAAAATATATACATGTGAAATAGTTGCATAATGTGTTTAATGTGGACTAAAAAAAAAATGGTGCTTACTGATTTTCTACTGTTAACTTCCTTTTTTAATTGTGCAAAAGTGGTAGGATTTGTCTCTATCAGGAAAATAAGTCCTAAGGAAAGAAACTGTTTTATATTTCTCCTTTCTCCTCATATCACAGTGATGATCACATAACAAAGGCTCAGTAGACACTGGTGGTATGGTTCCCGATTCATCTACTACCTGTCAGATTATGTTACACCAAGCCATAGCAACCCAGTCTCTCTCAATTTCTTTCTCACACTAACCAATAAACAGGTGTTATGATTATCTCACAGAACTACCTCCTAGAGTAGGACATATTGCATTTTAAGTCTGACTGATAACATGAAAACAATCTCACTGTGATAGTTTAACTTACAGCTTAGGTTTGAGGTATACACTGTGGTTACTTTAATTTTGAATTATAAAATGGAAGAAATCACATGTTTACTGAGTGTTTCTGCCTGTAACTAAAAAATAAATTGCATTGTAGAACCATGGCAGTGCTATTGCTTTAGTGAACCTATTTATGTCTAACCACATGTTCATGCATTAACTCGTCAATTCATTCAAAGCCTTATGGCAGATAATGTCACCATACTGGTCAATGAAATGGAGTAACTGAAGGGGGACAATAACTATCCTCTAGATCAGCCGTGGGCAAACTACAGCCCGCGGGCCGGATCCGGCCCGTTTGAAATGAATAAAACTAAAAAAAAAAAAAAAAGACCGTACCCTTTTATGTAATGATGTTTACTTTGAATTTATATTAGTTCACACAAATGCTCCATCCATGCTTTTGTTCCGGCCCTCCGGTCCAGTTTAAGAACCCATTGTGGCCCTCGAGTCAAAAAGTTTGCCCACCCCTGCTCTAGATACAGTTTAATAAATAAATATACATACTTTTCTCTCTGGACTAGTAAGGGAAAGATTGTGACAAAGTCAGAAAATATAAAAAATACCTCCATGTAAAAGCAACAAGGCAACAGAACATGATGCATAAGGTTTAAGAAAAATGTATTTGTGTTTATATTTTCCTTTATCACATTCCTAAAAACACTCTTTAAACCTTTAAATACAACACATAACAGTAGAGGCTGGGGACAGGTGCCTATCACACTGCTGGCCCTGACTTCTGTCTCCAGCCTCTACTATTGTGTGTGTGCCCATGGCTAACCCTTGTAAACACATGAGTATGAGCTGACAGCCGAGGTACCCACAGCTGTTTGTGTACTTGGATCCAGTCCTGACTGCTGTCACAGGCCTGTGCTGCTGCGTACACCTGCAGTTTGGCCCTGTAGTGCAAACCTGCATGCTGCTGGCACTGACTCCTCTCATTGGACCTCAGTGAAATGCGTGGGTGTGCAACTAGTCCTTACGAATGGACAAGTGCACACTGACAGTCTAGGTTCCATAGCTGCTCATACACCCACAGTTGGCCCTAGCCCTTGCCACTGGCTGAGGCTTTTGCCAATGTGTGTGTGTATCTTCAGCCAAAACCTGCCACCATGCAGGCACCTGCAGCCAGCTCCATAGCCATGAGCATACCATCAGCTCTGGCCACCACCACCACCACCACCCTGGTCCCTTGCCTCTGAGGACCCCAATAGCTCTTAAAGCCACTCAGAACCCCACACAGCTCTTGTTATCAAGGATAACACAATTGTCAATGATATACATTTTAGCTGCCTGAGCCAATGAGACCTGCATCACTCCAAATCTCAAAATATTTGTCAATTTTCCAATTCTTGTTATCAGTTTCTAGATTTATACCATTGTGGTCAGAAAAGATGCTGGATGTGATTGGGACCTTCTTAATTTAACACTTTTATTGTGTGGCCTAACATAGGATAGATCATGTGATCTAATGTATGATCTATCCTGGAGAATGTTCCATGTGCATTTGAGAAAAAAAATTATTCTTCTCTGTTGGATAGAATGTTTTGTACATATCTAAGTCCATCTGGTCTAATATCTGATTTAAGTTCAATGTTTCCCTATGGATTTCCAGTCTGGATGATCTGTTGATTTTTGAAAGAGGGATATTATTGTTTTGCTGTCTATTTTCTCCCTTCAGGGCTATGAATACTCGCTGTATAGATGCTCCTATGTTTGCTCATAAACATTTGTAAATGCTATATCCTTTTGTTGGATTGACCCCTTTATCATTTTATTGTGCTCTTCTTTGTCTATTAGTACAATTGCCATCTTATATAAATATAGCAGCCTCTCCTATCTTTGGGTCTTCATTTGTAATGAAATCTTTTTTCATCCCTTTATATTCAGTCTGGATTTGTCCTTAAAGATGAAGCATCTGGTATGTGGGATATAGTTGGGTCCTGTATTTTTATTCATTCAGCCACTCTATATCTTTTTTAATGGAGAATTTAGTCTATTTACATTCAAGGTAATTATTGATAGTTATGGACCTACTATTGCCATTTGGTTAATTGTTTTATGGCTGTTGTAATTCCTCTGTGTCTTTATACTTCTCTTGCTCTCTTCCTTTGTGATTTTGATAATTTTCTGTAGTGGTATATTTCAAGTTCTTTTTGTTTATTTTTGTGTATCTTTTATGGGTTTGTAATTTTGTGGTTACCATGAGGGTTTTATAAAACATATTTTTAATTGTCCATTTTAAGCTGAAGTCAACTTGAGTTCCAATGCATACTAAAGCTCTCTCCATTTTAACTCTCCTACATCTTCTACACTTTATGTTTTGATGTCCCAATGTACCTCTTTAATCTTGAATAGTCAATAACATATTATTGTGGTTATAGTTATTTTAATACTTTTGTCATATAACCTTTATACTATATTTATAATAAGTTTATCACCAACAAAGATTAGAATATTCTGGAGTTTACTACTGACCTGTGGGTGGGCTGCATGGAACCCTACAAGCAGGTCCAAAAGAGGCCTATGAAGCTGAAAGGCTTGCAGGACTTTTGGTGACCAAGTGGAAGAAGGTAAATAGGGACAGGGACAGGTGAAACTCATGGAAGCCATGAGAACGAACAAAAAGAACAAGGAGAAGAAGTGGCAAGGCCAGGACAAGCAGACCCCGGCCTGGGCAACCTTCAAAAAGATTCAGGAAAGCGGCAGCGTCCTGAAAGGAGGTTCTGTATTTGCTTGGTACCTAGATGTGCAGCTACCACTCAGGAAATGCACCCCTTGATCTCCTGACTATGATAGTCACTTGGGGTTTGCATTCATGGTCCTGCAGAATGTAGCAAAAAGCAAACAAAAACACTTCTCTTTTTTTAATGTATTTTTAATTGATTTTGGAGAGGAAGGGAGAGGGAGAGAAAGAGATAGAGACATCAATGATGAGAGAGAATCATTGATCATTTGCCTCCGGCACATCCCCCACTGCAACCCTGGCATCTGCCTTGAGCGGGAATTGAACCATGACTTCCTGGTTCATAGGTCAATGCTCAATTACTGAGCCATGCCAGTCAAAAACAAACAAACAAAAACAAACACTTAACTGGCTAATGCTCCAGGGCTCAGTGTAAAGGTGAGGTAGCAGAGTGAAATATGCATCCCCTAACTTTTCCCTGAAAGAAGTTTATTACATGTTTCAAAAAAAATTGGTGCCTGAGCACTTGGCTTTCAGTCAGCCTGCATCTAGGTGCTGAGATCCTCCCTTTGGGACACTGACAGATCTTGGTACGTCCTCAACTACTGGGAGCCACTAAAAACAAAGAATTCAGCTTAGTCAAGCACAAAGATTTGAGAGACAACCAAGAGCTAGAGCCAGGCTGAGTGATAAGGTTCATCTCCTACAGGAGACCATTTCATCAAGAATAGGAGAGGTAACTAGTTTATCAAATGAACAGAAACAAACACAGAGTCAAGGAAAAAGAAGAAACAAAGAAATATGCTTCAAACAAAGAACAAAATAAAATTCCAGAAACAAGAGTTCAGTAAAATGAAGATAAGTGATCTACTTAATAAAGAGTTCAAAATAATATCTGCCATGGCAATATCCACTTGACATGAATGAAATGGGGACGTTGGGGACACAGGCTGCCACCAGCTCAACTCAGAAAGGGGCAAGGCGTTCATTCCGTCCTTGCCTTGGGTGGCTATTCTCCCTGGCCAGGAGGGCTGAGGAGGCAGTCTCAAGGCCACAAAGCTGCAAGTGGCTTCCCCAGGCCCTGGATGGAACAGCATAAGCCCCAAGCTTGAGGGGCTTGAAAAGACAGCACATAGAGGGCCCCAGAGGGTCTGCATGTAGCAGCCCCCCACCCCCCCGGAGGCAGTTCATTCAGGCAGAGACAGCTGGCTGGCTGTCAACATGAGTTAGAGGCAACATGGGTGTATAATTATTTTCATGGAACTTACACAGAAATCACCTTAACCTACGGTTAAACTCTCAATAGTTTCCAGTCCTAACTAAAATGCTTCATCTTCAATGTGCTACTGAGAAACTAAAATAGAGTAAAAGGATAGTCTTACTTTAATCAAGTTCCAGAATGAGGGCACGCTGCTTTGAAAAGCACTGTCTCAGAAGAAGACACAAGGGTGTGTGTAAAGAATGTTTCTAGCAAGTACCACAGGCACCAAACATAACCCCAAGCTGGCCCTCTATTCCCCCTCGGTGCCAACTCATACTCTGGTGGGAAGGCTACTTCGCCCAGCTGACTTTGGGAACGTCACAGTGCTCAGTGAAGATATCCAAGTGTCTGTTGAAGTCCTCCACTCTTTGCTTGTGGGTTGTGGAGGCTTTCTTCAAGATCCTTTCCAGTGACTAGCAGCAGAGCAGAAGGAGTACACAAAGATGATGCTTGTCATTCTCTCCGGTCTCCAAAGGGGATTTCATTTGGCCCATAGATGTGTGTTACATTAGAAACCTGACGCTCAGACTATAGATTTTTATATATGCAGCTAGCACTTTTTTCAAGGAAAGACTAGGACATGGTCTTGTGTTTTTTTGTTTGTTTGTTTGTTTTTTTGCCTGTAGCCTCTGCACTGAACCTTAGCCACAGCAAGTCCTCCCAAGATGTTTAAAAACTGGGTTATTTTTTGTTTGTTTGTTTGTTTGCTATAGCGTTGTGGGTCTTGTGGACACAAGCCCCAATGGCTTTCAGTGCTAGGTATTTTGGGCTTTTATTCCTCAAACATAAATCTTAAAAGTTAGGACACTAGATGGTATATCCAAACACTTCTCTCCTCAGAGAAAAGCTAGGAGTTATGAGCTCCTACCTCATTGTAGGTCCCTGGGATGCAGTGGGTTTTAGGGCCAGAGTATGTCTGACTTTCTTATCATTTTTATGTGTGTGTGTGTGGGGGGGGTGTTTTTGTTTTTGTTTTTGTTTTTCCTTTAGCCTAGGAATCACTCAGCTAGTTTCTGGAGTTTTTCAGAGGAATTATTTTATGTATAGCTGTAGACTTGGAATGTTCATGAAAGGAGCTAAATTAGGAGTCCCCTATGTCATCATCTTAGACTGAAACCCAGTAAGGCTTGTACTCAATGTTTTTAGCAGAGGCTTAATGACCCTACTACCTGTCTCTAGGCTTGTAAAGATAATGAAATGAGATATTTGGGTATAAAGCACTTAAAAAAGGACGGGCCTTGCATAAATATGAAGAAGGTTGTCCGGCATGACTGAAGAAGGTGAAATTCCATGGCGGGTGAGAAGTGTATGCATATGTCTCATCTCCTCTCACTTCATGGCAAGGCACACACAGATATCCCTCTTGTTTATGCAGCTGCAAATAAAGCTGATTTAGTCTAAGCAGTCTACCGTGGGCCAGGTGACTTAGAAATCCCAAAATTTGTTGCCAGGTTCTTTCTGAAAGAAAAAAAAAACAAGGTGACTGGTTTATATTCCAGTTGTTTGAGCTGCCAAATGACTCTTAAGAAACCAAAACAAAACAACTCCAGCAGCACACAGAGAAGTCGCCTTTCCCCTCCCTCCCCATTCTTTCATTTTAATCTTTTGTGTGGTTTCCAGATTCCAAAAGTGTAAATAAAATATGTCTGTTCTGTAGTTTCAATTATCCAGTGCAAATTGGAAAAAGAAACGATAGTGCTTCTTAATCTTCTTCAAAATTTTCTTTTTGCAAATAATTTATTTCCAAATATCAGTGTCCTTGTATGAGTTGGATGGGGTGTGATGGAAGAGAAGCAGGATTCATATCAATCTATTGCAGACAGCCTAATCAGAATAGGCACTTTCCCAGGATTTTTGTGATCACTAAGCTGGTGATAAAACTCTGAAAAGATACCTTAGGCATTGGAGAAGAAGTGCTTCCTACATTTGGGAGAAAAATATCTCAAAGAAATAAAGGGATGTTAAAGTTTCTTTTTCCTTCTTTTTCTCTAAGAAATATGTTTCTCCAAGCATATAGAATATCAAATTGAATTGTATTTTTATCATGATATAAATTGTGTAAACAATTGAGAAATATAACTTTGAAATGTCAAATGGAATCTGACCCTTGTTGAATATGTGGATTTTAATATTTAGCATCATATTTTTCTTATACGTTATATCTCTTATGTGTTTTGTACTGTTTCAATTTAGTGTACCAATTTCCCTTCTGTGGTTTTACAAAAGAGTATTTTCACTGACTAACAACATTTCCTAGTTTATTAATAACATTAACTCAGCCACATTTTACTGTATGTCAGCTTTAGGTCCATAAAAATAATGTGGGACATTTTATAGACCCAGTAAATACTCAGTATCAGTTGAGAGAAAAAGGGAGAGTAACAATAGCATTTGCCACCCATCTGAAGTTTCTTTGAGATGTATATGAATGCATATGACTTTTTCAGTCTATTAAGAGATGCTAGTTCAGCTATAGTGAATATATTGGCTTTCAAAAACAGTTTTGGAGTCTTCTGGTGGGGAATACACATGTATAAAAACTACAAGTATGAGTTTTGGGGATGCCATTTAGAATTTTATATTTTAAAATTTAATTTAAACACTGATCTTGAAGTGGTATAAACATTATTAGTTTTGATAAATTTTAGAAAACTAATAAGGGACATAGTAAAGCATAAAGGAAAAGAATACCTGAGATATTAAAGGCATTTTTGATTGAATTACATTTTAAATGAAATCAATTCATCATTAATTTTATCTGAAGTATTACTTAGTTCAATGACCAGATATTGATTTCCAGTTCCTCTCTAGTTTATTATGTGACATTCTGAACTGTCTTATAAGGGATTATTTAAAAGTTTAAATATTACAACCCCAAGTACGGAAACACTTTTTAATATTTAGCTCCAAAAAAAGAGAAACAAATTTATATTTCTTTATACTAGCCAAAGACATGAAATAGATACTGAGATTTCTTTTTTCTTTATAGAAAAATAAAATAAAAAGAGGTTTAAAAGGAAAAAAATAGTGTGTAAAAGTATATTTTATCTCCTATGTTTGTGCTACTATGAATGTATAAGAGTGTATAGAATAATGAAAAACAAACAAACAAAAACCCTTAATATGAATACTAGCATTTTTTTTCTCTTTCAGCTCTCAGGAGAAGTGATTTTACAGATTGCCAACGAACCAGTTCTGCCCTTTAATGCTCTTGACATAGCTTTGGAAGTTCAAAATAGCCTTAAAGGTAAATTTTCTTTAAATTATAGTAATTTTAGAAAATGAAAAAAACTATTCAACTAATTTTCAACTAGAAATGAATAAAATTATGTAGTATACTAACTATGGTCATGCAGAGCCTCCCTTCCTATAGAGGATTATCATGAGAAAGGATGAAGAATTTTGGCTGCCATGTCAACAGGAATGAGGTATACTTATGAATAAGCGTAAGGCAACATGTAAATTTTACCATGTTCTATAACCATCTTTTATCCAAATGACTTATAGTTTCAAGCTCTAGTTATTATTTATAGCTTCCATATGGAAAAGTATAGTTTAGGGATTTTTTTTAAACGTTGTACCTAACATTTAGTCAGTTCTAATAAGACTGGCCGAGAAGTTTCTCCTTGGGAATTGGTTTCTATAAGATATGGGCTCCATCCCATTTGGCTCATCCTAGATTAAGGATAAGAAGAAGATAATTTCCATAGTCTCCACTGCAATTCTTTCATATTCAAATATAGCTCTTTCTACAGAATCTGACACTACCCTAATAATTACCTTCATTCTACTTTATCTACATACTAGAGGCCCAGTGCACGAATTTGTGTACAGGTGGGGTCTGGTTGGCCCAGCCCCAATCAGGGTGGATTAGGGCAAGCCTATCGGGGGGGAGGAGATGGTGGAAGGTTGGCCTGCCGGCCCATTCCGATTGAATCTGATTGGGTCTGGCCAGCTGGGGGGAGGGGCCTAGGGCAATTGGTGGGCAGGCCCCACCCCTGTTTGGGGTGGGGAGCTGATTGGGGATGGGTGGTCGTGGGGAGGGGCTGTGGGCTGTTGCCTGGTCAGCCCTGCCCCCAAATAGGGTGGAAGGGGCCAATTGTGGGTCAGTGGCCAGGAGAGGGGTCGTGGAAGGTTAGCCAGCCAGCCCCACCCACGATTGGTGTAGTCGGGGCTGATTGGTGGTGAAGCTGGCTGAGGGGAGGGGTCATGGGCCAAATGGGGTGGTGGGGGCCCATCTTGGGTGGTGCTGGGTGGGAGGAGGGGCTGCAGGATGTTAGCGGCTGGCCGTGCTCCCTATTGGTGTAGGGAGGAGCAATCAGGGGTGGGGCTGGATGGGGAAAGGGGCTGCAGGCCGATTGAGGTGGTGGGGGCTCACTGGGGGTGGGGCCAGCTGTAGGGAGGGGCTGCAGGTGGTTGGCTGGCTGGCCCCATACCTTAATGGGGTGGGGTCAATCAGGGGCGGGGCTGGCCAGGAGGAGGGTCTGCAGGTGGATCTGGGTGATGGGGGCCCATTGGGAGCAGGGCTGGCCTGGGGAGGGGCTGCAGGTGGTTGGCCAATGCCCCCCACCCCCAATCATGCTGGTTTCTTGGCCACAGTGGGCATGCAACTGGTCATTCCGGTCATTACAGAGTTCTGGTAGCTGACTTTTTATATATATATAGACAAACCTTTAAATCAGGGTTAATATTATCTTTATTCACCAAATACTGAGGTTAGTATTGTCATTAAAGAAGGAAGCCTCCTTCTCTTTGAGTCATTCATTTTATTATCTGATCTTTAATGAGTCATTTGTAGACATGTGCTTCTCAATACCCAAACTGATATTCCAACTCTAGGAAACCTTGGAAAGTAGATCATTCTAAGGAGCCAAATATTTTCAGTATCTCAAAATTTAATACCTTTTCTTTTGATAACCTGGCTTGTTTCATAACTGAGAGAATACTACAATCCTACCCACTCCCCCATTATTCTTATGACGTTTATTACAGTGGCTATAAAACTATGACCTGAGGAACAACTGAGCAGTTGTATACAGTGGTTTGCTGCCATACTAAATGGCCTCATTGCTCTGCTTTGGACTATTTCTTAGTCTCTATATAGTTGTCTTTTTGCTGTCAGTGTGACTCCTGTAACAGTCAGCCTGCCCTCAATTTCTAATTCACTATTTTAAGAATATTTTGGCTTACACACTGACTTACCAAGTATATGGCATTTTGCACATTAATAACAGAACTTGTATAAATAAAGGACAAAATGTTCTATGAATATTAGTAGTACCATTTCTGCAACAATTTATTTTAAGCATATATTTAACTTGTATTGTAGACTGTACTAATTTTTAGACTTAAGAAAATATAGTTGGTACTATGTATAATAATTAAAACTTTTAGAGAACAAAATGTGATTATTTGTGTAATATAAAGATTTTCATCTGTAAAGGAACAACTGTCATTCATAGAAGGAACTGCAAAAGGTATACTATGACCCAAAGAAATTATATGCATAATAGTGGCCCAGTGTATAGATTTGTGCACATTGAAAGAAAATTAATTAGAAGAAATATTTTAAAATTGCTATTTGCCCTTTCTCTACAATAAGAAGTGTCAACCAAATTCACAATCAACAATGATGGATTGAAACACATGCGTGCAATTGGCGCCGGCAAGAGCTTTATATGTATCATGCACGTGCAAGTCAATTTAACCCTTGATAGATATAGAATAAACTTGCTTAATTAGAGCTGCTTTCTGATGCTAAACTTTTTCCAGCCCAGTGAAGCACCCCAACTTCTCTTTCAGGTAATTGTCAGCAACACAGCAGTAAATATCAACATGGAACAGATTATTATTGTAGATCACACAGGGAGAAACAAGGGTAAAATATTTAACTGCAGCAGTGTTTGACCATATTCTGTGCAGTGAGAAAGCCTGAAGTCATTTTCAAGGTGCACCGTTTCTTCTTTTCAGTTGAAACAAGTTTCTATACATTCTAAATCTCAGTTTTCCGCCTAATGGAAAAAAAAAAAGAAAAGGATTCTACCAAGTCTCCTATCTAACTACTCCAGGACTTCTGTGAGGATCAAATGAGATGAGGCATGGGAAAAAGCTTCACAGACATTTACAAAGTGTAAAATGTTTCCACCTGGCTATAAAGCAAGTGTGTTCCTGGGTCTTTTCAGTTGAAACAAGTTTCTATACATTCTAAATCTCCGTTTTCCACCTAATGAAAAAAAAAAAAATAGGATTCTACCGAGTCTCCTATCTAACTACTCCAGGACTTCTGTGAGGATCAAATGAGATGAGGCATGGGAAGAAGCTTCACAGACATTAACAAAGTGTAAAATGTTTCCACCTGGCTATAAAGCAAGTGTGTTCCTGGGCTAAAGAAACTGCAAGGAGGCTAGTGTTGAGTGTTTCCTTCCCACGTCCCGTGTGGATCAGGGTTCAGGAACTGGAAGCAGAGCCGCACACAAATGAATATGAAAAGACAAGAGATAATTTGGAAATATCGGGGGCCAGGCGGGCAAGTCCAACTCAAGGGGAAGGACTTCCACCCATGCTCAGGCCACACCAAGCTTTTATTGATTCTGGGATGTACCCATAGCATAGCCCTTAGGCAGGTGACCCCCTGCAACAGGCAGACTAGCCCATCAGCAAGGATTTACATAATAATAAATGGGGGAGTAGTTTCAGCTCCCACTGTCTGGACAAACAGAGGTGGCGCCTAGCTCCAACCTTTGCTAGGGCTTCAAAGGCACCCAGCATTTGGGGGGTTCTCTGTCTATGTTTATCAGATAGTGAAGGCAATAAACTGTTTCCCACAGACTACTTGCTAGGGAGAGGAAATCAGGCATTGCTACATGATGTCATTACCTGGTGCCCACAGTGACCGTTTCCCGGTTGGGCTGGGCTGTGGGCCGCATTTTGCACCAGGTGGTCTCAGCAGCATTGGCTGCAATTTGGTGTAGTGTCGCTCTGGGGTGGTGACAGTGCCTGTGTCCCCCTTGGGGGAAGCCAAGTGTTGCTTTGTTGGCGCCAGGTCCATGGTGCTATTTCTTTTTAAATGGCCAGTGCACATCATGGCAGCTCCTGTGTTGAGTGTCCATCCCCTGGTGGTCAGTGTGTATCATAGCATCCGAATAGACGGTTGGAGGGACACTTAGCATTTTAGCTTTTTATATGTAGATATTCATAACTCATGGACATAGACAATACTATGGTGAAGGTCTGGGGGGGATAGGAGCAGGTTGGAGAGTGGGTCATTGAGAAAAAAGGGCTACATCTATAATACTTTAACGATAAAGATACATTTTTAAAAATTTTAAAAAGTATTCTGTGCAATACTGGCATCACATGATAGAGTTATAAATGATTTACAAATTGATTTTCTAAGAAAAATATTTGATGATAAATGTATATTGCATTTGTAATAAAAACGCAAAGAGTTTTATTTTAATTTAAATAAATAAAATCAGTAAAATCCTAAAAGTATTAGCATTATTGTAATTTTAA
>NW_006295391.1:4230024-4237449 GCF_000327345.1 Myotis davidii | reverse complement strand
ACCAAGGTACATGCCCTTGACTGGAATCGAACCTGGGACCCTTTGGTCCACAGGCCGATGCTCTATCCACTGAGCCAAACCAGCCAGGGCTAAGCTCTATTATATTTTGAACAATTGAGTTTATTTTTAAAAATCCATAAGGAAACAATATTTTAATATATTAGCATTATAATTAATATATGAACATTTCAAATAACATAGGCTACTTCTAAAAGTCAAATACTATCCTAATGGCTCATTGTTAGAAGTATATTATTACTTTTGTTTTTTAAAGTAGTTAGTGATCCCTTTCAAAATCTAAAAAAAAATATGTTTCTCTCCCCCCAAAATTTCACATATACAAAAAGTCTTCTACAAAGATTTTACTGCAGGCCAGATACCACTAAGTCTATGTGAACCTCTCCCTCAAACCCAGGCTTGTCAGTGTATGGGCCAGGAGCATTTTGGCTCCTTGCTGTTATAGCGGACTGCTTCAGCTTTGGTGGAGAATTTTTTCTTGATTGTTGGTTATTTTTGAGTTTTGTTTTCTTTCTATGTGAAACTCCTTGGGTCTCCCTGTCATTTTCACTCAGAAACATGCAGCCAGACTTGAAATGTAACTGATATTAGAAATAAAAACAAGGTAAAGCAAAACAAAATGTAAAAAAAAAAATAGGAAAAACATTTTTTTAACATGACCTGGGTATAAATATTTGATCACAGGGATATGACAGGTCACATTTAATCCATGCGTTTTTGTATTTTAGTAATCATGATTCAAACTTATTTGCTCTGTGATATAGTCAAAATGTTATTCAAATGTTTGCTAAATTGTACGCAACTTAATGTGCCTGGTTTATTTTGACAACTTTGGTGATAACCTTATTTCTAAAAGAGAATAATTGAATATAATAATGGGTGAATAATGGACACCACTTAACAACAACTAAATTAATCTTTCTGTTTTAATTTTAGCTGTAATGCTAGATGATTTCATTAGCTAAACAGAATTCCTGTAGCCAAATGAAACATATAATTTTACTGCTAATACAAGCTTAAATTGTTGATATGTTTTTTATTTTGTTATGACAGTTAACAGTGATTAATCTTCAGTTCTCAATTATAGTGTTTTTTGAAAAGTGACCTTTAGGTCTGAGCTATAAAAGGCTATGACTCCTTTCCACAAAGAGTTTAAATATGAAGGTCTCTGAAACCCAATTGCATTTTCAACAGTGTAATTTTTACCCCTTGACAACCAGCCATCTTGTTTATTTATTACACTAGTTTATGGTAGCAGCAGACCATTCTCTTTCGTTCTCACAACCACTGGAAAGAAGGGTAATTTTCCAGTGAATAATTGTTTGAGTTGATTTATTGGATAGTACTTTGAAGCTTCTTTTGACTGAGTGACCTTGGCTCTTAATATGTAGTTAATGCTAAATGCATAATAGTTAGAGAATGAATATGTATATGTAGCGCATGAAGATATAGTATAAATGGTGACTGATAAGATAGGAGCTTCAGATGTATTTGTGAAAAAAGTTATATCCAAAAAATTTACATATAAGGCATTGGTACTAGTTTGCATGGGCAGGAGACGGTGTGAAGAATAAAGTACCACCACTGAACCTGGAATGAGACTAAGGAATGAGCAGTTAATAACCTTATTAAATTTATTGTTTCTCACTTTAACATTTTTTTAATGTAAAAGAACTTCAAAATCATTAATGACTATATAATTTTGATATCTTTTTATTTTTGCCAGGCTTCTGGTTGTTCATTATTTAGCACTAGATGCTGAGTGCACAAATTTGTACATGGGAGGAGTTTGGCTGGCCCACACAAATGGGGGTTGGTTGGGGACTGGGCAGGTGGGGGGGAGGGGCTGTAGGCAGTTGGCCAGTACACCCCTCCCCTGATTGGGTTGTGGGGGATGATCAGGGGCAGAGTTGGTGGGGGCAGGGGGCACAGGAGGTTGGGGGAGCTGATTGGGGCCCCAATTGGGCCAGTTGGCCACCGCAGTGTGCGTCATAGGGACCAGATGTTCTGGTCATTCTGGTTGTTCCATCGTTCTGGTTGCTTGGCTTTTATATAGAGAGAGATTGTTGTAAAAACTACAAATGACCAAATAAAGTAAAAGTCACTTTCATTGCACTAGCCTGTTTGGCTCAGCGGATAGAATGTTGTCCCATAGATTGAAGGGTCCTGGGTTCAATTCTAGTCAAAGGCACATACCTCAGGTGCAGGCTCATTCCTAGCCCTAATTGGAGCACAAGTGGAAGGCAACCAATGGATGTGTCTCTTTCGCATTGATGTGTCTCTTTCTGTCTCTCTCCCTCCCCTCCACTCTCTCTAAAAATCAATGGGAAAATATCCTTGGGTGAGGATTAACCAAAAGAAACCCACAAAAAAAGTCACTTTCATTTGGTCTGCCAATGTATACATTTATTTAGTGCAAGCCAGATTCAGGAGGAAATTATTTCAAACACTGTGGCTTGTTGCCACCTCCCAATTATCTCACTAAATGTGAAATGGTTCTTGGCAGCATTTCCTCCTGTTCTTTGAAAAACTAACAATACTTATTTGATATGGCATTTTTTTATTAGCTCTGATAATTCATTAGTGTCAAGCACTTCATTTTAGAAGGGAGGGGATAGTATTTCAAGGTGATGATGCCAAGGAGGCAGGCACTCTGTGTTGTTAGAGATGTAGCTTCATATTTTCAAGTGTCACTTTGTGTTTTTCCTATAATCACAAGTGATTCAGACTCAGCTAACATCCTTTTTATTTCTTTCTGATAAATGTAAAATGAATTTACTGATTGGTAAAATTAAAGATGTGCTGTATACAGTGCACGATTCTAGACCTTAACCCATCTGTTTCTAGTCTTGGTGTTACTTACCAGCAAGTCCAACTCTGAACTGGCCTATAGATAGTTAAGGATGGGCATAGTAGGTACCTGGCCCTACATCCAACATGAGAAATCCAATGCAATCCACCCAAAATCCAAACAGTTCTGAATTTGCTAGATTTCTAATGGTTTGACATGACCTGACCTTTTTGTGTGACAAGAACTTCAATGCAAAAGCATTCTCTGAGAAGTATCTTACTGTGCTTGCTCAGAGAACATTGATGAGATTGGCCCCCATTGGACACAGTTTCCTAAAAATATGTTTAGTACCAATCCTCAGTATATTTTTGTAAGGATCCTTATTATATGGAACCATATTGAAGCCTGTGTTTTGAACTGGCCAGTGTGGCTCTGTTCGTTGCAGGATCATCCCATACACCAAAAGTTTCCAGGTTCAATTCCAAGTTAAGTCACATACCTAAGTTGTGGGTTGTGAGTTCTCAATGTTTTTATCTCTGTTCCCCTCTCCCTAAAATCAATAAACATGTCCTTGGATGAGGATAAAAATGAGATTGTATGTTATTTATTGATATTCCATACCTGGTTTCAAGAAAGCTTTGAGACAACTGGGTCTGTAACAAAATCTAATCGTCCCGTATCCTCAGTGCTTGTCTCCCCAAACTAATTTTGCTTTCCCCCCATTTCTCTTTTAACTCATATGTGTATCGCATAATGTCCCTTAATTATTATCTTGAGCACATTGTCCCTTTGTATTCCTCAGAATTATTCCTTCTTTAGTTTCATTTATTCTCTCTCTTCACACTTTGTTGCTATTCATACAGATTCCCTTTGTTATTTCCTTCCTTATTCTGAGTACATCACCCACATTCTTTTAAAGTTTTCTTTTCAGTACTTACATGTCATATGTGTCACTACATTAATTGAAATGCAACATTTGTCCTACTTTCACATAATAGGAATGGTCTATTTTATTGTGATTTCTCCCCCTATATGTTATTTTTAGGATAAAACTCTGTGTCCATGACAGTATAGTACTACAGTTCATTATTCTGAGTGTTGCCTCACTGGCAAGACTTCTTAAAGTTTTTGCATGTTTTTTAAGATACATCTAATATTTGCTTGTAATAGACATAGAGTATCCTTGTCCTCATGTTAATTCATTTTTATCTAAACATTTTTATTTTATTTTTTCATGTTTTGATTTAGCCAGAGCATAATTAAACTCATGTGTGTTATTAAAAATACAACTCCAACTTTCTGCCTCACCAGGGGGGTAATAAAAAGTGAACCATGCATGAATTTAATGTATTCAAGAAAACTTTTGCTCACTTTTCCAAAGCAGCCAATAACCAGATCATGTAGTTGCAAATATAACTCAGTGGGAGCATCTGTGGGCCATAAAAAAGAGCTCCTAGCTTAATTTCTGCCACACTCAGATGAAACCATTCCGCACAATATGTTAAAAGTCTTGCTATATTTTCATCTGCCTTGGCTACCTGGTTCATTGGATAACCTTTAAAATGCAGAATAATCTTTAGAATATGTTGCCTATTATTTTTAAAAAGTGTCAAACCTAATTTTTCTAAAGATGCCACTTTGACATCCTTGCAAAAATATTTCCCTGTTGTATTCAATTTAGAGATAATTATCCACTGTCTTCTATCATATTTTATCTTTAAATAATATCCTTTTATTGTGCATTGTACAATCAATGTTGCATTATTTGATTATCAATAGAGCACTAGTTTCTACATTTCTTTCTCTACGTGGGTCTTTGCTGATTTAATTTTTTTTAAATAACCAACTGAGGTGACTCATTGTGATTCATACTAAAGAAGGAAGCATGACCAATAGAAAATGTTTTCCCTGGCTGAAATTATATTGGCAATTTATTTTCTTCTCTGTAGTGATACCATAAGATATTTTAAAGATGACATTAAGTAACATATATTTTCTCCCTGAATAACCTTCCATTCTGCTTTTAACCAGTGTGTTCTGCAGAACCTAAATTATACTTTTTGTTGTCACTATAAATCTGTGAAGACTAAGCTGTGATTGTGCAATTGTTAGCACCTTTAAAACTGTGATAAGCTTATCTATAGAGGAATAGTTCTGTGAAATACTATTAAAGTAAAAGGCTACATTGTTTGATAGAAAACTGTAGCTTTAGACTATAACCAGAATATTTCAGTCTTAATTTAAAATGAAATTGAGTGAGTCTTTAACAATACAGCCAGAAAATAGACTAAAGATAGAAAACTGGAAATAAACTAAAGTGTAAAACTTTTGGAACCTGAAACTCTGAAGAGAGATCACAATAGAAGGCACTACAATCATTCTTTAAAATAGGGCAGTTACAAATTTACCCACAAGGTTGTAGCATGGACTTAACACACAAAGGTTTATACTAAGCGGAAACTCATCAACTTATGAAGCGCCTAAGGAAAAGGTATATTTTGTGCAGATCCCAGGTTCCTGCAGATTAGAACATGAGTAGATCTACTGGGTGCAGTTAGCACTGCAGTTACTAGTGTTACCCAGAACTCTTAGAGGCCTTGTGGATAAGTCTTGTCTGAAGTACCCTTGAGCTTCTGATCTGTTGGAATGTATTTGGGGGTCCTGGATCAAGGGTCCTTAGGAGGAACAAGTTTTCAGGGAAGCCCTTGGCACTTTAGAAGTCTCCATAAAGACCCAGGCATTGTGCTAAGTGCCTCACATTCCTTGTTACATTTAATCTTACTCTAACATTATGAGTTTAGCTGGGCTTCATTAAAACTGATTTTAGAGATTACAAGAAACTGGGCCTCAGTGTGGGAGTGGGGGGCGGGGGGAGTTGTGTGGGCTGTGTGTGTGCGTGTGTGTGTGTGTGTGTGTGTGTGTCTTACTCAAGTGTATACATTTAAGGGGTAGGTTTAGGGCTTGAGTATAGGTCTGCAAGATTCCAAAGCCCCTGCCCATTCCACGACAGCATGCTGCCTCTCAAACTGCCTTCCCGGAAGGATGCTATCTGTTGCTGGTTGGCTGGAAGGCAGGAGATTCCCTGAGTAGTAGGAATATTTCCTCCAGTATATTTTAAAGCCTCTCCTGAATTGGCTTGCTTAGATGCCAATGTGCATCTCAACATCTGCTGACTAGTCATTCTTCCTTCCCACCATCCCTCTCTCCCTCCCTTCCATCCTCCCTTTCTCCCTTCCTGCTCCGCAATGAATATTATACTGCCTATAATGTCCATCTCTGTCCTACCCAGAAAAAGCCAGAAAGATGAAAGGGTTTACATTAGAGGTAGATTAAAACTCTAAACAGGTGAGGACTTGGGGAACACTAATCATATTGTTTTCAGAAGGAACACTTTCCTCAACCATTTTAGCATCTATCAAGTCCCAGAACTTTCAAGAGTTCCATTTGAGATGCCCTTAATTTCTGGGCAAATTTATGTTTTCTCTCTCAAGTTTTATTTCTCCCCTGGGATCTGCTAAACATATTCTTGTACACAATGAACTCTTCAGTCATCCTGATGAGCATTAATGTCATCTGACACTATTTATTTTCAATTTGTGGATTATTTATAACTAGATTAGAAACCTATTAAGGTTCCAGATTTAATCTTATGTCTTTACCCCTCTCCCAACGCTTCCAGAATAGCACACAAAATAGGACTCAGTAAGTACTTACTGAGAATACATTTGTTATTTTCCTTGGAGATGAAAGAGGAAAACCACACAAACATTATATATATGTCTTGAGCTATTAGCAGTTCAATGAATTACTTTCTTACTTTAATAAGAATTGTTGATGCTTTCCTCTGAAAATATGCTTAACAGTGTGAATTCCAGACATGCCTTTGTTGGAAACAGGGATCCGTTTGGTGCTACTCAAATTCTGTTATATTTCCACTAGAGGCCCAGTGCATGAAAATTCATGCACTGGACGGGGGCGGGGGTGGCCCTCAGCCCGGCCTGCCCCCTCTCATAGTCCAGGAGCCCTCAGGGGTGGGAAGTAACCTGGCGATCAGGGGAAGGCGATGCCCGATCACACCTCTGCTGCTGCCACTGACACAGCACAAGCCTCGGCCGGCCCTGGTTAACTGAGTCTTGGATGGCCCTGGGTGGCTGGGCAGCCACTATCCGAGGCTTGCCTGCATCTCACGCCAGCCCTGGATGGCTGGGCAGCCATCATCAGAGGCTTGCCTATGCCTCAGCAGGCCCTGGTTAACTGAGCCTCAGACGGCCCTGGGCAGCTGGACAGCCACCATCAGAGGATTGCCTGCACCTCGGGCCAACCCTGGGTGGCTAGGGGGCTGAGGGGAATGGGGGACTCTGGAGAAAGGTACGCAGAGCCCTGGCAGGACTGAGGGGACTGGGCACCGCCATCTTGTGGCTGTAGGCGCTGCCATCTTTGAGGACAGGGCAGTCAATTAGCATACCCCTCCTTATTGGCTGTGGGTGCCGCCATCTTTGTGACAGTGTGAGGGTCAATTAGCATATTCCCTCTTTATTAGATAGGATCAGGGTGTTGGATTTTGTCAAATGCTTTTTCTGCATCTATTGATATGATCATGTGATTACTGTATTGTT
>NW_006295391.1:4229169-4229568 GCF_000327345.1 Myotis davidii | reverse complement strand
GGTGAGTGGGTTGGGGCACCGCTCTCTATCACCCACAGAGCAGGGCTGATCAGGGGGTTGGGGCGCCGCCACTCTCACACTCAGGGCTGGGCCAATGGAGAAGTTATGGCTCTACCCCGTCACATACAGAGTGGGGCCTGTGGGGTGGGGGGATTGGGGCGCCTCACCCTGTCACACACAGAGCTACAGGGTGATCAGGGGGTTGTGGAGCTCCCCCCATCAGGCACAGAGCAGGGCCGATCAGGGGGTTCGGGAGCCTTCCCCTGTCAGGAACAGAGCAGGGCCGATAGGGAGGTTGTGGCCCTGCCCCCTGTCACATACAGAGCCGCAGGGTGATCATGGGGTTTGGGCGCTGCCCCCTGTCACGCTGATCCCAGTGCAGTGCTGAGAGGTCTCACG
>NW_006295391.1:4228304-4229079 GCF_000327345.1 Myotis davidii | reverse complement strand
AAAGTAGGTTTCTGGGGTTTTGTTTAGCTTCTATATTTGTTACAATGTTCAAACTGCAGGCTCAGAGGCCGGCAAGGCAGGCAGGGAACGTTGGAGTCCTTCGTCACTGAAGCAAGCAAGCATCTTGTTCAGTTTAAGCTGCCTGGCTGGTGGCTGCCATCTTGGCTGGCAGTTAATTTGCATATCTCGCTGATTAGCCAATGGGAAGGGTAGCGGTTGTATGCCAATTACCATGTTTCTCTTTTATTAGATAGGATATTTATTTAGAGGAATGGAAAGGGAGGTAGAGAGAGAAACATCATTGATGACAGAGAACTATTTAACGGCTGCCTCCTGCATGCCCCCTACTGGGGATAGAGCTCACAGCCCAGACATGTGCCCTTTACCAGAATGGAACTTGGGACCCTTCAGTCTGCAGGTTGATGGTCTATCCACTGATCCAAACCAACTAGGACACAAGCTTTTTGTTTGAAACCTAGAAGTACTTTTTAGTTGTCTCTTCAATAACATCAAGAGAATCTCTATTCTTTTGTATTTTTAATGTTTATTTTTAATATATTTTACCAATCAGTTTGTTCTGCCATGCTATGAAAACTTATTAATGGTTGGCTTTTCACTTGGAGCAAAGATATAGAAGAATCATTTTTAGAGAGTGGATGTTTAATTCCTTTGCCCTTTCTATTATTTCTTCCCTTATTCTCCAGAGATTTGATATGCTAGCCCATGGAAAGAAAAATGGTGCTAGATTCATAGAAGATGCTGATTAAAGTGTGTA
>NW_006295391.1:4221744-4228279 GCF_000327345.1 Myotis davidii | reverse complement strand
AGTGGCACAATATCTTTGCTGGAGAGGCCACGGATTGAAGAAAGTAATGAGCAATAAAATTTCTGAGAATAAAAGCAATATTAAAGCTGTTACAGTATTTTTGCATGCCTGTAGAAAATAAGTTGGTAATAATTTATGTTTAGTTTGTGTACTTTCTTAACAATAACCTGCTTTATCATAGTGATCTTTATGTTTAAAGAGTGAAATAAACATGTTCTCCATTTTCCACAAGGAAATTGAAGGACACTAGTATTAAGTAATCTGTTCAAGACTGCATTGATGGTAATTAAGTAGATCAGGCTCTTCTCTGTTTTTTATATCAAGTCCTTGGCTTTCCAGTCCATATACATATTATTTTAGGATAATTACATTAATTCTCCTTGAGAGAAATCTCTAGCTCCTACTTCATGTTCTTGGTGTACTTATTAAATCTGAACTATTTCCCTGGCTCAGTTGGTTGAGTATTCTCTCATGCACCAAAATATCACTGGTGTGATTACTGTTCAGAGCATATCCTGTAGTTGTGGACTGGATCCTCAGTGGGGCATGCAGGAGGCAACAATCTAAGTTTATCTCTCTCCTTCCCCCTTCCTCTCTCTCTGAAATCAATAAGAACATATTTTAAAAAATATTACCAAAACAATACCCCAAACCCTTGATTTTAATTCAATTTGGTTTATCTTATCATTACCCTTAGATAGCCTCTTCTATTTTTAAATTTTTTCTTTGCAACTGTTATTGATTTCAGCAAGAAAGTAAAGAAAATAAGATTTTTTTAGTATGTTCTAAACATCACCCTGGGTAATTTTTAGGCATTATTTAATATAATAATATATTTCAAATAAGACATTTTCCTATAACTCAACATTCACCCAACAAAATTTTTATTAAGTGACAATAATGTCTAAGGTATTATGCTAGAATTGGAGATGCAAAGAGAGATAAAACATATCTATGGATCTTGTGGTGTTCTTTTCAGCCAGGGAAAGGAGAGACAAGACAAATAAATATTAAAATATGACAGATGTCGTGATGTTATGATCAAAGTCCACAATTTGCATGTTCAGTCATTCAACAAAATACAGGCACAGTTTTAGGTGCTGCCAAATGGTAATGAACAAAACCACTACCAATTTTTTTTTTTCTTCACAGAACTGACATTTTAGTATAGATCCTAAGGATCATAAAAGAGCAAACATTTGGAGTAACAAAAATCTACATATAAAGATGACATTACTTACTCAGTCCCTTAAAGGGACAAGTAAGCTCTAATTAGCACAGAAATAACCATTAGGAGTCTTTAGAATATCAGTTATATAGCAAGATGATTCATGAACATTGAAAGTGAAGCTACTTTTCTATTTGTAGCCTCATACCCTTGAGGTAATGCATAGGTGTGTGCCATGGAAGGCAGATTTCCACTACCAGGAATCCTTCTGGATCTAGCTAATTCCTAAAGCCATCAAAGCACACCACCATGAAAGATCAATTCATTTAAAGCTAAATAAGGTAGAATGGTACAATTTGTCTCACTTGATTCAGTAGTAATGTCTTCAATTTTGTAGTGTATGTTACATCAGAACAGATTTTTCTTTCTTAAATGGAAGACTCTCAAGGATGTCGAACTTGTTTTTACTGTTGCTCAGTCTTTCAATTCCAGCATAAACTAAATGTTACCTATCTATTTTGTTCATTTGCCAAGATGTCCCTGTAAGTTCTTCATAAATTAACTTTGGCAAATTATAATAATTTGAGATAAATCATATCTTTATCTAATTACATTAGTAGGTCTTGTGGGGGAGTTAGGGGGATTAAGCAAAAGAGATAAAAAAGAGAAAGAACTCATGGACAAGAACAATGTAGTGATTGTGGGGAGTGTGGTGGATGGAGGTGGAAGGGGGCATAAATAGTGATGAAAAATGTAAAATTAGGAAAAACAACATGATATTATTGTTATTTATAGGGGTAGATTTTCTAAATGAGCAAAAGTATGTCTCCTCACAACATCAAGTTTTGTTGTGAAATCAAACAAGATAATTAATGAATGTGAAATGTACTATAAAAACATCAAAATGCCAAAACCTGTAAACATTTGATTTTATTTATGTTGTTAATTTCAGTGACTAAAAAGTTACAAAGAGTGTTATCTTTTTATATCCCTTAGGAAAACCACTTAACTTTACATGTTTTCTTTCCTTATTGTATTTTTTAAAAAAACATAATGTATTAAATTGATTTTGTTTACACAGTAAACAACTGTTGAGTGTCAGCACTGTGCTGGACTCTAGAGAAACTGACATGTAAATTGACCCCCATCGAATAAAGGTGAGAGACAAAAAAGATCATTGTATTAGTGGTTGGTAATTCCACAACAGACATATTTTATACATCGGCCTTAATTCTAACCTAGTTTTCTTTTTCTGAGCATATCATCTCTCCACAGTGCTTCTTAAACTTGAAAATGTGTGGACTAACCTGAATATTTGTGTCAGAAAGATCCATCTTCTAATTGTAGCCTGTCATTTATGTAGCTTGATGATCTATGGCAATTTGCTTACTTTAATTAATTCTCACCCTCTATGAGATAGACATGACAATACAAGGTTTGGTGAATATTAAATGAGATAAATATATATTGTGCTCAACCCAGTACCAGGAATATAGTCTCTCAACTATCAGTACCTATTTATTGATGGTATTATTATTATTAGTGGCAATTATGATTAGTACTAGTAGTAGCAGTGGTAAATTTAATAAGCTTAGTAGAGTACAATGCATTTAGACAATACATCATCATCATTTGCTCCCTTGAGAATGTCTCTTCTGAGATGAGCTCATTTATCTTCACCAGGTGATCAACCCAACACTCATCAACTGCTAGGCCTGGCCTCACGCCTGCGGGACAGTGCTGAACTCTTTCAGTCAGATGAGATGCGTCCTGCTAATGATCCCAGGGAGAGAGTTCCGGTGCGTGTCCGAATGCTGAATGACATTCTCCAAGACATGGAGAAGAACTTCCTGGCTCAGCAAGTACCACCAGGTTTTTACAGGTAGGATATGTGTTTCAAAATTTATATTTTATATCCCTCAATGAAATTTCTATGTTTAATTTTTCAGAATATGTATATCCTGTGAACAAAACATTTTTTAAAATGCAAAGAGTTGAGGACTGTTCTCCTTTCCCAAAGAACAGTTCAGCTGCATAAATATAGAATAAAGAAAACTTGGTTTAGCAGTACTTTATAGAAAATGATTAAGAATTTTTTTTTACATTAGGTAGTATGAGTTAAACATGATATGAACATCAAAAAAATACAGGTGGAATTAATAGGTTGTATTGGGAAAAAAACTTTCATGAAAGAATCAGAAGATGAACTTATGTTATTCTGCCCTGATATGAACAGATCTGGAGTACTGTGTTTAATATTAGAAACTATGTTTTTAAATTTAATTTTTTATCGTTGACACTATTGCGGATGTCCCCATCCCCCCCGCCCCCTCCCTGGTTGCCCACTCCTTCCAGCCTCTGCACTCCTCCCTTAGCCCTCTATAAAAATGTTTTAAAGGATTTGGTTTGCAGGCATATATGATACTCCCTAAATTCTATTATTTAGAAAGAACAGTTTAAATCTAACAATTCATGCTCCTCTAGCACCCTCCCCACACTATTGTCTGTGTCCATGGACTATGCATATATATGTTCTTTAGCTAATCTCTTCACCTTCCTTTATCCATTCCCCCAACACCCTGCTGTCTGACATTAGTCAGGCTGTTCTGTGTAGCCATGCCTCTGGTTCTATTTTGTCAATTTACTGTGTTCATTAGATTCTACATATAAGTGAGCTCTTGTGATATTTGTCTTGCTCTAACCGACTTATTTCACTTAACACAATACTCCCCATGTCCATCCATGCTGTTGCAAAGGGTTAGAGTTCCTTCTTATTTACATCTGGATATTATAGAAACTCTATTTTTAAGAGGGAGTAAAAGAAGTTTAATATTCAGAGGAGAGTGGGATTTAAAAATAACTAGGGAAATAGAGATATTTGGTTAGAGGGTCATAATAGACTGATTTCTGAAAACATTTAAACAATTTTAACATATATTTTAGTAAAATAACTTTTATAAGGAAAGAGACTCAATTTAGGCTCTTAGAGGATAATGTGAGTACAACCTGTTTTGGCTTTTGAGTTCCTGGAACAGGAGAAATTAAACTAAGAGGGAAAATGTAGTTTAAAAGAATATTACATATTCTAAATTTTATATAACACTTTTCTATACCTTTCTGTGTGATGATTTTAATATAATGTGTGTATGTATATAACAATTATATATATATGTGCATATATATATACATATATATATTCTCTCTGTGTATGTATATGTGAGTAGGTATTTATATACATGTATGGGACAGGAGACAAAGGCAGGAGACAAAGAGGTGTTAGAGCAGTGGTTCTCAACCTTCCTAATGCCGAGACCCTTTAATATAGTTCCTCATGTTGTGGTGGCCCCCCAATTTCATTGTTACAAATTGAACATAATTAAAACACAGTGATTAATCACAAAAACAATATGTAATTATATATGTGTTTTCCGATGGCCTTATCATCTTCATGCAATGCCAATATTTTCTCCCAGGCTGTCTTGTATTTTCACTCTCTTAACAGGGTCTTTCACAGAGCAGAAGTTTTTAATTGTAATGAAATCTAATTTAACAAGTTTGCTTTCATGAATTGTGCTTTTGATTTTGATTTTGTATCTGAAAATTCATCATCACCACAGGAGTAATTAGATTTTCTCCTATGTTGTCTTCTAGGTGTTTTATAGGTTTGTGTTTTACATTTAGATTGTTGATCCATTTTGAGTTAATTTTGTGAAAGGTGTAAGATCTTGTCTAGCTTCACTGTTGTTTCCTTTGGGTGTTTAGTTGTTGAAAAGTCTATCTTTTCCATTGAATTGTGTTTCCTCTTTTGCCGTATAATATACTGTTAATATTGTCTTTTATAATCAACTAGAGGCCCAGGGCACAAAAATCTGTGCATTCATGGGAGGGGGTTCCCTCAGCCCGGCCTGTGCCCTCTTGCAGTCTGCAACCCCTCAGGGGATGTCCACTTGCCAGCGGGGAGCAGGCCTAAACTGCAGTCGGACATCCTTAGCGCGGCTGAGGAGGCGGGAGAGGCTCCCACCACCACTGCTGTACTGGCAGCCGTCAGCCTGGCTTGTGGCTGAGCAGAGCTCCTCCCATGTGAGAGTGACCTGACCACCAGAGGGCAGCTCCTGCATTGAGAGTCTGCCCCCTGGTGATCAGTGTGTGTCATAGTGACCAGTCATTCCCAGTCGTTCTGCTTTTAGGGTCAGTTTTCTCTCCTTTTTTTCTTTTTTTTCTGGGATTTATTTACCTTCTATGGCTGTCACTGGAACTGAGAGCCGGCTTTAGCTCTGAAGCTTGGCTCCAGCTCTGAGACCTTGGATGCTGAAAGCAGGAATCTGGGTTTCTTTGGGTTCTATAATTGTAACACTGTTGTGGTCCTGCTTGAACAGCTCTGAAGGCTGAAAGCAGATTTCTGAGGTTTGTTTAGGTTCTATAATTGGAACATTGTTTCTTAGAGTGCAAGCTCAGAGGCCGGCAGCAGCAGGCGGGGAACCTTGGCTTCCTCCGTCACTGGAGCAAGCAAGCCTCCTGTTTGTTTCAGCTGCCTGGCTGCCGGCCGCCATCTTGGTTGGCAGTTAATTTGCATATCTTGCTGATTAGCCAATGGAAAGGGTAGCGAAGTTACGGTTAATTACCATGTTTCTCTATTATTAGATAGGATAGCTCACCTATCCATAGTGGAATAGCTTTTAGAATTAAGAACACTATGGAACAATGATATTGTAGGAAAACTACTGATTTGGGGATTTACAAAAATAGGAAGGGATCTGAATGGAAAAATTCCTCTTTTACCACTTGCATGATTTAGACAAGCTAATTAGCTACTCAGCTTCTCATCTCTAAAAATGAAAATCTCAAATGTATATTAATATGAGAATAAATTTAGATAAAATATGAGGCTAAAATTAGATAAAATGAGGATAAAATATGATATGATAAGATAATTTATAAACTATGGAATCTTATACAAATATTATAAAATAAAAGTATTTTTTATATCATTCTGCTATTTGTTACTTCAGAATCTGAGAGTATTCTGGGTTCCAAAGCTTCTTCCCCATATTTCTCTTACCAATGAAGAAATACTTACCCTGGCCAGTGTTGTTAAGTCGTTAGAGCATCAGCCCAAGCACAGAAGTGTCATTGGTTCAATTTCTGCACAAGGTCACATGCCTCAGTTGCAGATTCGATCCCTAGTTCTAGTTGGGGTGCATGAGGGAGGCAACCAATTGATGTGTCTTTCTTATCTATCTATCTATCTATCTATCTATCTATCTATCATCTATCTATCTATCATCTATCTATCTATCTATCATCTATCTATCTATCTATCTATCTATCTATCTATCTATCTATCTATCATCTATCATCTATCTATTA
>NW_006295391.1:4202586-4221652 GCF_000327345.1 Myotis davidii | reverse complement strand
TCTATCATCTATCTATCTATCATCTATCTATCTATCTATCTATCTATCTCCCTCTCCTCCTATCCTCCCATCCCTCCCTTCCATGCTCTCAAAAAAAAAAAAAAAAAGCAATGAAAAAATATATTCTCTGGTGAGGATTAAAATTTTTTTCTAAAAAGAAGTACTGAAAAATATTTATGTACGTCCTCTTACCCCAAGGTCACTGCAGTCCTGTCTCTTAAACACATTGAAAGCTTGTATATCAAGAGGTTGACGCATCCCATAGAGAATAAAGAGTGTTGTGCAGTTTTTTAAAAAGAGTAAATATTATATTTAAATAGCATTAGCTTCTAAAATAAATGTGGGCTTTCAAAATAACAAACCTTATCCATTAGGGAGGCCTTCTCCCACACCGTGTTCTTTAGGTGTCCAGGAAACACTATTAAAAAAAAGCATCATAGCAGGGGCGGCGGGGGGTGTGGGTGCGGTAAGAAATCAACCAAAGAACTTTTATGCATGTATTACTAGTAAGCATAACTAATGGACACGGAAAATAGTGGGTGGACAGGAGTGAAGGAATGGGCTACGGGGCTGGGGCAAGGGGCAGGCTGGGAGAGGTTAATGGGAGGAAGAAGGGAAATATGTATCACTTTTGACAGTAAAGAATTTTTTTAAATAAATTAATTAAATTAAATTTAAACAAAGCATCATAGACTTTTGGTGAAGATTCTCCCCAAATTTTAAATTTTAAAATTTGAACCACTTTTTTGATATTGGTACCAACCATTTCATGCTTGAAATTTAATATCTTATGAGTATGCATTCTCCCTAGCTAATTTTAGCAAATTTCAGCAAAATCCCTGGCCTTGTCAAAAATTGTTGCAGTGCTTAAGGACATGAGTTCTTGAGGCCGCTGCTGTGTCTTAATATCTCCTCTCTTCACTTGCCTCCCATACCCCAGCCTAAATAGTCTTAAAAATGGGAGCATACTGACAATTACCATCTCCTTTATTTAAGTGGCTCAACTAAACTCACAGACATAGAAAGATCTTTGATGTAAAATACTTAGTGTACAAATAGAAAACAAAACTGCTTTCAGCAAAAATATGATTGGCATAGGTTTACTCTTAATAGGCAACTCTAATATATGAGTACAAAATGTATCAAGATGACCTTACATTCATTCATTGGGAATGAATACTTGCATAAAATCTCCCATTTAGGCTTTCTACACATCGAAAGAGACAGCAGTTAAACAATGAAAACTAATAAAATTTTCCTACATTACTGTTGCATGGTTAACTATGATTAGCTGGGATTGTGGGGTAATTTTACCAAAGGATAGTATTGTTTGGGGAGGAGAATCAGAGATCCACCCATTACATGTATATTCCAATGGTTTTGATTTGAGGATGTAAGGAAGTGAGAAGGAAGCAAACAGCCAGTGTTTTGTGCTGCTAGGGTAGACATGTACTCTAGGAAAGTGAACGTCCTCAAGCACCACCACTCAGAATAAATTAGAGATTACTTACTTCCTTTAAAACAAAACTATTGATTATGCTGTAAAATTGTCCTATTGTTCTTTCTAATATGATGTTTCATCTACATAGTGGTTAAGCAATCTGTTAGAGGCTAAGTAAATACATTTATAATATTATTTCTTTGGAAAGATACTTCTGAGTGCCAAACAACGCTTTAATCAGAACTTTAGGGGCGCAATTCATTTGAAAGCTGACTGGGAACATGTGACTGTGGCTGTACCGATGTGTGCATCTCTGCCTTTGTGTCCTTATAAAAGCTGCGGGAGAGGGTTTATAATGAAGGAAGTCCTTTCCAACATAGCTGGAATGGCCTGAGGAATTTCAGAGGACAATTTCATGCCAGTCCGAGCCAAAACAAGTTTATTTATTTATTTATTTTTTTAGCGTTCTTGAAAGCAGGGAAATAGCAATGTAAATGTCAGGATGCTTCTGCCTTGAGCCAAGGATAAACAAAGCAAACAATCCATTAAAAGAACTTTTCAAACACATAAGCTCCCAAAACTTTGCGTTTGAAAGATGTTAGAACTAGTTTACACTTAGGAGAGCAATGACATTAGACAGAACTATTAAAAAACACATGTCTCAGTACTCATGGTCAGGTTTCCTACTGATCACACATTTGGCTCCATTACATACATTTGACTCCATTACATACATTTGATATTAAGAATTGTAAGGAACTACCCACCCCCCAAACCATTTCAGATGAACAGCAATCTCATTATATAGTTTTCATGGTGTTTTAATTAGAGTTAGTTATATAAGTACTAACAGAATCTCATGTTCAGTATTTGACTGGGATAATAACTACTTTGTTCGGGTTGTCCTTTTTCTTTTTGTGAGGTGTGGGTGGTCTGAATGGAGCTAAAATCCCACCATTGTTTCTCTTGTCATTAATTCTATCAGCAATGCCTCTGATTTCTTTAGTAGGAAAGAGTAACTTGTGATTAAGAATTACCATAATGCTTTTAAAATATTTTAATAGAGGCCATTTGCACAAAAGAATCTGTGTATGAATACAGAATGTAATAATCTACACAATATAAAATGTCCAAAAGAGAGTTGAGGACCTGGCTCCCATACAAAATCTTTATAATGCTGATCATTATATATACTTCCTTTTATATTTTTTATGAATAAACATATATATTAGCTTTATAATTACAAATCCCTTTCATATTTTTAAAGCTTCTACTTCATTAAGGAACAAAAAAAACCTACCAAATTTAAAAGGAAACCAAATTAATACACTGAAATCCAAGCTCTTTTTTTTTAGCTCATTTTCTTAATATTAAAACAAAGAGTATATCTCCTGGTGACAGATAATGATCACTGCAATTTGATTAGACATTGAAAAACTTGTTTAAGATATTTTAGTTGAAAACAACTCTTTCTCCAGGTAATTAGTCTGAGATCAGTGTGCTAGCAACAAAATAGCAATCCACATGTACACACTGTTTGGATTTTATAAAAATACTAGAGGCCCTGTGCACAAAATTTGTGCACAGGTAGGGTCTCTAGGCCTGGCTGGCTATCAGGGCCTATTGGGGCCTTCTGGCTGCTGGCCAGGGCCTTCCTTCCTGGCTGCCAACTGCCAGTCAGGGCCTTCCTTCCCTGGATGCCTGCTGCCAGCTGCCAGCTGCTGGCTGGGGCCTTCCTTCATTCCATGCCGCCCCCTGATGGTCAGCACACATCATAGAGCATGATTGAACTCCTGGTCTCTTGGTCAAACTCCCAATGGGACACTTTGCATATTAGACTTTTATATATATAGATCTCTTCTGGGTTTGAGGTTTCTTTCCATCTAAAGTGAGAAAAAAATTACTGTTGTTATATTTCAAGTCAAGACACATTGCCAGTCTGAGGTGAGTAACAAGGCTAATAATAACAATACTATCACAGCAGAAGATTTAATTTGTTTCAGGCTCTATGTTGTATACTTTCATATACTATCTGTGACTCTTCTAACACTAATGCAAGATTGCTTTTATTATTCCTTTTATACAGATAAGAAAACTGAGGCTTAGAAATGTTTATAGGGGGCTCAGAAGGGAGTTGAATGATCCTGTTTTCTCCAAAACCACTGTTCTTTCTACTAGACAGTGCTACCTACATACATTTGATCCGGTTTATGGTAGTTTGCTTAGAAGTCACTATTAAATTTAGTTAGATTTTGATACAAATACAGACAAATATGAAATAGGTAAATTTTCACAAAGGTTGGTTAAATTTTATTTGTCCTACAGTGGAATGATTATATCTCCTAACCCTAATTTTTACAAAAGTACATCTATGCGACATCAAATATATCTATACTTCTAGAAAAAAAAAAATATGCCCTATTGTGCTGACTCAATAAAATTCTCCCAAAATATTGCCTACCCTTTAATGTTTCTATAAATCTTAGATGCAATTAAAATGGGAAGGACATTTATCTGATAAATCACATATATCATAGTTAGAAATATTTTCCCATAAATAACAGAGTGATTTAGAGGAGGCATTATTGGACTTGGAA
Organism: Myotis davidii; assembly: GCF_000327345.1. Classification (NCBI taxonomy): domain Eukaryota; kingdom Metazoa; phylum Chordata; class Mammalia; order Chiroptera; family Vespertilionidae; genus Myotis; species Myotis davidii. The sequence goes on along the minus strand of NW_006295391.1, from coordinate 4,217,614 downwards.
TTTAGAGATGTGAGCTTAAGACCTAAAAGGGACACCAATCAGGTAATCCTATAAATTAATTAACTTCCATGACATTCATTCTTTTAATTAAAATAAACTAACAGATCTCTAAGATAATGGACATATTAGTTGAGGAAATATATGTAGCTAATGTGAAATTTCCTCTGATTTCTTTGAAAAATAATTATTTCAATGAGAAGAAAAATAATAAAAATCTAGGTTCTCCATTATAACCTGTTAAACATTTTAGCACTTGTTTTTCTCTCCTTTATCTAATTGCCTATTTTATCTATCATCAGTACAACAGAATTTCCATGTGTATAAATATCTTAATAAAGAGAATTAAAATACAGGATCATGTTCTATATTTTTTGAACCCACTGAAGCAACTGACATTTTAATTTGTTACATAATGAAAGTAAAGTACTTGATTGCTATATAGATCATATATTTAGTATTTCATATGCTCAGATATCAATTTATATCTGCCAATATCTAGATTATTAGTAGGAACAATTTATTCTTATAATAAGAAAGTAGATCTTTATATTAAACATGCACACATACTCAAAATATGAAGCAGGTAGAATATATTTAGAAGACACACATGGAAAGGACTGAAAATTGACAGACATGTTCTGTAAAGCACATGTTTAACCCTGCACTCTATCCCAGTAAAGCATTTTGTTCAAATGAAAGCTTACATGAGTTACTCTAGTTGAGGAGAAAAAGGGACACAAATGTCCCCCCTTTACCTGGTCACCTCAAGGGTTTGCCAACCCCTATTTTTGATTGTGCTCTTATCTAATCTGCTCTCTGAGGTCCTAAGATAATACCATTTTCAACTGATGAGAAAAAGGAAAAGGAAGCTATTCACCATACAGAGATGACATCAACCTGGAGCTTTATAAGAACAATGGATGAAATGGGAATTCCTCACCCCATAGTCCATCGTTAGAACTAAATGTAATATACAATTTGACATATAGTTGATATAATCCTAATAACAATATAATAAATTCTCAAATTGCATATCGCGGGATTCAAGTATTTCCTTTTACTCTATCTTTATGAGACACAGTTCCATGAGAAAACTAGGAAGCAATTTAGTTTATGCAAGTAAGAATAGTTTTCATAGAGAAAATTAGAAGTTTATGTGTTCATTGGAAATGTTGGAGATGTAAAGGTCAAAGAAGCTCCCATGAAGATTGATGGAATCAAGAACTAACAGAACTAAAAGAAAAGACATTCCTTTAAGTGACAGAATCAGGTGCCTGCCCATCTCAAGCAGGCAATTTCCAGGAGCTCTAAGAAACTCCGCGTTTCATTTCTGCCATCTTGGAGCTGTTGCTGAAGAGTCCACTTTCATTTCCTCTTCTGTCTTCCAAAGTCTAAATGATTATTAAGTTGTGTATCCTTTTCTATGCTTTGATAACAGTTGTTGACAACTTTATTCATAAATAACAACTCAGTCTTTTATCCCTGGATCTTTAAGGAATTTGGGATCTGCCTTGTGCTGTAGTTGGTGGTGGTAATGGTGGTGGTATGGAGGAGGATGTATATCCCATGCCAGCTATTATTGGGAATGTTGAATTTCTATAGTACATTTCTCTGTCAAGAAGAGATTAGGGACTCAAGGGTCCTGCCTTTAAAATTTTTAAGAAATGAAATACTAGTCGCATGCCAAGCATTTTATGTACTTGGTGCTTATACCTAATCTTCACAACAACATGCACAATAATTGTTGGAGCCAGTAGTGGCACCCAGGGCTTTCTTGCTTCAAAGTAGTTTTCTCTCTTTTATTCGACTATACTCTTCAAGAGCATTTATGGAAGATTTCTTTTTTTTTTTTTTGCCTTGATGATTTATATATATGTTTTCTAACCTGTCAACCACTCATCCCGGTAGACATTTTCCCCACTTTTGCAGATAACTCTGAAATTCAGGGAAAAAAAATCACCCTCCCACAGTTATTAGAGATAGTAAATGGCATAAATTAGTAAATAATGAAACCTACTTTCAGCCATTCTGAGTCTATTTTTAAACAAATCCAAAGCCACTTTTTTAAAGTAGCTTCACAGACAGGCATAAAATAAAAACAAAAAGATTTTTTTTAAGTTGAGGTAAATACAATGATTCTATTTTGAGCTAGAAGAAGCAGCAGAAATAGAATATATTTTATCTGACACACACAAAAAAATGACTATTTAATCCTTTGTCATTACTCAGTTCTGGGCTGTAGGAGGAATGTCCATGGTTGGTGACACTGTCTCCTGCATTTACTCTGATTCTTGTGTTAATCTTACTGTCTTATCTGTGAGTTAGAATTCACTGCCGCTTCTTCAAAGTACTTGTCTAGGATTACTACTGATTCCATTACTGCTGACTCTATTTATTAATTTAGCAAATACTCAGTGTCCACTAAATGGCAGTGGTCAAAAGTATAGATATCAACCCTACCCTGTAGACTTTATCTTGAGTGGGAATAAAGAGAATAAGGCAAACAACCAAATTAATGTATAATTATAAAGATTAAAAGTGACTACATATAAAGACACAGGATTTTCTTCTTCTAAGGTTGCCAAATTGATTGAGGGAAAGCAACTTGGGTGGATATTGGAGAATTAGGCAAGGGATTAGAGGCCATAAAGAGGGGCTTAGACATTATTTTCAGTGCATTTAATACCTGGTTTTAAGCAGAAGGTATCCTAATTTATCTATCATCTATCTATCTTACCTATCTGTCTATCTGCTATGTGGAGAAGACATTATAAAAGTAATGAAAAAATAGAGAGATTAAAAATGATGTGATACCTTCAAATATATTTTTATTGATTTCAGAGAGGAAAGGAGAGGTAGAGAGAGATAGAAACATCGAGTCCACAACCTGGGCATGTGCCCTGACCAGGAATCGAACTGTGACCTCATGGTTCATAGGTTGATGGTCAACCACTGAGCCAAACTAGCGGGGGCTGATGTAATATTTTAATGATCTAAGTGTGCCAGTCAGAATTCTCCAGAGAAACAGAATCAGTAAGATAGATGATAGACATGTAGACTTTTAATATGTTTTTATTAATTTCAGAGAGGATAGGTGAGGAAGGGAGAGGGATGGAGAGCTGGAAACATAAGAGAAATAGAAACATCGGTCAGCTGCCTCCTGCATGGGAATTGAGCCTGCAACCCAGGCATATAAAACCTCCTGGGGCATGGGAGGATGCTTCCTGGGCGAGTTAGGTAGATTTTAAAGAATTGGTTCATATACTTGTGGAGACTGCCAAGTCTGAAATCTATATAGCAAACAACTTTGGGCAAGAGTTGAGGTTTTAGTTTTAAATATGAAATATGTAGTGCAGGCTGCCTGCAGGCTGAAAATTAGGAAGGATATCTGTTTTATAGTATTGAGGCATAATTCCTTTTCTCTAGGAAACCTCAGTTTTTACTCTCACAAACTTCAACTTGATTGAATGAAGTCTAAACTCATTATCAAAGCCAACCTCCTTTACTTAAAGTCAACTAATTTTAAATGTTAATTACATCTATAAAGTACCTTCACAGATTAGTCTTTGACCGAACAACTGAGTGGCATAGCCTAACTAAGATGACACATACAATTAACCATCACCATAGATTACATTGCTGTAAGTAAAATGGGAGAGAAGATGAATTTGTAAAATTTCGAAGTAGAATCTATAGAACTTGGCTGTGGGTAGATGTGAGAATGAAAAAAAAAAAAGGAGAAATCAAGAATTACAGATATATATCCTGAGCAATGAATTTTAACAGCTGTGATGTGGACCAAATTAGTTTATCTTATTTCTAACAGGGGTTCTGTTGATTTCTGCTTAAGTAATATGACTTACATGGTAAGATTACTTTTCATAAACATTTTAAACAGTTAGATAGGCTTGGGACGAAATTTTGTTTCTATCTCTCTAGTTATATTTGGCTAATCCAACTGTAGACTAAAAAGTCACCTTGCCTTCTCCTTCTCATACAGAAAAAATTACATGCAAATAGTAATCAGCTCTTTATACAATAATGTGAAACAGGAGGAAATATAGCCAAATATTTTTGGAAGAAATAGCTCTCAAATGTGCCAATTAAAGTGTCTCTGATATTTATGTATATATATTTTTGCTGCTAATCATAGTAGGTCTGGTTTTATAATCAAAGCTTACATATACTCCACTAGGAACTCGAGAAGATATGCTAACTCAATCAAATATTACTGAATATCATTCAAAATCTAATAAAATAAATCCTTGTCAGATATAAAGTTTAGGAAGAAAGAATACATGCACCAAATATTAAGTATTCGCTCTGCAAGTTGTTACAAATTCCTCATGTTCCCAATTCTGTCATTTCCTTAACTATGAAGTTAAATAGCTTTGAAAAAAAATAAGAGTAGAGATTTCTCAAAGCTGATTCATTGTGTCAGTTTTCTTTCTAAAATAGAATATCAAATGGATAAAGAGAAAAGAATTCTGGACATCAAAAAATTAGAATTAATAATATAGAAAAACAATTTTCTAGATTATTTTCTAGAGGTTGATGAGTACCTTATTTCATTTTATTTCAGATAATGCTTGTTTTGCTATTTTATAAATATCTCTCTATATAAAAGCCTAAGCAACCAGCCAACCAGCTGACTGGCCAGTAGCTATGATGCTCAATGACCACCAAGGGACAGATGCTCAACACAGGAGCAGCCGAGTGACAGCAACTTTGCAGAGTACCCTCTCACACTCTGGGACCCCTTGGGGGATGTTAGACTGCCAGTTTCAGCCGGATCCCTGCAGACCAGGCCGAGGAACCCCACTGGTGCACAAGTCCGTGCACTAGGCCTCTAGTGTTCTCTAAGCCCCAAATGAAAAGTTTGATAATCCACAAAGTCATATTTTTCGAACTTTTAAATGATTAATTTGCCTTCAATTTAAATAAGGTTTAGCCAAATTTCATTGATTTCAGCTCATTAGTATTACTTTATATTTGTAAATTTTCTAAATAAATGAAACTTCCTCTAATTGAGTAAATCAACAGCTTTATGATTACCGTTTTTTATTTCATCATATTTTAGAATCTCATATACAAGGCATACTCTGAGTTGTAACAAATTACTACAGCAGAAATGTATTCTCTTACAGACCTGGAGGCCAAAAGTCTGAACTCAATATGGCAGCAGGATCATGCTCTCTCCAGAGGCTCTAGGAGGGAATCCATTGCTTGCCTCTTGCAGTTTCTGGTGGCTGTTGGCATTCTCCTGCTTGTGGCTGCATCACTCCAATCTCTACTTCATTTTCTATGTTTCCTTCTTGTCTTCTTTCGTATCAATGTAGTCCTCTCTTTTACAAGGACACTCGTCTTTGGATTTATGGCCCATCCAAATAATACAGGGTGATCTCCTCATATCCACATCCTTAATCATACCTGCAAAGATGTTTTGTCTAAGTTAGGTAACTTTTATAGGTTCTAACAATTAGGACATGGACATATTTTGGAGGCTCCATTCAGCCTACTGAAGTAGATAATGTAAGGAATATGAATATGGAATACACAGCAGCATTATTTCCGTAAACGGGCTAGTTATTAAGCTTTCTTCTTCCAGTATCAATCCTATTCTGTATGTAATGCTGTGAATCTGGGCTCGGACCCTACAAACTATGTACTTCCTGCTTGGCCCGCTGGCTCCCCATGGACTCTCTAAAAGGCGGCAAGAAAGGAAACCTGGAAGCCTGGAGGAGGAAGAGATGCTCTTTTTCCTGTTTGTACTTTGTTCCTATTTTTGCTTCCTTTTGTTGTTGTTGTTGTCACTCTGGCAATGAATGCTTTTTCTCACCCAGGGAGTGACAGTTCACTTTGGTAGCAGCACTTAATTCTGATTTATACTTTTTTTCCAACATTAGCTAAACCGACCTCACAATGCTCCTCAGAGACCTCAGCACCAACTGGCTAGAGCTCCTCCCTCAGAGTCTGGGCCCCACTTTCACACGGTTCCAACTCTGACCCCAAGACATTCATCATAGGAGGGCAGTGACTCCTATTCAGATCTGAGTTTCAGTTTCAGAGGACACCTTCTTCAAACTTCTAAGTTGTAATTATTCCAACCTAGGAATAGTAATATATTCAAATGTAACTGTGGAATAAGGTTAAATGTAATATAGTCTAAGAAAGAAGCAAGAGTTAGTCATTCAGAGAAGTAAAAGGGTTTTTTTGTTATTTGTTTTTTATTTTGTCTTCTTTATCTGGACAGGATCCAAGCAGGCTTCATGGGGGAAGTGGTACTTCAGTAGGGTCTTCTAAATCAGTAGATGTTGTTCTGTAAGAGATGGGAATGGGAGAATGGAAGAGTATTTCTCAAGAAAAGTTTTCTAAAAGGTGTCACTTATATTTCTCAAAATATATTTAATAATATGTAACATTCTCTTGTTGATTGAAAGTCATCAAGTTTGTACATTCTCTTGTCATACAACAAAGCCCTCAAAGACTAATGAGTCATTTGTGTCTGTGATTAATAACTATGCATAAGATGCTACTGAAAACTAGGAAACTGAGTTCTTTCTCTAATTTATTCCTGTTTTTATTGGTTACTTCTCATTGGTGCCATTTTGTCTAGCAGCTAGAATCTGCTGGTGTCTGCCCCAGTTATTCAGTATTTCTCTGCTTCCCATCATAAACAGTCTCTTGGGCTTTGTGACAGGTTTTTTTTTTTACCCATCCAGATGCTATTTTAAATTATTTTAATTCAATTGCTGTGTTTTAGAAGCATTGCCTCAGAGTAAGTAGGAATGTTACTACCCATAAATAAGCTCATGCCTGTCTCATCTCAGCTTTCCCTTTCTGGAACAGAAGAGTACAAGTTTTACTTTTATATAGTTCAGTGGTATTCATCTTACAATGATAATCAGAAAGAAAAAAAAAGTGTGCTGAGAGACTTTTGTGACCCAAATATAGTTAACTCACTAGGCCAAAATATGTGGTTCTCTAAAAGGAACCTGCTTTATAAGTTCATAAATAAAAGGATTGAGGACAAACATTAGCTTTTTGACACTGACTGAAAAGTGATGTTAACACAAGTGAATTTTATCAGTAAGGTTGAGTGAATTTGAGGCTATGAGGCCAACTATCTATCTCCCTTTCCTTCCTGTAATGTATGCGGTTTATTGTGTCCACATAGTCTCTTTTCAGAGTTATAAATTATATTATTGATGGAGTCTTGATGATGAAAACCCAGTTGGAGCTTGAAGGTCAAGGCAGAAAACTGCATCCTAAATGTCTGTTTATTGATGATATACAGTACATATAGCAGCACAAAATATGCTGCTACAATTAAAAATCTGTCAACATTTCTAACATACACCATTATTTCAGGGTTTGGTAATGTAGTCATTTATCCTTACTTTTCCTTGAATGATGTGATGCAAGGCCTCAGCTGTGGGAGGAAGCCTTTAAGTTCTTTCAACAAGATTATAAGAGATTTATTTGTTTTTTTTTCCTTTCTTTCTTCTTTTAGCTACTAAGTGATAAACAACAAAAGTTAGTCTAAGCTAGTTTTCAGCAGTCTTATAACTAAAAAATAGCACCACTATGTAGGCCATATATTTTTTAGCCCCAAATGTTTAACTCACGTGAATGTTAAAAAATAAACTGTTTTATGTTAACTTGTATTTATGTTAAAAGAAAAGCTTAGAAATATTTTTAAAAACTGTCTGGCTTCTTTCTACTCTCTTATCAAATGCCTAAAAGTACAGCCAAACATAAGTAAGTTTGATTCATTGGTGTTTTTAATAGGAAAACAAAAATACAATAAATAAAGTTTTTTAAAAATTAATTAGCTCTTTAATTTAGAAAGAGTTTGTTATTATGTGACCTGAACCTTTAGATTGATGTTGTTTAGTATTGTAGCTGCCAGCAACATGTGGCTATTGATAACCTAAAATGTAGTTAGTTCAATTTGAGTTATTGAATGTATAAAATATACATTAGATTTTAAGACTTGCTACAAAAAGTAAAGTGAAAATTATTACATGAATCATTTTATTGATCCTTATATTTATATTTACAACAATTACAGTATTAAGTTAAATATAATATAATTAATTCACCTGTTTTCTTTTACTTAGTGTAGTGTAGCAAAATTACATATGTGACTTGTTATAATTCTGTTGAACAATGTCACTCTAGATGTATCCAAGGATCCTATTTTCGTGTAGCTGAAATAACCAATTCATCCTATTTTCCCGTAAATGAAATAACCAATTGATTTGAATTGACTCACTGCAAGATAGTCTTATCACATTTTCAAAATAGTACAAGATAGTAATAAAACCTTTAAAAAATGTTTCCCTCCCCAAACCGTGGTGGTGATGATGCTGTTGGTGTTTGCAATAGTGGATAACAAGTAAACCAGGAAAAGTTTAAAAGAAAAGTTAAATTATGTATACCATAAGAGTATATGAGGTATTAAGCAAAACAAACTCAGAAAAATCTCAAAAAAATTTAGTTGAATATAAATGTATTCATCTATGATGCTTAATAAGATAGAATGGAAGAATATTTTATTTGTCCTTGAGTAACATAAATTGTTTTCAGGTGAAATTACTCATAGTAATAATAATAATATGTAGAATATTACTCGAAATTCACCTTGTAGATACTTAACTTTTGAAACAGTAATCAGGTGTTTCTAGAGTTTCACTGGCTATTTGCTTAATTATTTTATTCATTAATTCAGTTATGTGCCTATTCTGTTAGAGGCATTATTCTTGGAACTCAAAAATCCAAAGACAAAGTAATTTTTCTTTCACCCCTTTTTGGAAGGTTCTTTCACATTCTCCTGGTAATTTGCAATATTTCCTAACCTGAATTCATTCAACTCTGTAATCATGAATGAAATTGTTTTGGACATCCTATCAAAAAGAATCACATCTATCTCACCCCCAAGTGTTTTCATACAACAATGTCACAATGATCAAATGAACAAAAACAAAAAACAAACAGAGTCAGCATCATGGGAGACCATGTGGGCTACAAGAGTTACACTAGTGGTTGGGCAGGGCATGACCATACATGAAGTTTTAGTGAACTGTTGCAAGCCTGAAGGAGGAAGAAATTCCACCTTTTGCTCCTCTTGAGTTCCTACAGCTAAACTAATATTAAAATAGACACAAAAACAGATGAACAGCAGAAATATCAATTTAATGGCAATCATAAATGATGCTCCCAGAAGTGATCAACTAGCCAGCTGTTTATACTTTTTAGACACACAAAAAAGCAATGCATTTGTGAAGAATTGACAGGACAAAGACACAGGTTTAGGTGCTTATTAGTGAAGAAGAATCTAAACAGAAAGTGGACTAGTGATACTAAAGAAATACAGAGGATTGTTTATACAGGCTTCTGGGCCCTGGATTCCTTGACCCTAGTGATAACGGTGCCTGACTTAGCCCCTGGAGCAAGAAGGCACCTTTCAAGGGAGAGATTTGTTATCCACCTGGAAGGAGACAAGGAAAGGTTCAAAGTACCCTTCTTGCTTTGGCTGTTCGTCAAGTAACTTTTATTCAAACTAATCACTATGCCATGGTGGGATATTTTGAGGCAAACTTCCTTGGGCCCCAACGAACATAAGTGCTAAAATTGAATACTATGGCATTTTAACTGAACTAGCACAGCTGCTTCCAACGCTTTTGTTCATCCCTTATTTCTTACCACAGGCATCTTTTTCACCCTCTCTCCTGTCTAAGATAAAGAGATGACCTTTTCAAGCCTTTCCAAAACTAACCTGCTCATCTCTCTCTTTTTTTTCCTGCCTCCTGTCCTTACTCCATCAATTTCACAAATCTTCTCAGTATCATATTTTACACAATTCTAATTAGTCGTGGCTGTGGCATTGACTTCTACCTTCTGCTTTGAAAAAATACTCCCAAGACATATCTTAAAACAAATTTAAAAACACCTCCCTCAACTCTTCTTCACTACCATGCCCTCCTCCATGCATTTGACAACCACTGACTAAGCATTTACATGTTTTAGCTAATTCAATTAATATAAAAATTCTAAACTGTAAGGATAGTCCTGTGCTTCATAATGGCATTTTGGACAATGAGGGACCACATATACAGCAGTGGCCCCATCTATACTAATAAAAGGGTAATATGCTAATTAGACTGGACATCTTCCAGATGGCCTTCCGGACAAAGGCACAGTGGTAGGACCAAAGCAGAGGCAGTTAGGGGCGATCAGGCTGGCAGGGGAGAGCAGTTAGGGTGATCAGGTCAGCAGGGGAGAGAAGTTAGGGGGATCAGGCTGGCAGGGGAGAGCAGTTCGGGGGATCAGGCAGGCAGTTGGACATCCCCTGAGGGATCCTGGATTGGAGAGGGTGCAGGCCAGGCGGAGGGACCCCCTCTTCCCAGTGCATGAATTTTGTGCACGGGGCCTCTAGTAAGATTATAATGGGGCTGAATTTCCTGTAAGAAATGGAGGAGTATGTGATTCAGGAGGAATATATTTTCTCTGAAGGGAATAATATCTGTGGGGCTTGGCAATAGAGTGCCTCTCACTCAGTTTTATGTGCACAGAGGATATCCAGTGAGTCAGCCACTGAGGGCATTTTGGCCTCCCAGATATTACTTGATGGTCTTCAGAGTACATTGTTGTAATTCTTTGTTGAGGACCTAAGATCCTGTAAAAGGGCACAGATTCACAAGAGCTACCTTAACAAATATTAAGTGCCCACTGTCACTTTAGTAAATGTTTGATGTGGTAGTATGGGGCCAGACTTTCTGCACTTCAGAAATATGTTCAAGTTGAATGATAAAACATCATAAGTTTTATTCTCTTTTTTTATTGAATAACACAAAATTCCTTAATCTGACCCCTGCTCCTTAATGTAATAGTAAAAAAACACATTGCCATGATAATTCCCTAAGTTCCTTTATTTCTCCATCTTGGTCTTTTACTCTGGCTGATCCTCAGACCATCTTTCACCCCCTTCTGAAAGTAATTTTTTTTTGGAGACCTATGCCTTATCCAGCCAGTTTCTCCTCAATATTTCCTGTCAATTCAGCCCATAACCCTGTTCATGGAGTACCACTGACAATTTCCATGTTTCTTTTCTGAACCTGTTGAAAGGAAGCAAGAAGTGTGTGGTGATTTGATAATAGATAAGACAGGCTTCTGTGGATATGTCCCACAGCTTGTACATTCAGCAGTCTCCCTTATCCATGGGACATACTGTGGGCATCAATTCAGCATCAACAGGAATTCCCAATTTGGAGTGCAGTGAAGAAGGAAACTTTATTCAGTTCAAAACAACTCAGTAGTGATATATTGTGGCTGTAAAATAGCACAACTGTGAGGCAGCCCAGGGACCAGGTAACCTTGGGACCAGACCCCTCTCTGCTCCTCGATGGTCTGCTCTGTTGGTGCTGGTCTTTTTTGCGCTGCACTGTCCCTACTCTATTCTAGTCTGTTTTGTTCTGTTTCAGTCACCTCTAGTCTGCTCCACTCTGCTCTAGGGAAAGGGCTTTGATGTTTTAGCTGAGCTGGGGAGAGGCAGTCTTTGGTCTGCCCTGGAAAGGGACTGTGCACTCTCAGTCAGAGGGGAGCTGGCTTATAGAGATTAAAGTCCCCATTCCTGGTCTTTGATTGTCTGCCTTCATACCAATGAGGACTCCAAATCCTTGCAGTTTGATTGTTCCAAAGGGCACTTTCCTGATTGGTCAGAACAGAGCCGCTCTGATTGGTGGATGATGGTGTTGGTGATGATATAGTTGCACAGCTCTAATTGGATGGGGAAAGCCTCAGTTTTATTCATGGATTCCAGGAACTCCTTTATGAGGGCTGGCTCAGAAGGCAGAAATAGTGCAGGCAGGCAGTTTACTGCAGAGGCAGGTAGTTCAGTGCAGGCTTCTCCATGAAGTACGTTCACATAAGAAGTCCCTGTGTAGAAATGGCTGCTAGGCTCTGATTTTTAAAAATTTGAGCCCAATTATCCACCAGGAGTCCTTTTTATGAGGCATCTTCTACCTCAGGGTCTGCAATATGTTTCAAGACCCCAGTGGATACCTAAAACCATAAATAATACTGAACTCCACATATCTGATGTTTTTTCCTATACATGCATAGTTATGATAAAGTTTAATTAATAATGTAAGCTCAGTAAGACTGCTAACAATAACTATTGATCAAATAGGATATTTATAACACAACACTTTAATAAAAACTATGTGAATGGCTCTGGGCCCATTATTAAGTAAAATAAATGTGGCTTAAACACTAGTACTGTGCTACCATAACTGTCTAACTGATAAATGGATGACTACTAAGTGACTAATAGAAGGGCAGTGTACACAGTGTGGGTATGCTGGCCAGAGGGGTGATTCATATTCTGGGCAGGACAACAGGATAGTGGGAGATTTTATTATGCTACACAGAATGGCATGCGATTTAAAACATAAGTTGTTTATTTTTCTGGAATTTTCCATTTAATATTCTTGGACCTACTTAACCACAGGTTAGTGAAAGTGCAGAGAGTGAAACCGCTGATAAGGGGAGGCTAATGTAATGAAGGGTTTTCTATCTTGACCACAAAATAAAATAATTAGTCCTTATTGTAATACTTTCAATACATTTGTTTAGTTTTCACTGTCTTTTATTCTTATCAATTTGTATTACTAATAAATGTAGTGTTTGATAGTATAACAAGCAGCTTCCTGCTCAGTTATATGATTTAGAAGGAGAACATTAGACATTTTCTTTCATAGTTCAGTGTGGGACAGATCCTCTCTCTCTCTCTCTCTCTCTCTCTCTCTCTCTCTCTCTCTCTTTCTCTCTCTCTTAATAACATTTATTCTTACACATAAGTGATAAATATGTAAATAGCAAGAATGAAAAACAAATGGTTCCAAAATACCATCAGAGGTAATTTTCTCTGAGCTGATGTTTTATGTGTCAGTAAAACCACAGGAGGGCAAAGCTGGCATGTTTTATCTTCAACATCTTCATTTATTCACAGCTGTTCAATAGTAAAATAACAATTGTTATCACTGTACCTCATCTCCATTTGGAAAATAAATAGCAATTTTCAAATTCATTAGAAAAAAGAAGCAAAGTTTGCCTGGCTATGTGGGGGTTGGCAGAGAGGTTCAATGAAGTCTTTGTAAATAATGTATCATGTCAAATTTTTAAAAAATTAAGACTAGACAGCATAGACCCAGAAACATAGAAACATGAACAGGCTATTGAAATTCAGAGCGAAAACAGAGGAGGGTGGGTGGGAAGAGATCAACCAATGAACTTGTATGCATATATGCATAACCCAAGGACATATACAATGGGTGGTGAGGGCCTGGGCGGGCAGGGGACAGGAACAAGATGGAAGAGGTTAATGGGAGGAAAAGGAGAACCTATGTAATACTTTCAACAATAAAGATTTTAAAAAAAGACTAGAATCATTAGAAATGTTTCATGATGAGTGTATCTGTATCACAGTTATTTGATTTATTTCAGTGATTTAAATACCATTATTTTTTCTCTTTCCTTTTCATGTATTTGCTGGCCTTTGGGTTCACGTGTTCAATTATCTTCATTGTTTTTAGATACATGAGTTTAGTGTTGAAGTTAGTTACTGACTGCAAGTTCCCAGCATTGCTTCTTCTGATTTTTTTTTAATTTGAAATGTTATTTGAATTTTATAGTCAATACCAATTTTTAAAGGATAAAATATCTGAAAATTCATTTAAAAATGAAAACCTAAATAATACGAATGTTTTGCAATTTGATTCTATATCATCTTACCTTCCAGTTATTCTCAAATTATCAGAAATCAAATTAGCACAAACATATACATATATTTTAATATATAAATTATTTCTATTTGATTTTATTTGGATTTTATGAGTGTTTCTAAAATAATGGAAAATATATAAATCTCTATTATAACTTAATTTTAAGCTTGTAGTCATTAGTATTAATAAATATTGCAAATAAATCTGAAAGATATTTTTGGAAAAATATTTGTATCTCACATAATTATATAAAGGTAAAGAATTGTCTAATGTAACAGTGGAAACTAAAATAATATGAAATTACATAATTTTCTATGATGTCTCTTCAAATCCTTATCAGTCTATCACTTTTGAGTTTCTTCATATTTTAGACAAATGAATTATCTTCACCATCTTCTGAAGAAAGGAAGTTATAACAAAATTATTTGAAATTTATTCTCCATTTTGAAGTCCATAAGAAAAAAAATGCAATAACTCTTTAACTTCAGGGTTTTGTTTTATTTTAAGATGTTGGCCACATACACAGTAAACAAGAGCTGTGAAATGACTCTTTTCATTTAATGTGAAACTCAAAATTCTCTTTTGAACTGAGGCCGCTTTTCTAATTCTTTTGTACCCCATGTAGTACTTTTAATAAATACTTTAGGAAGGAGTTCCCATGATAATTGCATTTACTTGATTTCTATCAACTTCTTTCAATTTCTTCCTAGCTTTTCTAGATATAATTAAATTAATGTAGTCATTACCATGTGCTTTCTTCCATTTCAATCCCAACCTCCAACCTGTTTTCTGTAAGAATTTTTTAATATTCCACTTATAAGTGAGATAATTTAGTGTATGCACTTTCAATAAATTTATTTATTCTTAAGCGAGACATGATTAGTTTAACCAAATCATACCTTCTTTGAATTGGGTACCTCAGAATTCAACCCTCTGTCACCCATGCAGGGGTGGGCAAACTTTTTGACTCGAGGGCCACAATGGGTTCTTAAACTGGACCGGAGGGCCGGAACAAAAGCATGGATGGAGTGTTTGTGTGAACTAATATAAATTCAAAGTAAACATCATTACATAAAAGGGTACGGTCTTTTTTTTCAATAGTTTTATTCATTTCAAACGGGCCGGATCCGGCCCACGGGCCGTAGTTTGCCCACGGCTGGCTTAGAGTGAGAATGAACGTATTTTCATTTAGAATTGCCAAAGCAAAGAATTGACATTTCCACTATTTGCTTACAATATGG
>NW_006295391.1:4195855-4202256 GCF_000327345.1 Myotis davidii | reverse complement strand
ATATGTACATGTATATATAATATTTCTCTCATCCCCTGTCTCTTGACTCTTGCAACCACCAACTTGTTCTATGTGTCTAAGACATTACTGGTATAATTTTTTTTTTATTTTACATTCCACATATAAGAAAAAATAAAACAGTATTTGTCTATTTCATGTAGCATAATGACCTTGACATTCATCCATGGTGTTTCAAAGGGCAACATTTCATTCTGATGGCTAAATAATTATATTTATGGAATTTGTTACATACAATATATAAGATAAATGTAGTATAAATAATATAACGTATTTCATAAACAATGTACAATATTCCACATATGTGTGGTGTATATTTCACAACTTTACTGAATTTGTTAGTTCTAACAGGTTTTTTTTTTTATGTAGTCTTTAATGTTTGTGTATACTATAATGGTATGTAATCTGCAAATAGTGACAGTTTTATTTTTTCCTTCCCAATTTCAACGTCTTTTTTTCCTTCTTGCCCAATTGTTTGATTAGGCTTCCAATATTAGGTTGCATAAAAGTTTCCAGAGTCAACTCCTTGTCATGCTCATAATCTTAAAGAAAACACTTTAGTCTTCCACCATTAAGTATGTTAGCTTGGCCTTTTTTAGGGGTTTTCTCTATTATATTGAGTTACGTTCCCTCTCTACACACTTTTTTGAGAGTTTTTATTATAAACGGATATTGAATGTTGTCAAATGCTTGTTCTGCATTTTGTATACAATCAACTTCAAATAATCAATAGGAATTTACCTACACAGTACTTATATTTGGAAAAAATTAATAGGACTTCAAAATGAGATGCTTTTAGTTTTTTAATTTGTATAGTAAATTGTATATGGATCCATTTGTCTACAGGTATATACCACAGCATTTTATTTCCTTGTGCTGGCAAAGGCAATTACAGATAGAAATGCTACAAAGAGTTCTGAGAGTATTTACTCAGCTGAGAGAACAGCACGAGAGCATTCCCTTAAAATATTATTCTTGTCTCATTTTCAAAGTAAATATTTAGTAAGTTAACATGTGTAACAATTCTATAAAACGTGAAAGGTGATTTTTCTAGTTTTGAGAGTAATTTAATATTAAAACATTACTCTAGTAAGTACGTTAACTTTTAAGATCAATGTTCATAGCTTCAATAGGTCAATCACTCTAATTTGTACTGATGTTTTCTTCCAGCTAAAATTAAACAAACATTATAATGTCCTGTTAGTCTTAAGTTTTCAAGTTATCCTGAATAATACACTTGCTATTCAAGAGAAATCATGCAGTTTTTTCCTCAATGCAGTCATTTTAAAATGTCAATTATATGAATTACTTAAATTCTTCTGGTGAAAAAATACCTTTAGTTATTAAGGAAACTATATGCTGTTAATAACTATAAATTCAACAAGAAATGTATATGTAGATACATTTTATTGAAAATTGCATAAAACCATACTCAAATTAGCTTAAATAGTGAAATAGTCTGACACATAATTGAGTCAAGAAGAAAAGATTTTCAATTGTTTGATTCAGCATCTCTATGATATGACTAAGCAATAAGTTTACTTTTTTGTTTCTCTGTTCTGCCTTCTATGAAGGCTGATTTTTCTTCTGTTGGAATTTAAAGATTTTATATCCATACCCTTCGTATTGTAAGGGATAAAATGGATTATCTTTTTAGCTATCTCAGAAAAACAAGAAACTACTGCTTTTAGAATCCTGCAGAAAGTCTCTCTTCAAACTTCATTTCCGAGATTTGGTCTTATAGCCATTGCTGAAATAATCTATTTGGTTAAAGAATTACCTATGCTGACTTAATTAAGACTGTGTTATCTAAATCAATATTATGGCAATTGGAATCAGAGGAGCCAGGTTATCCTATTAGGATCTACCCCTGGAGCTTTACCCACAAAACATACCATATATGGTAAATACTGCATAGAATATTTATAGAGTTTGCACTATACGCCCATAAAAAGTATATGAAATAGAGGGACAAGATACACAAAGACATTTATTACAAAGCAGTGTTTCTAACTAATATATACATAGAATAATAGGTATATAGCCTAATATAAACATAGGATAAAGTAAAAACTCATATAAAATATAAAAATAAATCATTGCATACTATGTAGTATTCTAAATGCATTATATGGGCATTATACTAAAATAATATTTTAATTTATTCATTATGTGCTTGTCTTTAAACATAAATTAAACTTTTCTTTTCTGTCCCTGAGCACCTAATACAGTGACTTACTTATATTAGATTATTAATAAGGGTTGTTAGTTATAATAAAGTAAAAAAAATCAATATTGGCTCAATTACTCACTTTGTTTAAATAGACACAGCCTAAATTATAAACTTGTGGCTTTGGAGTGAACTTTTAAAAACAAATAGCTTTCCATCAGTGGAATCAGAAAATAAAAGAAAAAGAAAAAGTTGAATTACCTATTTTGTTTCATTTTGTGTCCTCAGCACTGCTGTTTACTAAAGGTAATGAAGATAAGGAAAGAAAAAGAAGAAAGGTCAAATGCAAATATTTGGCACATAGATTAAAGGATATTATGTTAATTGTCAAAGGACTAGAGCATTCACATGAAGTTGTCCTTGGAGGGAGACAGATCTTAATTGCTGATGAGCATAAGCTAAAATACTAAAGAAAAGGAGTTCCTAATAAGTTAAGAAAAAAAAGTTATCTAGATATTGAGATTTAGGTCACACATCTAATTAGAGATAAAATAAAAAACAGCAGTGATGAAATGACAATAAAAAAAAAAAAAACACAATTACATGAGGGTGAATAAGAAGTGGTCAAATGTATCACCATCTTCTCCAAATTCTGGAAGGTGCAAAAGATTGAGTTAATCTTTGTCTGATTTTTCTGTCCTCTTTTGATATATTGACAGTTATGAGTGCAGAAATAGAATTTTTCTTTGTTGACAAATCATCCAGCACTGTACCATTCAAGAAGTCTATGCTTTGAATGTTGTCTGAAGAGATATTCTCTTTCTCAAAAACCTTCTCTTGAGAAATAATTGTAGCTAGGTGGACTGAGAAGTCTTGAGACACTGACTATAGAATACAGTTGTTTACTGTTCTCTGTTATATTTTATATGTAACCTTAATAGAAACAGACAGAATCATTTTTGTTCATTTCTTGAGCTGAAATTCAGCAATTTATCCATGTTTTGTTTTTTAAAAACAAAAACAATATGATGCTGTGATGGTTAACTTATTTTTTTGTTTAGTGAAAAAAAAAAATCCCCCAAAATCAGATTTTAAAACTTCTAATGAATCGACACAGATATCCTAACTTTGTAATGCATACCTCATGTAGACTATTTGGCACAATTTTCCAAAAGTGTCTTCTGAATTTAGCCAGTCATTTAAAATACTGTTAAATCTGCATCATGTATTGTGCTCTAACAATGATATCAATAGAGAATAGAGAACAGATGCCTACAGCAACGTAAGTCCTCCCTCTCCCACAGGGAAGAAAAAGACTACCAAATTATATCAATTATCCAAAATTCCATTGAAAATCATCCCAAAGTTTAGTGGTTTAAAACAACTATATATTTTGTCCATAATTCTTTAATATGGCCATCTAGGCTGGGCTCAGCTGGGCAATTCTTCTGGTCCAGTGTATATCTCTTGGCTGCTTTTATGTCTATAACCAGTGCCTCTTGCTAGGACAGGAAGGCCTTATTAGAACAGCTCCTCTCTGTTCCTTATGTTCTCTTTTTTTCTAGCACACTAACCCAGGATGTTTACATAGTGCCTTGGCAGGATCCCGGAGAAAGAGAGGAAATATGCAAGACCTTTTGAGGCATAGACTCACCACATATGCCACATTCTCTTGGTCAAAGCAAATCTTAAGGTCAAACCAGATTCAAGAGGTAGGGAAATACACCCCACCTCTTGACAAAAAGATCTGCAGAGTCACATTTTGAAGTGGCCCGCATACAGGAAGGAGAGATATTATAACCATTATTGTGAATAATCTATCACAGGTGTATTTCTGCCTAGGTTGTCTGCATAGTTTATGGCTTGACCATATCAACAATAGTCTTAATTCTCATTTTGCATTTGCTGGTATAGACCAAGTTCAAATGTGTACTGTATAGAGTATAGTCATGTCTTTTGTGAATTCTCGCAGACATAGTATCAAATAATATTTTCTAATGTTGATATAAATATAGCAATCCACTATTACCTATGGAGTACAGTCAGTATAATCCCTGAAAAGAGTTAGCAATCATTGCAAGAAATTGAGTTTGCCTTTCCTCTCTGCAGTCAGCATGTACATCCAGTCAGTTTGGAAGACATGACTTATTATTTAGTGTGATTTTATTTAGGAGTTTCTCAAACATGGGATATAATGAACGTTAATTCAAGTGTAGGTTGGGTGGCATCCTGTGCCCATATCTTACTAACAAAAGCCTAGGCGGTCCTCACGCTGTCACACTGTGTTGTCCTCATGCTGTCACAAGACGGCTGTGCACACAGCGGGTGTGTGGAGCAGGGACAGGGCTCGGCTGCTGCTCCATGTGGCTTCCGCTGGGGTTTCTGCAGCCCCATGCATGCCACAGCCCTGCACGAGCTCTGGGGGTGGGTCCAGGTTCCCAGGGACCCTGCGCACGCCATGGGGGCGGGTCCCAGCGGCTGCTCTGTGCAGCTTCTGTAGGGGTTCCTGTGGCCCCGTGCCCATCACAGAGGCAGGACCCCTGGCTCTGGCCTACCTCTTTGGGGCAAGCCATCCATGAGCCCCAGATGGGTGGGCAGGGCCTACCTCTTTGGGCTAATCAATCATGAGGCTCCCACACTGTGAGAGGGCACAGGCCAGGCTGGGGGGGGGGACCCCCCAAGTGCACAAATTTCATGCACTGGGCCTCTAGTACAAATATAAGCAGAGACATTTGAAAGAGGCTATCATTTCCATCATTTATCTGCTAATTTACATTCAAGGAAATGACTCATGAAGACTTCAGATACCTTTATTTCAAAATTCATTCTCTTCAGTTTCCCTTTGCATTGCTGAGTGGAAAAGATTTGTCAGTTGAGTAAAGATGCTTCATCTCCTTCACTGATTATTAATTAGGTTTCTGAATTTGGTGCTGCTCTTTCCTGGTCACCGTGATGTGTCATTGAAACAGACCCATTAAAATGAGTGATGTGTGTTGTAATTTCATTAGTGTCATCAATAATGTATTACACTTTCCTTTTAGTAGTCTCTTTGTGTGTGTGTGTGTGGGGGGAGGGGTCAGGATGACTGTGTATGAATTACATTTATAAGATTCAAATTGTTACAGATGAGGGAAGATAGGCATGAGGGTGGAATTAATGTTATTTTAAACAGGATTAACTCCTAAAAATGATTTCAATTAAATAATATTTTAATTAAGTCTGATGTCTCTACATACCATACTGAGAAACATGTTGTGTGTATGCAAATAGGATGGTGATTTATTGACTAAATAACACAGCCCGTTCTTTCTCCAAGGAAACTTTTCTGAACTCGACTAAAGCAGGTATGTATAAGACCAGGAGTGGTTCACTGAGGAATACAATTATTATGGATAGAAAGGACAGACACTTGACATGGAAACTCTTCAAATGTATTTTTTCTCTTGTCACTCTTTTTTTTCCCTTCTAGATATGTGCCTTTTGACTATCTAATCTGAAAAATATGGGTCCATAAATGAGAAACAGAAACATGTTTGGTACTCTGATATAATATATATTGTTGAAATCTTACCTCCTTTTAAGTGAGGTTTAATTTTGGTGACATTACATGGGAATAAAAAGAATTTTGACTTAGAAACTTTTACTGGAAGCATTGATCTAACTAAAATATTTTAAAAGGCAGGAAGTATTTGCATATCAAAAAATTGCACAATGGTAGTTTTGCTTCCCAGGAATGATCCTGGAGTATTTAGGGTTAATTATTGATCCTGTAAGAAAGTTCTCAGAACTAAGAAATATATAAGAATATATGTGATTAAATGTAAAAACATGGCTGAGTTTTGGTTTGTTTTTTTCTTTTCCCATTTAAATATTAAAATTAAAGTAATGTGAAGGTACATTTTTGGAAAAGGGCTCCAATACAGAAATTTATTTTATACTAGAGGCCGGGTGCATGAAAATTCATGCACTGGAGGGGTGTCCCTCAGCCCGGCCTGCCCCCTCTCACAGTCCAGGAACCCTGAGGGGAGGGAGGCAACCCGGCAATCAGGGGAAGGCAATGCCCCATCACACCTCTGCCGCTGCCACTGCCGGCAGAGCAAGCCTCAGCCGGCCCTGGTTACCTGAGGCTCGGGCAGCCCTGGGCAGCTGGGCATCCGACATCTGAAGCTTGCCTGCTCCTCTGGCCAGCCCTGGGTGGCTCGGGGTGTGTGAG
>NW_006295391.1:4176763-4191968 GCF_000327345.1 Myotis davidii | reverse complement strand
CAAATTTATTTTTTCTCTTGTCACTCTTTTTTTTCCCTTCTAGATATGTGCCTTTTGACTATCTAATCTGAAAAATATGGGTCCATAAATGAGAAACAGAAACATGTTTGGTACTCTGATATAATATATATTGTTGAAATCTTACCTCCTTTTAAGTGAGGTTTAATTTTGGTGACATTACATGGGAATAAAAAGAATTTTGACTTAGAAACTTTTACTGGAAGCATTGATCTAACTAAAATATTTTAAAAGGCAGGAAGTATTTGCATATCAAAAAATTGCACAATGGTAGTTTTGCTTCCCAGGAATGATCCTGGAGTATTTAGGGTTAATTATTGATCCTGTAAGAAAGTTCTCAGAACTAAGAAATATATAAGAATATATGTGATTAAATGTAAAAACATGGCTGAGTTTTGGTTTGTTTTTTTCTTTTCCCATTTAAATATTAAAATTAAAGTAATGTGAAGGTACATTTTTGGAAAAGGGCTCCAATACAGAAATATTTTATACTAGCCCGGCCTGCCCCCTCTCACAGTCCAGGAACCCTGAGGGGAGGGAGGCAACCCGGCAATCAGGGGAAGGCAATGCCCCATCACACCTCTGCCGCTGCCACTGCCATCAGCTCAAGCCTCGGCCGGCCCTGGTTACCTGAGCCTTGGACAGCTGGGCAGACGCCATCTGAGGCTTGCCTGCATCTCAGGCCGGCCCTGGGCAGCTGGGGGTCTAAGGGGACTGGGGGACTCCGGAGGCAGGCACGCCTGCTGCCCCAGCAGGGTTGAGGGGACTAGGTATCTCCATCTTGTGGCTATGGGCACTGCCATCTTTGAGGGCATGGCAGTCAATTAGCACATTCCCTCCTTATTGGCTGTGGGCACTGCCATCTTTGCAGCCTGCTGCTCAGTTGTTTGGTCGTCCCTCACTAACCCCCCTGATGGCCTGGTCACCCCACGCAGCCTGTTTGGTCGTCCGTTGGATTGTGACAGTTGCTTAGGCTTTTATATATTTAGATAAGCAGTAAGCTAAGTGGGCTTTAGTACACAAAGAGAAATAGGAAAGGATGAGCTAGTTCTGAAAATCAGTAGGAGAAATTATCTTTCTCATAAAAATTTAAAGATATCTTTGGTATCCTCAATTTATTTTAAGGTAAAGCAATCTATAAAGGTGAAAAGTTTCTATTATAATAAAGATCAACTAACTCTAGTTATATCAGCAGCTACCCAAAATGAAAGTTGTTTTCTTATGATGAAAAACTCAGGTTATTTTTTTTTCCTACTAAAATATCAGTATCTGTAGTTTTATGCTGATTTGTATCCAGTCTGGATAGAAACGGATATGAGTATTTATCTTACATAATAGCTTGCACAGCCTACTACTTGATGCATGTAGCATATGGAAAATGTGTTCAGTTCCTTGTAGAATTTCACCAGCCAAAAAAGGATCCATTTCTATTTGCATGGTCTGTTTACAGTCATTTAAAAAATATGTTACTGTGTTGCTTCCTAGTTAGAAAAAGCAAATGTTGGCACATTACAGACTCCATTACATTGGTCTTTAGGAAATATATGTATTGCTTTCCAGTTAATAAAAATATCAACAATAATCACACTTGTGCTTTCAACCTAAACATTCTCTTTAGGATGTATTTTTATTTCTCCACATTATCTCTCTCCTAGATATTTTATAGGAGTATGGTTGAAATTTTTCATACTATATGAGAGCCTATGCTTATGCTTAAATGACTTGTCATGGAAGGATTAATCCTGCAACCTTTATAAGCATATTTTATTAATATCATCTTATCCTTAAATAGAATATTAATAATATTAATGATATTTAACATTTAATAACCCTAGAATGTTAGGTAGAAATGTGTTCCATGCCAGTGACTTTCAAAAATGTATAAAAGTCACTGTAACAGCATGATAATCATTAAACATGCTCTACATAATATATTAATTGCACTAGTACAATTCATTTAGGGGGCATTTCTGGATAACAAGGGTGATAATATTTTTGACTCTCAGCATGCTGAGCCCTCAAGGAATGGAAGTATTTGGTAGAGCTTTTGAAAATATATATTACATTCATAAGTTCTGGAAATATATTTTCCAGGAAATGATTTACAATTGAACATGGATAAAGGGGAGAGAATTCAAAATATAAATATTATGAAAACTGATTAAGTATAGTTATTATACTGATTTATTTTTATTAGTAAGTCAGTATAAAAATAAATCAATATAATAACTGTGATAAGGAGTTCTTGTTAAAAGATTAAATAATTACATTTTAAACTTTTTATCCTTGAAATACCTTAACTATTAAATCATTTGTGTTACTATATATGTTTGTTTATTTTTTTTAATATATCTTATTGAATTTATTACAGTTACATTGGTTAAAAAAATTGGTTTCAAGTGTATCATTCTATAATACATCATCTGTATATTGTATTGTTTGTTCATCACCATAGTCTTGGCTCCTTCCATCACCATTTATACCCCTTTACCCTCTTGTGCCTGCCCCCATTCCCCTTCCCTCTGATAATCAAATGCTGATGTCTGTGTCTGAGTTGTGGGGTTTTGTTTTGCTTTGTTATTTTGTTTTATTTAATCCCTTCACTTATTTCACCCAGCCTCCTCACCCCTCTCCCATCTAACAGCTCTCAGTCTGTTCTCTGTATCTATGAGTCAGTTTCTATTTTGTTTTGTTCATTAGATTCCACATATAAATGAAATCATATGATATTTGTCTTTCTCTGACTGGCTTTTTCAGTTAGCATAATACCTTGTAGGTTCATCCATGCTGTCTTGAAAGGTAAGATTGTTCTTCCTTTTTATGGCTGAGTAGTATCCCATTGTATAAATGTTCCACTGCTTTTCTATCCACTCATCTACTGATGGGCACTTGGGCCGCTTCCAAATCTTGGCTATTATAAATAGTTCTTCAATGAAAATAGGGGTAGAAATATTATTTAAAACCCATGCTTTGGGTATTTTCACATATATTCTGAGAAGTGGAATCACCATCATCATAAGGTAGTTTCATTTTTAATATTTTGAGGAAACTCCACAGTGTTTTTCACAGTGGTTACACTAGTCTGCATTCCCACCAACAGTGAACAAGGGTTTTCTTTTCTCCACATACTGGTTAATACTTGTTGTTGGTTGATTTATTGATGATAGCCATCCGGACAGCTGTGAGGTGATATCTTATTGTACTTTTAATTTTCATTTCTCTGATGATTTGATATTGAGCATCTTTCATTTGTTACTGGCCATCTATATGTCCTCTTTGGAGGGGTGTCTATTCAAGTCATTTGCCTATTTTTTTAAATTGGATTGTTTGGTTCTTTATGGTTTTGAGTTGCATAAATTCTTTAAAATTTTGGATATTAATAAAGAAATAATTACCAGGTATATCATTGGCAAATATATTCACCCATTCAGTGGGTTGTCTTTTCATTTTGTGGATGACTTTCTTTGCTCTGCAAAAACTTTTTAGTTTGATGTGGTCCCATTTGTTTATTTTTTCTTTTGTTTCCCTTGCCTGAGGAAATGTATCAGAAAAAATTATGAGAAATGTCTGAGATTTACTGCCTATGTTTTCTTCTGGGATTTTTATAGTTTTGAGCCTTACATTAAAGTCTTTAGAATAGTATATTGAATTCTATTACCCATTTTCAACAATTACCTAATGGTCAATCTTGTTCTGCCTATACTGTCCATAACGCCACTCTCCTTTTCACCTAAAATACTTTGAAGCAAATCCAATACATGATAACCTTTCACTTACAAACATCACTGTGTGTATCTCTAAAAGATAAGGACACTTTTAATAAACATATTGATACCATCATCACACTGAAAATACAAGCAATTTCTTAGTATTAACAAATCTTCAGTATTCAATTTCACATTACTATTTATTTTTTAGTTTGTTTGAATAAAGACCTACTTTGTCACTGGTTGAAATGTTTATTTTAGTCTAAATCAGGGAGCAATTTGGGCTTGTAAGGGACACTTTTAGCAGTCTGGAGACATTTATGATTTTAACAATTGCCGTGGACTAAATTTTTGTGTTTTCCCAAAATGTGTATGTTAAGATCCTTACCCCAATGTGATGATGTTTGAAGGTGGGGCCTTGGGTAGTAATTAGGTTAGGTTAGGTTATATATGTGGGGCCCTCGTGATGGGATGAATGCCCTTATAAAAAGAGAAGTCAGAGTGTGCACCACCAACGAGACCATGTGAGACTATAACCAGGAAGAGTTCTCTTACCAAGAACCCTGGTGGTCCAAACTATACTGGCATTCTGATCTCAGGCCTCTAGCATTCAAAACTGTGAGAAGTCTATGGTATTCTGTTATAGCAGCCCAAACTGACTGAGACAACTAGTGGTATGTAGTAAGTGGAGGCCAGGGACACTGCTAAACATCCTACAGGGCATAGGACAACTGCCACGATAAAGAATTATCCAGCATCAGATGTCCACAGCACAAGGTCATATAACCATGGTCTAAAGGTTCCTCCTTCACCTATTTTTTATTATAGTGTATTTGTTAATAAATTGGATCATTTGTCTTTTAGAGTTTCCCACACTCTGTATTTTGCTAATGACACACCATGATATCACTTAACACATTTCTGTGTCCCTCGTATACATTAGCAATTAGATTCAGAATCTCCATCAGATTCAGATGCAGTATTTTTGGCAAAATACTTTATTTTGTTTTATCAATAGTATGGTGTACTTCCATCAGGAGATACATAATGCCTCTCCTCACTATGGGAAACTTTTGATGATCTGTATTTATATCCCTTAATTCATTAGAGGTTGAAAAAATGATATTTTATAATTTTATCATTTCTTTACCTATCATAAATATCACTATGTCTTAAATATTTGTTACAATGTTTGATATACAAATAGCATTGCACATGAATCACATGAATCACTTACACGTTTCTTTCTTTTTTTTTAAGAAACATCCTGTACCACCTTGATGAGAAGACAAGTCAGTTTTCAATCCTCCTGGAGGCTTGGGAGCGCTGCAAGTCTCTTGCATCCAATGAGACCTTTCAAGAAGCCCTGTCAAAGGTGTTGCACAGCATTAATTCAGCTCAGGTTTACTTCAAAGCAGGACTTGATGTGTTCGACAGTGTCTTGGATGGGAAGAACTGAGAAAACTCAGCATTTTAAAAAGTTTGTTTACAATTCCTTAAGCAAAAGCTCCAATCTGATAGACTTTCTGACATTGAAGACTCCCCCAACCCCCGCCACCAATGGCTTTTTATACAAATCTAAAGCTATTATTAGATTGTATTTTTAATAGACATATATAAAAAGAGTATTTGCACAATTAATATTTTTCATATATCTGCATTTCTGAATATGCAAAAGCAAGTTATTGAAATAATACTTAAGATTTATCTATTAAAAGAAATCTACTGTATTTATATATATATATATAAAATATTTGGGGGGAAGCGTTGCAAGAAGTTTTGGACAATCTTCGCTCCTATGGATAGAGCACATAGGAACAGAAGTTGTTCCCTATGTTAGAGCATATAATGACCTACTTTCTGCAATAAGAATGGAGGATTGATATGGTTGCAGATTAATTCACTATTAAGTATTCATTATGAAGAATTCAAGTATTCTGTCTGAGTGATTGGTTGACCAAACCCACTTTGAATGTTTCTATTTTATGAAATGAAGTGCCTGTTCATAACACAACTAGATGTAGTAATACACTGGTTATGAAATTGTATTTTTGTAAGTATTAATGAAAAAAAGAGCCATAAACATTCCAGGGAAAAATCTCCAGGTAGCTGCACAGATCAATTTAAATGCAAATTTTTTCTAACAACTTATAAGGTGACAAGCTTTGAAACCATTAATTTGCCTCAGTTGATTTTGTAAAAATCCAGGGGTGATATATGTCTTATGAGGGTGACAGTATTTCTAATTTCTTCTTGTGTTGTTTCTGTTGGAAGCCCTGAAACAGAGCTATTTTAAAATGAAAGCAGCTCACATTCTTTGAAACCTCAAGTATCTTAAAAAGCATTAAATTGCTATTTTTGCCACTGACATAAAGGACTTACTATGAAAGAAATAGTTGTTTTGATCGAAAAAAGCTCCTGAAATCTATGAGGAAACGTTCAATATCTTTTTCTTTTTTATCCTTAGTTGTGACTAAAAGTGAACATAGATATAATAGTCATAATCCTAATTTTATGCAGAAAAAAACAGTGCTGCTGTATGAATATGTCTTTCCCACACTTCAATTATTTTCTCTTGTGGAAAATGAAATTCTTAATAGTGATATTGTCATTGACTGGCCCTGACATCCAAGATTCCCCAACACCTTAGAATTCTGCTAGGTGACAGTTTAAACTTTCAGCTTGCTCTTGGGAATTGATTTAAGTCCTTTTCTTCTGATACTGGATAAAGGAAATCCCCTGAGGAAACATATTTTCAGAATATTTCATGTGACTTTTTTCTCTATGCCAGCACAGTAAACACACTTCCCCGTTATACACGGCCAGAGCAACATTGCACACAGCACCTGTGTGTCTAAATCTTTGCTTTTTATAGATGAGCATAAACCTAATCTTAGTTTAAAGGAAACCTAAAGTTGAGGGGAAAGAATTAATCAGTATTGATTAATTGATTTATAAGGCTCAGCTCTTCCTACCCTAAGTAATGTTTATATGCTCAAGGCAAAGAAGAGAATTGAGGCAATTAGCTAGATAATTCAAGCAGAAATCCATTTTCATCTGAATTGCCTGTGTGCACATAGTTTTACATGAGAAATGAAACTGCTTGATTTTTTTAAAAACCAATATACTTGTTTGTTTGAAAATATTTGCCATGTTCAGGAAAGGACTGAAGGACCAGGCTGCTGCACACATCAACATCAATGTCCCTTGCTCCACCGAAATCAGCATCAAAGATAAGATGAGAATATACATATGGACATGGTTAGGGCCAAATAATAGAATGCCTTATACTCAAGGATCTTAAATATTTAACCAAGCTTTAATGCATTCATTCCAGTTCTTAATTTGGGGTTGAATTTAAAGCAAAGCCAAATAATGATCAATTTTATAGTTTATCAGTTTAGAACAAAATCCTGAGTAAATTCACTCAGTCTGTAAGAGCATTGAAAGCACAAAATTTTTTTGTTTGTACATTTTTGTTTAATGATAGTGTACTTGGGTAAACCACATTGCACAGATAAAAATCTCAATATCACGTATTCTTCACTTTGAAATTATATGATATTTGATATATCATATAATATATAGAGAACTGAAGTTAACTGTGGAATAACACATTTTATTAGTCTACTTAAGATCCTGGCTCCTGAGAAAGCATTACTTGGCAGCATATCTAAAGCAAACAAACAAAAGCAAAACAAAACTGAGAGTCGCAACAACAGGAAGTACCTGAAGCTTTGCTATTAAAGGGAGAGAGTAAAGGTAGCCATTGTTTTTCTCAAAAAAGGATGCAGACACAGCTAACATCTGTGCCTGCTACTTTTGTTCATTGAGTCCTCACAACAACCTATTTTTTTTAAACGTATTTTATTGATTTTTTACAGAGAGGAAGGGAGAGGGATAGAGAGTCAGAAACATCGATCGGCTGCCTCCTGCACACCCCACACTGGAGATGTGCCCGCAACCAAGGTACATGCCCTTGACTGGAATCAAACCTGGGACCCTTGAGTCCGCAGGCCGACGCTCTATCCACTGAGCCAAACCAGTCAGGGCACCTATTTTTTTTTTTTTAATGAGGAAAGTTAACTGAGTGACTGGTCAAATGTTCCTTATGATGATGGCCCACCAACCTAACTATATGTGAGTAGGTTAGAAAATATCGATGAGTATTAAAAATTAATACACCATTGTAGACAATCATGACAACTAGATGTAAAGTAAAAATAAAAATAACAGAGGCTTTACATTACACAATTTTCTCCTCAAAATGCCTATATAATTTCATAGGGGGCAAATAAAGCAAGTGCTTGAATTTACAACCAAAGTTTTATATTATCCTGAAGAGCTTAGAATAACTAATTGACATTTTTAAAATATATTTTATTGATTTTTTACAGAGAGGAAGGGAGAGAGATAGAGAGTTAGAAACATCGGTGAGAGAGAAACATCGATCAGCCCTTGACCAGAATCAAACCTAGGACCTTTCAGTCCGCAGGCCGACGCTCTATCCACTGAGCCAAACCGGTTTCGGCACTAATTGACATTTTAACTTAAATAAATATAAGCATGAGGTAGGTTTCCCTATTGCAAAGATAAATGTTATAAAACTGAAATAAATGATGATTTATTGCCAACTGCCTAATGATGAATCAGCATCTGTGCCTCAAATGAAAAACTGTAATTATTTACACAACAAATTGGTAGACCTAGCCAAAAATGCTCTAAGAGGCACTGTGTGGTATGCGTGATTAATTACTGCAAGAAGTAAGCTTTCTCTGAGGGTAGCACATCGTCATCTCTTTGATGTAATAGGCTATTTAACTGTGTCTTAGTCATATTTTCTTAATAGAAAGGAATTACATTAAACTGTCAATCCATGTGTTGAACAGAAGTGAAATGGTCCACATATTCCAATAAACATAACAACATAATCGTTTCATCATAGGAGCACAGAGGAAACCCGTGGGGTGGGGGGGACAAAGAATGTGATAATTATGAAAAATATTCTGCCTAACTGCAGTAGTGAGTCTTTATTTCTTCCATATGCTTACATTTTGAGCTTAAAAAAATGCTATTCTGAAAGATCTTAAGAAACTTCAGAGTTCTGAGCACTCCATTGAGTGCAAATATTTTTTAGTTAAGTGGGTTTGTTTATGAAATTCAAAATTTCAAGTGATATGAATTTAAAAGAAGAGTTGCAAAGAATTTTTTTAAAAATCTAACCTTTTGTGATCATCACCATGTCCACTCAATTTTGTGTTTCCTCTTCCTAGATATACTTCAGCAATTAGATTAGGCTCTTTTTCCCCCAAGAGAGTAATTTTAATATCTACTGGACTCAACATGCATTTATCTGTAAATCAGCCAGAGTCTTATTTCCATAACATCGTTTCATTATCCTCTGAAGATGTGCACTGAAGAGCCTTTAGCACACTTGGGACTGTCGAGAATCTTGAGGCCTTGCTTGTTGTAAAATGACATATTTCTTAAAGACATTTATAATCTCATATTCAGATTGTATCTGAATTTACAAAGTGAAGGATTAAACTGAGGCACTTTCAAGTAGCACTCAAGAAAAAGAAGCTGCTTCAAATTTTAATGTTTCTGGTTAGATTACTTTTGGTTTGAAGCATATAGTTATATAGTTTTCTGTAACCAAACTGGTAATTTTGATGTTTTCAGCCAAACTCCAATCATGGAAGCCAAAGAAATGCATGACTACTCTAATTTCTTAAGTAGGATGCTATCAAGAATTAACTCAGGATCAGCTGATTCTAGACAAAGATTTGATGAGTGTAGACAGAGCCTAACAGTATTCCAATTCCTTTGATGTCTTAAGCCAGTAAGTACTGAGGTAGGTTTTCTCAGAGGGAGGCAGATTTTGTTTTCCAGGGGCTAATTAATATGCACAACCTCAGTCCCCAAAGGACCATACAGGTGCCTGTACTATACCATATGTCATGTGCAAGCTCAAGAGATTAATATACGATCATTATCATAAATTATTATGTTGCATTGAAGTTAATGTCGGTCTTTTGTTCTAATTAAAGTATAAACTTGGCATCTGAAAGAAGTTTAACTAGAGAAGTGCAGTTAGAGTCTCTATTTTAATAAATTACATAAATTTTTCAATCAAAATGTGTAATTATTTAATTGTCTAGACTGCTCAATAAGTAAAATTCTCCAACTCCTTCAAGAATCTTTACTCATATGTTAAAAGCAGATGAACACTACTTGGAGTGTATTTTATCATTTTAAATTCTTAACCATTGTTGAATCATGCATTCAGTAGATGTGATAGTGTTTTCTTAATATTAATGACAATTATTTGTTTTCCTTTATATCAAGCTGCTACAAGTGGACTACCTTGTTTTGAAAGTTAGAAAAAGACTATTACTCTATAAAGACAATTTTATCATGTCTGTTTAACAAGAAACAAAAAAAAATATTTTATTCCACCATTGCAAATTATTTGTAGGAAACAAAATGTCCAGATGGTTATGTGTAGTTCACCTGATTATATTCCAAAGATATTATAAATAATTCTGTTCAGAAGTTGAGATAAGACTCTATTAAGTGATTTAGTATTTAGATTTCACACAGAAAGGTTTAATGGCAAATATATCTCACACATTCTAACATGCTACTTAAAAAATATGAATAGAATTTGTATTCTGAAAAAAATTCTCTAGAACATATTGAAGGGCTAATTTGTTTTTGTAGACATTTAGAAAAACAACATCATTTAAATAATAGTTTCATATATGTGTTTGGGATGTTAATGTATATCATGCAATTTTCAATCATGTCTACAGTGTAGCAAAATTTAATTCCATAAAATTATATAATAAATAAAATTTCTCAGTTGTCTAACAATAAAAAAGAAAGCCATGAAATAAATAACATGATATTTAGGAAAAGATTTATAAATGAATTTGGGATAAATGGAGGGCAATCTCTCCAATTAAATTTTCTTTGGTTAAAAACAAATATCTCTGAAAGGTGTCTCAATGGCTAAATTGCACTGTGTTGAATATTGTTCAAGATAATTTTATTATTATCTGTGATTCAGAAATATTTCTATTGTATAGAAATGTCCATGGTCAATGTCTTTGTTGTGATTCATTGTTCATGGCATTGATTGAGAGGCATGTGTCTGTAGTTCTGTAATTACTGTATAGAAGTGAAAGTCTACTCTCTATAATGTGTGGTGTCCGTTGGGAATTTAGTGTGTTCTCTTTTTAGCCTAAGTGTGATCTCAATTTATTTTACAACTTTTTATATATTACTCAAATGACTCAAATTGCAGCTGATTTAGGAAAGTATTATGATTTGGAGTGACAAAAATTGGATTGGAATACCACATACATTAAGAATGAGTGAATATTTTATTCACTTGCTTAAATATTTGCACATCATTAAAACCGTAGTACTATGAAATGAAGGCATCTTTTAAGAAGTATGTTCTAATTCATAAATGTAATGAGTATGTACAATGAAATGGTAATATTTAAAACACTCATTTAAAATATTAAATGCAGATAAAACCACTGCTATGCTGTGTTTTGTTATAAGATATATGCAAAATTAATGATTAGTGTGTATTATTACTGAATTATTTTTATGTAACATCTATTTACACCCAAACAAGAATAAGCCTTGTTCAGGAAATATTCTATGAGATTTATCATATTTTTCTTCATTGCCTTCCATCCTTCTCTCAAACATGCACTTTTCATTTCTTTCTTCTATTATTCTCATTTCTTCATGTCCTCTCTTGCCAGTTTTGGTGGTGGATACCTGTGTGATCATTGTGCAATTCTTACTAGTTTTCTGGATTAAAAATAAAATCCTCAAAGTACCATAAAATCCTCAAAATACTATAAAATCCTAATAAGCTGGTCTTATCCTTCAGCCCAGTTATAACCACTAACCTAATCTGACTTTTAAATGACATAATTGTGTAAGCACAGTCTCTTTCTTCTCTCCTACTTCAACTAAACTAATCTTATAGAGGTAGAGACATTCTTACAAGGCACAGGGCATTCTCTGACATCCGAATTCCCACAGATACAATTCAGTGCACTTTTATTTCTTGCCGAATTTGCTCCTCTTGATTTCTTCCCTATCTCAGTAGATACATCAGATTCTCTAACCAAAAACAAGAATCATCTTTGATCCTATCATTTTTCTCAGTCCCATATCTAATGTATCAGCAAGTTGGGTTGGCTCTGCTGCACATTTCTCCATCTCCACTGGTACCATCCTACTCAATGCCCACATCTTCTCATCCCTGCATTGCATGCAGCATTATAACTACTTCAAGCAAAGGCTATTTTAATCCATTCATCTACTGATGGGCACTTAGGCTGTCTCCAGATTTTAGCTATGGTGAATTGTGCTGCTATGAACATATGGGTGCACATATCCTTTCTGATTGGTGTTTCTGGTTTCTTGGGATATATTCCTAGAAGTGGGATCACAGGGTCAAATGGGAGTTCCATTTGTAGCTTTTTGAGGAAACTCCACACTGTCTTCCATAGTGGCTCATTCATGGATAATAAAGACCATTATAAACTTATGAACAATAATAGATACAGAAGCAGAGCTGCCTCAAACAGATTGTCAAACTGCAGCGGGAAGGCCAGGGAGGGTTGGAGGGCAGGAGGGAGGGGGGTAAGAGATCAACTGAAGGACTTGTATGCATGCATATAAGCATAACCAATGGACATAAGACACTGGGGGGTAGGGGAGGCCAGGGGATTGTCAAGGGTGGGGAAAAAAAGGACACATATGTAATACCCTTTGTAATAATTTAAGCAATGAAACAATAATAAATAAATGCTTGGGAAAAAAGGCTATTTTAAAACAGGAAAATGAGTACACAAGTGTTCAAAGGGCTAGTCTAACAAGAAAGTATAACAAGAAGGTACTATTTCTCAGAGAGCAGTCACTGCGGGAGGCAGCTACTGTCCTTAGGGCTGGAGAAGCACAAAGAAGGAAAGCTGTGGTAACCCCAGGAGCCAGTGTTCTACTGACACTCCTAGAACCGTGTTGCTGTTGCTGATGCTAGTGGAAGCGCTGCTCACGAGGCTGAAAGAATGAGGACAAGGTTGATGAGAAGCCTGGGAGCCTGCAGTCCTTCTGCTTCCCATACAAGAAGCAGAAACAACAACAAGCAAACCCCCCAAAAAACTTCTGTGAATGTGAGGACAAGAAAAATGCCTCTTCTTCCTGGCTGTAACCTTCCACAATTTATGAGAAGCACCCAGGAAGTAAACCCCAAGGTTTTTAGTTTCTCTGATTCAAACAGCATGTCCGTTCAAACTGCAGGACAAGCTACTTTCAAGGCTACATTCTTGTAGACACCTCCATCCTTAGCGGTGGAAGCCTCTATACCTTTTCCTTAGAAATCACTACATTTTCTACTTTAAGAAGTGTGAAAAACACTTTTTCAAGAATAATCATTCCTCTGCTACATACAGCCCCAATGGGGTATCTGCCTCCATGTTTAAGCAGTGAGTGCAGGAACTTGGATCAGAGACACAGAAGAGCATTCCAGAGCAGTGACAGCGAACCTATGACACGCGTGTCAGAGGTGACACGTGAACTCATTTTTTTTTGTTGATTTTTCTTTGTTAAATGGCATTTAAGTATATAAAATAAATATCAAAAATATAAATCTTTGTCTTACTATGGTTGCAAATATCAAAAAAATTTCTATGTGTGACATGACACCAGAGTTAAGTTAGGGTTCTTCAAAATGCTGACACGCCGACCTCAAAAGGTTCGCCATCACTGTTCTAGAGCATCGCCCATACCTGGGACATGTGGAGAGTATCTGTGCTCAGAAGACTAATGTGGTCAACCTGAACACCAAGGCGTTTTCCATTCTCCAAACTCACCTTCGTGTCCACCCCTGTGACCTCAGTCTGCACAAATTAGAGGCTGTAGGGTCTAACAGAAAAGTTCAAATACCAAAAGAAAGCAGATTAGAGTGTTATGTGAAGTGTATTTGAAAACTTGAGAGAAATATTTGGATACTGCAGTCATAAAATTCAATTTAGAATGTGCTTCCCATAGGATCATGGCAGGAGATTCAATTACAATATTTCCATATTCTCTGAAAAAAAAGAAAGGGAGAAAACATACACAAATTATATGTTTATTTAAATGTGAAGAAAACTTACAAGCTCCAAACTGTACATAAATGAACAAAGTCAGAATTTAGCAGGAAACCCATACAGGAAGTTGAAGTGAAACTGTGAGGAAAAAGGGACTGTGAAGGGGTGTAATCAAACCATTCACATGATCTCATTTGATTTTCACAGCATATATACAGGCTTTAATATTTTCCCCATTTTCTAGTCAAAACTCCTGGGCTCAGAAAAGTTAAGCTTGATCATAAATAAACTAGTTGATACAGTAAATACTTGCTTTTGCAAATCTCAGCTTAAGAGACTCATGATTTAATGGTCAAAATTTCTGGTTGGCATGTCATATGTGAAAATTAACACCCTGTTAATTCGTTTTTATTTTAAAAAATATTTTCATCAATTTTAGAGAGGAAGGGACAGGGAGACAGAATGATAGAAACATCAAAGATGGGAGAGAATCACTGATCAGCTGCCTCCTGCACACCCACCAATGGGGACACTCAACCTGAGCATGTGCCCTGACCTGGAGCCAAACCCCAACCTCATGATTCATGGGCCAATGCTCAACCACTGAGCAACACCAGCCAGGCAGCACCCTGTTAAATTTAAGATGATTTTAATCAAGATTTGCATATAATTAAATTAGCAGGTGATTTTTAAAAATTAGTTTTAGGTAATAAGTCAATGTTGGAAAAAACACTGTAGTAATTTTGCCAACATAAATAAATATTTCATATCTGCAACTATACTCTACACATTTAAATCCAAGAGTCACTGCTCAAAAACAATGTTCTGTGAATGATTAACACGTGATCAGACCGCACCTTGGGCATGGTAACTGGGTACTTGGTTCTATTGTCCATTGGCTTGACTTTCTGCAGCAGTTTTTTGTTAAATAAATCTTTATTGTTGAAAATATTACATATGGGAGAACCAAGATGGCGGCATAGGTTAACGCCGGAGATTGCTGCTTCGAACAACCAATTCAAATTATGCCTGAAACACGGAACGGACACCATCCAGAACCACAGGAAGGCTGGCTGAGTGGAAATTCTACAACTAGAAGTAAAGAGAATATCATACCCAGACTTAGAGGAGGCGCAGTGCTGAAGTGAAATTCTCAGGTGCGGAGTGCGCAAGGAGCGGGCTGGCGGCGCGGAGGGCGCGGTTGTTGTTCACAATCGGGAGGGAGCTTCAGACTCTGAGCTCCAGATCCAGGCGAGTCTCTAGGGATACAGACTCAAACGGGAGAAATGGGACTGTCTGGCTTCGGTCGGAACTCAAAGGCAGCTTTCTCTCCCAGGTTTTCAGGGGCTGCTGGGG
>NW_006295391.1:4171498-4175721 GCF_000327345.1 Myotis davidii | reverse complement strand
GGGGGTGAGGGCATGAGCGGGGGGCAGGGTGGAGGGTGATGTGGGGACAGGGACACATATGTAATATCTTAATCAATAAAAAATATATTAAAAAAAGAAAATATTACATATGTCCCTTTTTTCCTCCCATTGCCCTCTCCCACCCACTAATCCCCAAACTTTCACCACCTACTGTCTGTTTTCTTGGGTTATGCATATATGCATACGAGTTCCTTGGTTGATCACTTTCCCCCACCACCACCCTCCCCTGCCTTCTGTCTGAGGTTTGATAGTTTGTTCGATGTTTCTATGTCTCTTGGTCTATTTTTGTTTATCAGTTTATGTTGGTCATTAGATTCCACAAATGAGTAAGATCATGTGATACTTATCTTTCTCTGACTTGCTTATTTTGCATAGCATAATGCTCTCTAGGTCCATCCATGCTGTTGCAAATGTAAGAGTTCCTTTTTTATAGCAGTGTAGTATTCCATTCTATAGATGTACCACAGTTTTCTAATCCACTCATCTGCTGATGGGCACTTAGGCTGTTTCCAAATCTTAGCTATTGTAAATTCTTATTTGTTGATTTGTTGATGATAGCCATTCTGACAGGTGTGAGGTGGTACCTCATTGTTGTTTTGATTTGCATCTCTCGGATGATCAGTGACTTTGAGCATATTTTCATAGATCTCTTGACCTTCTGTATGTCCTTTCAAAAAGTATCTATTTAAGTCCTTTTCCCATTTTTGGTTTGATTGTTTATCTTCCTTTTGTTAAGTTGTATAAGTTCCCTGTAGATTTTGGAGGTTAACCCCTTATCAGATGTATCATTGACAATATGTTCTCCCATGAGTGGGTTCTCTTGTTATTTTATTGATGGTTTCTTTTGCAGTGCAGAAGCTTTTTTTTATGTAGCATCATTTATTTATTTTCTTCTTAATTTCCATTGTCCTAGGAGATGTATTTATAAACATGTTGCTATGAGAGATGTCTGAGATTTTGCTGCCAAAGGTTTCTTCTAAAATTTCTATGGTTTCACAATTTATGTTTAAGTTATTATCCATTTTCAGTTTACTTTTGTGTATGGTGTAAGTTGGTGGTCTATTTTCATTTTTTTGCACATGCTATTTTCCCAACACCATTTATTGAAGAGACTGTCTTAACTCCATCGTATGCTCTTGCCTCCTTTGTTAAATATTAGGTGAACATAATGACTTGGGTAGATTTACAGGTTTTCTATCCTGTTCCATTGGTCTGTATGCCTGCTCTTGTGTCAGTACCAGGATGTTTTGAGTGCAGTGGCTTTGTAGTATAACTTGAAATCTGGTATTGTGATTTCTCCAAGTTTACTTTTCTTTCTCAAGATTGCTGCAGCTATTTGGGATCTTTTTTGATTCCAAATAAATTTTTGGAGAATTTTTTCTAGCTCTGTGAAATATGCTGTTGGTATTTTTATAGGGATTGCATTGAATCTGTAAATTGCCTTGGGTAGTATGAACATTTTAATGATGTTGATTCTACCAATCCATGAACACAGTGATATGCCGGGCTGGGGTCTCTTCTCCGCATCCAGCATGGAGTGGGAGAGACGTCTTTTAAGCTGGAGGTGCTTTTGGGATTAGAGAAAAATGAAAAGACAGACACAAAAATAGAATAAAAGCTTGGGCTGGATGTGGCATCTGCCTTCTGACTAGAGTGACATACGCAGAGAGCACCAGTACCAGAAGGAGTTTATTAAATACTCGAATAACAGGAAGTTACATCACATCTGGATGGGCCTTGAGTTCCTGGCGACATCATGAGATCCATCCCCTTAACACAGGGAGGGAAAGTCAGACTGAGTGGTGTCCCAATCTCTTGATTAGGTCCGCCCCTAGGGCGTGGCTCTGCCTTAGCTCTAAGTTTCAGTGGACATATTTAAACATAGTGTTTTTGTAAGCGGCCCTTAACAGGTATATTTTTCCATTTGCCTATATCTTCCTCTACCTTTTTTTTCAATGTCTTGTAGTTTTCCAAATACAGGTCTTTTGCCTCCTTGGTTAACTTTATTCCTAAGTATCTAAATTTTTTTGTTGTTGCAATGACAAATGGGGTTTGTTTGGTTTCCCTTTCTGAGAGTTCATTATTGGCAACCCTGTGAAAGAGTCGTTCGACTGCCAAAGGGGTCGCGACCCACAGGTTAAGAACCGCTGCTTTAGGGTTTTCTATGTACAGTATCATGTAATTTGAGAATAGTGACAGTTTTACTTCCTCCTTTCCAATTTGGATCCCTTTCATTTCTTCTTCTTGTCTGATTGCAATGGCTAGCACTTCCAGTACTATGTCAAACAAGAGTGCTGCAAGTGGGCTTTCCTATCTTGTTCCTGTTCTTAGGGAAATGGTTTTAGCTTTTGTCCATTGAGAATGATGTTGGCTATAGGTTTGTCATATAAGGCTTTTATTATGTTGAGGTATGATCCCTCTATTCCCACTTTAAGAGTTTTTATCAAAAAAGGGTGTTGGATTTTGTTGAATGCTTTTTCTGCATCTATTGATATGATTATGTGGTTCTTATTTTGCAGTTATGTGATGTATCACATTTGTTGATTTGTGGATATTGTACCAGCCTTGCGTCCCTGAAATAAATTTCACTTGGTCATGGTGCATAATCTTTCTAATGCACTGCTGGATGTTGTCTCTGCAGCAGTTTTAACACATGCTTTTCTCCAAGTCCCTCTGAGTCTTCCTTTTCCTGGATATTTTTCAACACCTTAGGATGTATGGTACAAAACACATTTTACATGCCATGTCAATGAATTCAACCCCTTAAAACTAAAGGTGTGGTCAAGACATTAAAAACACATTTATTCTTTTTTTCTTTATAAAATGTAATGAACAGAAATTGTGTGTGTATAGATTTTTTATGTCATGTTGAACATTGTCATATATTTTTTTATGAACAGGAAGAATTACTTTACAGGGTCCTCAGATTACCAAGCATATAATTCAAACTGTTGCCCCAATTTCTCTTTGTTGATGATAGCAACTTTTATGACATGTAGTGCTTTTCATTATATAATAATTTTATGAAGAACTGTAGTTATTTCAATTTCTAAGGTAAGCAAAATATTTTCCATTCTAACATCTGCTTCCAACATATCATGTGTGATATACATTCCAAAATTCCAGAGGAAAATAATTATTTGTTAATCATCTCTCAATTTACTCTTTTAAAAGGCTCATGTGAAAATTAGGCAAAGCAAGTTAGTGAATTTATTGAATTACCTCCAGGAGGTGTTAGTCTGAAAAATTGAATTAGCTTTGCTTTCTTGGGCTGCCATATTGTTTTTAGCTCCCTCTTCTATCCCAGAAACATATGTCATATGAGAGTTTATCCAGAGGAAATTTCATTTAGCTTTTAGTTCATCTCTAATGGCATCTCTTACTACAGTGAATTTCCTCTTAGTTCATTACTGGTAGAAAACTAAGGAGAATTTTCCAGGAATTTCAGTGAGTTGATCAATAAGAAAGACCCATCACTAAGTGGATTTTGAATTGCTGATTATGTATAGAATTTGGGTGTGACTGCTGAAAAAGAAAAAAAAAAGATGGAAAAGGAAAGGAAAAAAGTGAAAGAATGTATTAATTATATTCTTAATTGTATTGAATTGCTTATGTAGCCATTGTTCTATCAAGAACTAAGTCACTAGAAATAACATTTCCAGAGTTACATAGGACTACTTCCTTAAAGAAAACTCTCAACTTTTTTCTCCAAGCCATAGTCACTTGTATATTACAAAAATTTTTATATACAGTAATAGTCAGGAACCCAGGCAATCTATCATCTTTGATCAAGAGAAGTATAAATCATTTATTCGTGATTTACCATTCCTAACTTGATTCATTGATTCATCTTCAGACAAGACAAGGTCAGTACAAAAAAAAAATGATTAAGCTTCTTGCCCTCAGGGGAGAACAGCTTAACCAACAAATTCATCTTCACATCTGACCTCATGAATCTTGACACTGAGAGTTCTGTAAGAATAGAAATAGCCCTTAATGGAAGATGTCCATTCAAATGGAAATGTCTGTATAAGTGTGAAAATAATGAAAAGATTAACAATGAAAATATGATAGGTGTGTCACCAGCTATCTTAGTCCTCACTATGAAACAATCTGATTCACCTAGCATGCAATAATTTATTCTGATCAATATTTCTTCCACTTTAAGTGATTATTTTTTTTAGTTTTACTTCACCAATTCC
>NW_006295391.1:4160637-4171451 GCF_000327345.1 Myotis davidii | reverse complement strand
TCCCTACACTGTGACACCCTAATATTTCACATATTTCTTTATCTCATTCATGTAATGCTGTTAAACTGTGATTAGTCAAGGTGAAGGGCAGGGGAATGATAGCATCTTTAGATCTGCCAATATGATACCACAGCAATCTATAATAAAAAAGGATGCAATGATAAGCTTTAAATTATGTCTTATAGGGCCAGGGCACTCTTTGGCTTTGTTAATTCTTCCTCTCGTTCCCCACTGACCTTTTGCTCAGAAATATAAGCAGAACAAGCTTATACATTGTCTTATTCAGCTCAAGCTGCTATAACAAATCCATAGACTTGGTGGCTTAAACAGTTGATATTTCTCACAGTTCTGGAGGCTGAAAGTCCAAAATCAAGGTGCCAGCAGATTTGGTTCCTGATGAACATTCTTTTCCTGACAGGTAGGTGACTATCTTCTTGCAGTGTCCTCACATGGTGGTGAGGCAGGGAGCTGGTCTCTCGTCCTCTTTCTACTCTTGTCATAGGGGCACACCCTCATCTAAACCTAATTACCTCTCAAAGGCTCCACTTTCAAATACCATCCATTGGGGTTAGAGCTTCAACATATGCATGTGGAGGGCACACTTCAATCTGTAGCATATAGTCAAGTCATACATATGCTGACTATATTGCATTAAAAGTAAAAAATATTTCGGAATATAAAAACTGACAATTATTTTTCTTTTAAAATATGCCTACCTGGCTGAACCAATTCTTCAGAGTTCTCGACAGTTTCCAAGTTTCTTAGCATAAGATAACGAAATACTTGCACCACCTGATTCACTTGGTGTCTATACTCCCCTATCCTCTGGCATTCTACCCTCTAGGTACAATGTGTTTTTTACCCTTCCCTCAAAACATGTGATTCTTTCAATGCTTCTCCACATACTGTTCCTTTACCTGATATGTCCTTCATCCCCTTTGCATTATAATAAACCATTATTCACCCGTAAGGTCAATCCCACTGATTTATTTTCTGACCTGTCCTTTCTCCTAATAGAGTTAATTACTCCTTTTTCTACTTTTATCTCATTTTGTTTGTACTTTGCTTATAACACCAAAACCATGAGTTTATCAATTACTTGGTTATGTTTCTCTCTCTCCTATTAGACTGTGACACCCTTGAGGACTGGGGACATTTTATACAACCTTTTAATTAGACCAACCCAGATCTGTTCTTGATCCACAGTAATATTCAGTATATGAACAATGAAAAAATGAATGAATGAATCATTAATGTAGGCCACACAGAGCAGTATGAGACCTATTGTTTTTCAGTAATTGTTGGTCTGGAAATACATGCCCCTTGTTTCACACAATGCCTTCTCTGTTCAGTTTTGCCTGTAGTTGTACTGCTTCAGTCTTACAAATGTGCTACAAAGTTTGGTCTTCCCTTGCTGCCCCTGAAAGAGATCTTGGTGCTCTAACTCCTTGGTCACCTAAACAGTTTTTTCCCCCAAATTTGCTTTCCTAAAGCTCAATGAAGATGCTTAGAGATCAACCAAAAAACTTGTATGCATATATGCATAACCTAGGGACACAGACAGTAGGATGGTGAAGGCATGGGGCAAGGAGTGGGGTAGGGCTAGAAGGGG
Organism: Myotis davidii; assembly: GCF_000327345.1. NCBI lineage: Eukaryota > Metazoa > Chordata > Mammalia > Chiroptera > Vespertilionidae > Myotis > Myotis davidii. The sequence continues at coordinate 4,169,839 of NW_006295391.1, read as the reverse complement.
ACAATGGGGAAAAAAAGAACATATGTAATGCTTTCAATAATAAGATTTTTAAAAGCAAATTATGGAGCCCTGGTTTGGCTCAGTGGATAGAGCGTCGGCCTGTGGACTGAAAGGTCCCAGGTTCGATTCCAGTCAAGGACATGTACCTTGGTTGCAGGCACATCCCCAGTGGGGGGGGTGCAGGAGGCAGCTGATCGATGTTTCTCTCTCATCGATGTTTCTGACTCTCTATCCCTCTCCCTTCCTCTCTGTAAAAAATCAAGAAAATATATTTAAAAAATTATTGAGCCCTGAATATAAATATGTTTATACTGAATATAAAACTGTAAGTAATGGCCTTAGTAATTTATATTTTTAAATATCTTCCCAGATAATTATGAAGAATGTATATAAGAACATCAGTAATAGAGGGTAAAATCAATCAGTTCCACCTGTTTTGGATCACTGGATTCCTCCAGTGACCACCTGCCTAAGCTTGGAACTTCATTAAGCAATAGTTCAGCTTCCATAGACCTAGAAAGAAGACTCACACTTGCATTTCTTTTCTGAATCTGGTTCCTTAGGTTTTTAAGGGAAACTGGAAACCCTTGCAATGGACCTCAGACATCTCCATTTTTTTCATGCCCAAGTCACTGTAGAAACTCAATCCTGTTGACTCTATGCTTAGATGCTGTCTGAATTTCTGTTTCCCAGGTGATGCCACAGTTGTTTCTGTCAAATCTTAGAATAGCTATGGGTATTGGCAGTCTGCAAACTGACTCTGATGAGATGTGACAGCTTATGTTCTGTGGGTTTATCCTTAATCAGACTAGACCTGAGAATGTATGGATTCCCTATAGAAAGTACAGATTGGGTGTCACCCAAGGTTAAAAAGAAGAATGAAGACTAAATATTAAACATAGAGACTAGTGCAGAGTAAGCACTCAATAAATACTGCCAGTTATTATTTCTGCTGATAGGTGGACTGCATATATTCTTCTTCCTTGAATCCCAACCCAAGGGAATCTATATTGTAATAATTGTTAACCTAATTCTTGAAAATATGTTGTCTAAACTAGTTAGATTATTTAGATTAGTTTTTTTGTTAATCACAATATTATGGAAATGTAGTTATTTTTCATAGAATGCCAAAACTCAATGTTTAGTTAACAACATTCAGGTTGCAGAGGCCACTAACTTGTTTTGATGATTCAAAACTGTTTAAAGAACACTTTTATGATAACAAATATGATTGCTTATAATAGTTAACCATGAATGTGTAACAAATTACTCTAAAACTTAATGGCTTAAAACAACTAGCACTTATTATTCCACGTGAATCTGGGTGATAATGGTGTCAAGAGCATGATTTTGACCTCAGCCCAGAATCTAAATTTTAAAAACATTTTAAAAATGTGTGTTCACTAGATGATGTGATTCAGGCTGAACATGGTTCTGATCTATGCTGGGATCACTCTTCCACTTGTGGTCAGCTTGAGGGTTGCTGGGAGATAGTCCAGCTGTTCTAGTTCTGCCTCAGCTGGGCCAGCTTGTCTCAAGGACAAGGAGATATCCCAAGTTTATTCACATAGTGGTCACACGGGTCCAAAGGAGGAAAGATACATGCAAGTTATCTTGACCGAGGGTTGTTCAAGAATGACTTGACAGCAATGATTAATGATTTGGCTAAAATGACTAATACAATGTAATTTTTGCCATATAGAATAGACCTCACCTTTTGATAGAAGTTGCTGAACAGTATTATTTCAAAGGGAGAATATTATTTGGGATAATTGATGAGATCAGCCTGCCACATTAGTCATTGTGGTAAAATACATATCTCATTTTTGGAGTTTTCTACAATTAAAAAAGTGTTAGATTCTAGGGGAGAGGGGCAAGAAGAGATTAACCAAAGAACTCATATGCATGTATACATAACCCATGGATGCAGACAATAGTGTGATGAAGCTCTGGGGGGAGGTGGGAGCAGAGTGGAGGGGTCAATAGCAGAAAAAGGGGACATCTGTAATACTTTCAACAATTAAAATAAATAAATGTTTTAAAAATTTAGATTCTGGACTAAGGTCAAAATCATGCTCTTGATTCCATTATCACCCAGATAGTTATGAAGCCACAAAAACTATGAGAAGCATATGTTTTATCTTTAACATATTGTTATCACAAACCTCATATGGTTATTAAGACTATTATATAAGACTAGAGGCCTGGTGCATGAAATTCGTGCATGAGTGTGCTCCTTAGACCTGGCTGTCGATCGAAGCCCAAGCGTCTGGCATGTAAGGGCAGGTCCCAGCTGATCTCTGGGCCCTGGGCAGCACATGGAGCACCTGGGCCACCAGGCCCCTGGGCCCCAGTGACCCCCTCCACCTGAGTCACAGTGCCTGAGTCCTTATGTGGAGATGTGGAGAATGTGGCTGGATGCTGTGGGCCAGGGTGCAGTGTGGCCCAGAGGTACCACACAGAAGCCATGTGGGCAGCACATTCTCTCCCAGCCAGCTGGGGCTTGCCAGCTGGGAGGAAAGACTTGGAAGGTTAGCAGCTGGCCCCAAGGAGGGAGCCAGCCCTCAGCCCCCTGGGAAAGAGGCTGCACCTGCCACCACCCACCTCTGGTTCCCTGTCCCAGCGCTGGGCTTGGCCCTTAATCAGGCAATGGGGGCCTGCCGTCGAGGGGTAGGAATCAGGAGCTTAGCTGGCAGGCCCATCATGCGACTGGGGCCTGTGGCCCGGGGCAGCTCCTGTGTTGAGCATCTGACCCCTGGTGGTCAGTGCACATCATAGTGACCGGTTGTTCTGGTTGTCCTGGTCATTCTGTCGTAATAGTCACTTAGGCTTTTATATATATACTAGTTGCCCGGTGCATGAAATCCATGAGTGGGGGCGGGGGGAGCTCCTTCAGCCCAGCCTGCACCCTCTCCAATCTGGGACACCTTGGAGAAAGTCCGACTGCTGGCAGTCTGAAATTTCTCTCGCAATCTGGGACCGCTGGTTCCTAACTGCTCACCTGCTTCTCTGTCTGATTGCTCCTAACTGCCTCTGCCTGCCTGCCTGATTGTCCCTAATCTTTCTGCCTGCCTGCCTGATCACCCCTAACTGCCCTCCCCTGCTGGCCTGATCTCACCCCCCAACTGCCCTCCCCTGCTGGCCTGATCTTGTCCCCAACTGCTCTCCCCTGCCAGTCTGATGTCACCCCCACATGCCCTCTCCTGCAGGCCTGATCAACCCTAACTGCCTCTGCCTGACTGATCGCCCTTAAGTTCCCTCCCCTGCTGGCCTGATCTCACCCCTAACTGCTCTCCCCTGCTGGCTTGATTGCCCCCAACTGCCCTCCCCTACCAGCCTGATCTTGCCCCCAACTTCCCTCCTCTGTCAGCCTGATCTAATCCCCAACTGCCGGCCCAGCACTGACTGCTGGACTGACTTCCGCTGCGTTGGCTGGGTCCCTAGCCTGGTGTTTGGTCGTCCATTTGGTCGTTTTGGATGTTATTGACCCTGGCTCTTTATATAGAGAGATATATAGCATATCAGTAAGTACATAGCAGTGTGCCTGAAAAAAGGTAACTGTGTACATATTTTGAGCTAAATAAAAATAATGAATTGTTTCCATTTGCTTTTTTCATAATCCTTATTAACTAGCATCTCAATTTTTGTTCTTTAATATGCTCCATATATCATCATTATACTTTTTTTTTTAAAGATAGTAAAGTCATTTGGTAATCTTCTTTAGCAACCATCACCCTTCTCAAATATAAGTTACCCAATTGATACTCTCATTCTAACTAATGGATAAGCATCTTTGTTTGTTTTTTTTTTTTCTTTTTAAATCAATGGGGCTTTGTATTTGTAAATAATAATAATAATAATTTAAAAAATAAAACAACAATAATAACAACAATAAAAAATAACCATACACAGAAACTATATCTGGCCAATTTAAACAAACAAAAAGTGCATTTAAGGAATATCAAAACACTCACAGAATTGAAAGTGTGGGCAAACCAAAGTCAGAAAATAAGGGCAGACATGCATAGCAAAATCATGTCAGAAATAGTCTCTAATAATTCTAGCAAAACTCACAAGACCATGTGTGCTCAAACCCCCTTATTTCAAAACCCCAAGATTCAAAGTCCTGTACTAGAACCCCTGATCATCTGAGCCTAGGTCACCTCACCCCACCACAGCACCTGGAGAACTGAAGAGATTGTGCCTTCTGTCTTCCATTGTGGAAAGCAGATCCATGCCATGAAACTGTCTTAGGGTCCTGTCAGTTGAGAAAGATATTTGGATGCTGGAAAGACTAAAATTCATGGCCACTATAATAGACTACATTTGTTGCTTGATATTTATAATATCATTCTTCTCACATCTTATTCCATAAAATAAGTCTAGACCCTAGCATAAAGCAACTATGTCTTATACTCACATTCTTCCCAAAGAAAGTTATATAATAGTTCACCTCTGACTAAACATTTTCTTTTTTTTTCTACATCTGTCATGATTCCATTGAATATTCCAAAACCTGAGGAGGAAAAATACTGTAAAGGTCACCATTGCCAACTTTCTATGGTGGTAGAGAGGAAGAAAAGTAAAATTATATAAAATATGTACATATGCATATTTTAGTAAGAAAACATATCAGATGCTATACAATTGATTGCAAATCATAATTAGTATTTATGATTTTGTTTCTCCATCACCAATTTCATATTCATATAATTCCAGTCAAAATCTAACATTTTTAAGTTTTCCAAACTCAAAATGGCATTTAGTAACCACTTTTATGTGTCTTAGTGAAAGCATTTCTCTTTAAGATACTACATTAGTTAATTGTTGTTACATAAAAATTTATGCCAGAATTTAGCAACTTAAAAAATAATATTCATTATTTCAACTTTCATAAGAATTCAGGTACAACTTAGTTGGGTCCTTTGACTCCAGGTAGCTCAGAAGGCTGCAATCAAGGTTTGAGTTGGGTTGTGGGTTGTCTGAAGTCTTTAGTGGAAGAAGATCCACTTTTAAGTTAATTCATGTGGTTGTTGGCATAATTCAATTTGTCATGGGATGCCAGACTGAGGGCCTCAGTTCCTCACAACTTGATGTCCACCTTTTATCAGATAGAAGGGAGGCAGCAAGAAAAGTTGGCAATATTTAAGCCAGAGGTTTTTTTTTTATAATTTAAGCTGGATATTGACATCCCATCATTTGTTTTTCTGTAGTCTCTTTATTGCAAGCAAGGCATTAGGTCTAGAAAACATGCAAGGGAAAGGATTAAGATCCAGAGACATTGGTCATAGGGAGTCATCTTAGCAGCTGAATACCAATCGTCCTTGGCCTATAACCAGCAGAACACAGACATTGGTACAGAATGCAAAATTTGGTAAAGTAGAAAATTAGTTATAATCATGACAGATAACATTCCTACATCCATTATTTGGTTTCTAGACATAGGTATTTTGACTGTGGAAGAAATAGCATATACTATTTCCTGGCTAAGACCATACATTTTATTCATCTTGAAGATAATTCAAATGAGTATTTCAAAGCTAGTTACAGGACTGCAATAAACTATTATATCATTCTGTATGTCCAATATTTCTAGGAAATGTGATATAAGAGAAGACCATGACTTTAATCAGACCTACACAATATCTTTTTATTTCATGGTTAAAACTAATTTCTTAGAGGAAAGTTGTTGTGGTACACTGGATGATGTATAGCGGCATTCAATGAGCCCACATATTGTGGGTCTGACAGAAGCCTGCTAGGCAGGGAGAGAAAATTTAAATCCACTGTCTATCTCATAAAGAAAAAAAAAATGTTTCATTGCCCCAAGTGTCCAAGAATCAAATGATCACATCTGCATCACCCGGCTGGTCTCCATGGGAAACAGCACTGCCCCGGAGAATCAGAGTTGTTTCCTGCTGCTGTCAACCTGAGAACATGTTGTTAGTGGTGACAATGCCATCTCTGAACTTGTTGCCTCTGGTATCTCTGGCCATTAGTTCATGAGCCTATTGAGTGAGCATAGGAGTGCAGGTGGAGGCTAGACAAGGAAGCCTGTACACAAAATTATCATTCCACTCTGATTATGAATGAGATCTTTTGAAGTTCAGGCATTTTTTTAAAAAAATAGAATATTTACACGGCCCTTAAATATTCTTACAGTCTGGGCCTGTTCTGAAAGTTAAAGCCATATATGTATCAATAGACTCACTTGTAAATGATTCATCTATATTAAAAATAAAGCTAAATTCACATCAAAATTCAAATTTATAAATGATTCATCAATAATCTTTCTAAGACTCTTGACTTTGGACGAACAATCAATCCTTGTTTGTAAATGACTCATCGATCATCTGCCTGCCACGGTCATACCAAGTCATTCAGGATATTTCTAAGACCTGCTTTACTCTTCCTATCACAATGATGGCATTAATTATAGGAACCAGTTTATTCTACTGGGAAATTATTAGAGGTTACATTTTTCCAGAGCTAAGGATTTGAATTATACTCAGGCAAGATGGTGGAGGTATAAGGAATTTCTTTAGGCAAAAGCTGGAGCTTCTAGTATTTTTCATTTAATGGGATAGGATAAAACTATTTTCAATAAAAGAACTGGATAATATTTGCATAGTTTTATCAATTAGGAAACAAACTATGGAGTAGTAGCTATAGTCATATTCACTTTCTAATTAAGTAGTTCTCTCCTAGTGTTATATTTCATGATATATCTAAATTTGGACACAGTACAAAGTCTGAGTAAGGTGGAGCTGTGATAAGAATCATTATTTTATCTCTATAAGTCACTAATGATGGTATTATAACTGCATTTGATTTACTACTTTTTATAAAGAGGGTCTCCACTTGGTAATTTTTACCAATTACTCCCACTTTATCTTTTCTACCAGAATAACCTTCCCTTATCACATACCTGAAGGATCCAAAGTGTGTATTCTCCTAAGTCCCCAAAGGACATCTCCTCAAGATAGCTATTTTGGCTGTCTACTCTGGGAACATATTAAAAAGAAAATTCCACTGAGCCAAAATTCCATTAATCACTTAACTTTTATGAGCCCTCCCCCCCCACTCTGTTATGAGATCACCATAGAATCCCATATTCCCAGGAAAATGCTGTTAGTTCCCAGCCAGTCATCAATAATTTTCAAAACATTTGAATATTTTCTGTTTCCCAGTACAGAGTTTCCTTTGTAAATGCTTACCAATCTCTAAGGCAGGCTAGGAGGAAAATTCATCAAGCATAAGTTTGATGTAGTTTCATAATATTTTCCAAAGGACGTGGCTTCTTCACCACATAACAGACTCCGGGTTTGAGAACTTCTTCAGATGTGAGAATTGGGAGGAAGGGCGGCAACACTCTGACATGGCAATTCAAGTCAGGCTTCTCTCATTCAACTTTTATTTTCTTTTAATTACTAGCTGTTCACCTAAATAGACTTCTTTTCTTTTGGATCACAGCAAAGTTATAGTCCCAGCACTCCCTTAAACTACATGAGGCCAGACGACTGAACTCTAGACAACTGCATGTTTCCTTAAGTGATGCCCACCACTCTACCAGTAGGCCATGACAATGGACTCCTTCATGTTCTTTTTCCTTCCGGAGTAACCCAGAATCCAATGAAAGCTACAAGTTGATGTTGGCAGAGGCCTAAACCGGCAGTGGGACATCCCCCTCACAATCTGGGACTGCTGGCTCCTAACCGATCAGGCCTGCCTGCCTGATCGGCCCTAACCACTCCACTGCCTGCCTGATCTCCCCTAACCTCCTCTGCCTCACCCCGCCACAGCAGCTATGTCCGGAAGGATGTCTGAAATGACATCCGGAAGGTCCTTTGGCTGTCCAGTCTAATTAGCATATTATGCTTTTATTAGTATAGACTAGAAGCCCGGTGCATGGATTCCCTTGGCCTGGCCTGCGGGGATCGGGCCAAAAGATGCTCTCTGACATCCCCCAAGGGGTCCCAGATTGCAAGAGGGTGTAGGCCAGGCCGAGGCACCCCCACCAGTGCACAGTAAGGGCCAGGGAGGAACCGTGGGAGGGCTCCAGGGTATGTCTGGCCTCTCTTGCCCAATCCCAATCAGCCGGACCCCAGCAGCAAGCTAACTTACCAGTCAGAGTGTCTGGCCCCTTGTGGTTAGTGTGCATCATAGCAACTGGTCCAAAGGTCGAACAAATGGTCTGGCACTTAGCATTTTAGGCTTTTATTATATAGGATGTATATATTTGAGGTGTATAAATGCACTTGATTTTTTTCACAGTTTGCTCTACTCTAAGTCATGCAAGCTTTACTATCCATGTGCTATCATCCTATGAAATTTCATGACCAAATAGCTACTATCAAGCTCTAAGATCACTCTAGTGATCACAATTGCTTTCTTCATCTCTGATTTCTATCAGGAAGCCCATTTCAATGGCATCTTCTCCCACTAATGTATAGTGCAGCAAAATAAAACAACATAATGAAGGAGAAGGAAAAAAAGCTATGAAGCCCTGGTCTGTGTGGCTTGTTTGTTTGAGCATCATCTCATGTACCAAAAGGTTGCAGGTTTGATTCCTGGTCAGGAAACATACCCAGGTTTCTGGCTTGATCCCAGTAGGGGGCATGCAGGAGGCAGCCAATAAATGTTTCTCTCATCTATGTTTGTCCCTCTCCCTCTCCTTCCTCTCTCTCTCTCTCAAATTAATGAAAACATATTTTTTTAAAAAGCTATGAAAGCACTTTGCAAATATTTTTTCATGTACATCATTATCTTTTGTGGGACATCTTAAGGAACGTAGTAAAAAATAGTTCACAAGTGATAAATGTTCTCTAGCATTTCTAACTACTAAATCTTTTCATTCCAAGAAAAATATCTTATTTTAACTTCATTTAGTGTGCATTATCATTGAGTACGGGTTTTAGTCAGCTCTTATAATTAAAATATTTCTAACTGTTAGAACTAGCACAATTATTCCTAAATATGTTATGTCCTATCATATCTATGAACTTGCCAGGAGCCGGTCCATCCTTGCTGTTTCAAGGGACCTGGCATATATGGCATACTGTTCTTAATATGTTTGGTCACCTTCTTGGCACTATATGTTTTAACCAAGGTCACCTCTCTGAGAAAGGTTGTTTCCCCAGGTAGGGATTTTCCCCTGAAGTTAGGGAGGGAATAAAACCTCTTAACCCCTTCCCCAGCAGAA
>NW_006295391.1:4144417-4160467 GCF_000327345.1 Myotis davidii | reverse complement strand
GCAAGAGAACATGGACACAGAACTTGGCTGGAGATTGTGGCTAGAGATCCTGGCAAGGCTGCTGATCAACTGAACGCTGTCTCCATGTCATTCCTTCTTTGCCGACTCCGTCCACACCTCTGGGGACCCCTGGACCCGCTGGGGCTGGACCCCAGCATGAACTCAGTAGATGAAATTGAAAAATATAAAGATAATGAAATGTGAGAAATAGGGAATCAAGATGTTTTTGTTGTTGTTTTGTTTTTTTTAAAAAAAATAATTTCTTCAGGTTAGGGGGTGCAGCATTTATAGTCATAACTGAGGGAAGATGGAACGTTTCAAATAACAAGGGAAGTCTGTGTTGTTTAGGATTCAGAATATATAATGTTCTCTGAATTTTTCCACATAGGCCCAACACCAGCTCTTGGATTCATGCTGTACTTTAATCAAAGATCTAACTTTCCCAGAAGAGATCTGGTGAGTCAGTTGAATTCAACTGGTGTTATAATTTGGCAGATTGTAGGTTCAAATTTTGCATTTGATTCTTGGTTCCTGCAGACTGTAGTGGTGCCTGTGCTACAGTCTTTTTCTTTCTTTCTTTCTTTCTTTCTTTCTTTCTTTCTTTCTTTCTTTCTTTCTTTCTTTCTTTCTTTCTTTCTTTCTTTCTTTCTTTCTTTCTAGCTGTCTGTTGTCCTAAAAAAGTTAGCCAACTGACTCCATTGCTCTAGAATTACTCTTTCCTTTATTACTGCTCTAAAGCACAGGACACAAAGTTTTACAAAAACTTGCTTTCAAAGGATGCTTTATTCCAGGAGCACACAGTTAATAATTTAATTAGAAAATTCATCTTTGCAATTCCTTTTCTGCCAGAATCATATTCATAAAAATGAGCGAACTTTTGTTTAGTTTCAGACCCAAATAATCCCAGATTTTTTGAGTGTCCATTGCCTGATTGATAATGTACCAGTCAGGGTTCTTGATTATGAACAACAGAAATGTCTCTGATTAATCTACACAGAGAGTAAATCCATTTAGCAACTAGGACCTGGTGAAAATATGAATGGGAGTTCTAGAGAAACAGGTTTCAAAAAGGGCAGGGACAAAAGGAGCACAGCAGAGATTATGCCTCTAGCATGACTAGGACTTTCTAGTCCTCCCACATTTACCTAAGCTCTGAATTTGGAGGTATCAAGCATTTTGCTTCTGGGTAAAATGGTAATTTTACCTCCTTTTACCTGTGTGTGGGAAGTTTCTTTGGGAACTATGTGAGCATAAGGAGTTCAAACATATTTTGGGTATTCCTTGTTCCTCTCAGCAAAATCAATATCATCAAAACACCACTCACAGCAATGAAAACCTACTTTCCTAAATTAACCAAGGACTTTCCTCTGGAATTCTGGCATAATGAAGAGAAAGCCTTCCCCTACTTTGATGAATTACTATTTTGACCCCTTTATTGTCTGTCATTTTCTAAAACAGCGGTTCTCAACCTTCCTAACGCCACGACCCTTTAATGCAGTTCCTCATGTTGTAGCGACCCCCAATTTCATTGTTACAAATTGAACATAATTAAAGCATAGTGATTAATCACAAAAACAATATGTAATTATATATGTGTTTTCCGATGGTCTTAGGCGACCCCTGTGAAAGGGTCGTTTGACCCCCAAAGGGGTCACAACCCACAGGTTGAGAACCACTGGTAAAAGATCTAACTTAGTATGGCTTTTCACTAGCAAAAAAATATATTTTTAGATAATTATAGACTCACATGCAGTTGTAAGAAATGATACGGGAGACTTCATGTACGCTTTATCTTGCTTCTCCAAATAGTAACATTTTAAATCAATAAAACAATATCACAACCAAGACATTGAACTGATGAAGAATTCCCACCACCATAAGAACTCTTCTGGCCTGGTCAGTGTGGGTCAATGTTGAACATCAACCCATGAACCAGAATGTCACTGTTGGATTCACGGTTAGGGCACATGCCTGCATTGTGGGCCAGATCCCTCATCTGAGCTTGCAGGAGGCAGCCTATCAATGATTCTCTCTCATAATTGATGTACCTATCTCGCTCCCTCTCCCTTCCTCTCTTATAGCTTCTCTTCTGATCTTAAACTTTGTTGACCAGAAGTATGTTCATTTCTATAATGTTGCCATTTAAAAAGTGATATATATATATTTAACTTATATATAAGTTATATATATAAGTATTTAACTTATAGGGATTGATTTTTTTTTAATCCTCACCTGAGGATATTTTTCAATTGCTTTTAGACAGAGAAAGGAGATGGAGGAAGAGAGAGATGGAGACACATTGATTGGTTGCCTCCCACCTATGCCCCTACCAGGTTGGGATCAGCCTGCAACCAAGGTAAGTCCCCTTGACCAGGAATCGAACCCATGACCCTTTGGTGCACAGGGCTGACACACTAACCACTGATTAACACTGGCCAGGGCTGAGTTTTCATTTTTTTACTCAATGTATTTATGTGCAGTTTTATCCAAATTGTTAAATGTATTGGTAGTTCACTGCTTTTTATTGCTGAGCAGTATTACACTACAGTCTGTTTAACCAGCTGAAGCACAGCTGTGTTTTTCTAATTTTGGTCTAGTAGAAATAAAGCTGCTACATACTTTCATGTACAGATTCTGTGTGAACATAAGTTTTCATATATCTGGAGTAAAGGCAGAGGAGTGAAATTTCTGGGTTGTATGGTAGATGAATGCTTAATTTATTAAGAAACTACCAAATTATTTTCCAGAGTGGCTGTAACATTCTTGTATTCCAACCAGAATTATATGAATGTTCTAGCTTCTCCATGTTCTTATTTTGAGCTTATTTTGCCTCTTTCTTTTACTAGTTGAGGGGAGGGAAGCTTAGATTATTGATTTGAGACCCTTTGTATTATCTAATATATGCCTGCACTGCTTTATCTGTATTCCACAAGTATTTATATGTTTTATTTTGTTTTTACTTACTTTAGTTTTTTTTTCTTTTTTATTTAGGAACTAGAGGCCCAGTGCACAAATTCATGCACCAGTGGGGTCTGGCTGGCCAGGCCCCAATCAAGGCTGACTGGGGCTAGGCCTTTGGGGAGGAAGACATGGCGGGATGTTGGCCGGCAGGCCCACCCCTATCGGGGCCCGATCAGGGCTGGACTGGCTAGGGGAAGGGACCGTGGGCGATTGACTGGCAGGACCCACCCCCGATTGGGGGTAAGGCCGGCCATGGGGAATGCAGGGCTGTGGATGATGGGCTGTTGGCCATGCCTCCAAATGGGGTAGGGGTGCTGATCAGGGGCCAGTGGCCAGGGTCGGGGAAGCTGACTTGGGGTGGGGAGGGGAGGGACTGCAGGGGGTTGGCCGCACAGCCCCGCCCCTTATTGGGGTGGGGGGGTGCGATCAGGGGTGGGCCGGCCAGGGAGAGGGGCTGCAGGCCTATCGTGGTGGGACAGGCTGATCAGGGGCGGAGCTGGCTGGGGAGAAGGGAGGGGGCATTTGGCCGGTGGCCTTGCTCTTTTATTTTTTTGGCAAATTCACAACTTTTATTTGTGGTTCCTATGCTATGTATCAAAAAATACCTTCTCCCCCTGGCCCAGACAGGACATTCTCAGATCCCTGATCAGGAGCAGGAGGGGTAACTGGTGGCAGCACACATTAGAAGAGACTGCCAGGTGGCCACTCTGATCCTGGCTACTGGTCCAGGCACTTCCTGGTCCTCATTTCCTTCCTGGTCCTGCCTATAGCCCTGGTCCCCTTACCTGGTTCAGCCTCCCATTTCCATCCTGGCCTCAGATGGCCCTCTTGGCTCCTGGGGGCTCTGTTCCTCCTCTCCTCCCCTCCCTGGAGGTCCCAAGGGGAGGTTATGACTTCTCAGAGACTCCCTGGCAGCCCTGTCACAGGGGAAGGGGTGTGTGTGTGGCAGAAGCAGCTGTATAAATGCGGGTGCAGGGGCAAGTCCTCTGGGGTCACTTGGACAGTTTGCTGATGACACGAATCAGGGCTGCATTCTTGCCCTTGATGCACTGGTTGTCAGCCTGGAGATTGGACAGAACCTTCAGTTCCTCTTCCAGCTCAGTGACCTTGCACTCAAATCTCTCCAGCTCCAGGAGGGCCAGCCTCTCTGCAAAGCACTCCTGCCTCTGTATGGCAAGCTCCAGCTCCACTTTGAGCTGCGCCAACTGCTGCGTGGTCTTGGTCAGGGCTTCATGAAGTCTCTCATTCTCAACATGCAGCTCTGTGTAGAGCTTCCTGAAGCCTCCCTCAGGCTCTTCTAATTCTGGCTGGGGCTCTGGGTTGAGGGTCCTCTGCCTCCAGGGGTAGGGCTGGATTCTGGGCTGATGTCTGCTGGCTTTGCCTCCTCCCCCTCTGCAGGCCCTCTCCTCTCCTTGCCAACTCTTCAGTGCCCCCTGGAGGCCTGTGGTCCCTGTCCCTGCCCATCAGGCACCTCTAATCTCTGGGCAGGGCCATCAAAATTCTCAACCCCAGGGACTTGTGATTGCCAGAAAGGGTTCAGGCTCTGTGTGGCCCGCTCTTTATATGGATGGGAGAGTCGGATCAGGGGGAAGGCCAGGAGAGGGGAGGGGCTGGGAGGTTGGCCAGCCAGCCCCACCCCCTGACCAGGCAGTTCACTGGCATCATAGCAACTGGTCTTTTGGTTATCACAGTTGTCACGGACACCGGCTTTATATATATACATAGGTGATAGATAGATAGATAGATAGATAGATAGATAGATAGATAGATAGATAGATACATAGGTAGATAGATAAATAGATAGATGTGTTGTTTAGTTTCTAAGTGTTTATAAAGATTTTTCTGCTATCATTCTATTATTGATTTCTGGTTTGATTCCAGGACAGTCAGAGACACAGTCTGTATGTTTTTACTTCTTTTCAATTTGTTGAGGTTTGTTTGAGGCCCAGGATATAGGCTATCTTGGTATATGTTCAATGGGCACTTGAGAAAAGGGTGTGTTCTGCTCTTGTTGGTTGTTCTAAAAATATAGAATAGACTTCTAGTGATTGATAGCATTGTTAAATTCTTTTAAATCATTTTTGGTTAGTTTTTTTTGTTTGTTTGTTTTTGTTTTTTCAGTCTAGTTGTTCAACCATTGGTGAGAGATGTGTACTTTAATAGTAATATAATCATACCTGCTTTCTTTGATCGATGTTTGCATGATATATTTTTCCCATGATTTTGATTTCAACTTATCTCTATCATATTTGGAGTGAGTGGATAGCATAGAATGGGGTTATGCTTTTTAATTTACTTTGCCCATCTCTTGGTATATATTGACCATTTATATTTAATGTAGTTATTGATATATCAGTGTTTAGTCTGTTTTATATTTTTTCTGTTTTTGATTTTTCTGTAGATTTCTTTCTTAGGTTATATGAATATTTTTATAATCCAATTTTAATATAGTGACAGTAAATCCATAGTAATTTCAGTTTTTGTACCAGGTAAAATTTTCTTAGTGCTGCTATAGTTATTCACTATATATACAAAAATATTGCACTTGCTGATGGTTCCAGTTCAAAGGAAGAGTAGAACCTTGACATCTGCTTTATCCTCTCCATTTATAACACAACTAGAGGCCCAGTGCACAAAATTTGTGCATTTTGGGGGGGATCCCCCAGCTGGGCCTGCACCCTCTCACAGTCCAGGAGCCCCACGATCGATTGCCCCAAAGAGGTAGACCCTGCCCACCCAGCCAGAGCTTCTCAATGGATCACCCCTGCAGAGAGAGGCCCTGCCCACCCACAGCGCTGCCAGGGCCTCCCTCTGCAGGGCAATCATGGGGCAATGGCTGGGCCCCTGACCCTTCGCATTGCACCTGCCTTGCCTGGCACCAGTGGGTGTCATAGATTGGTTGTCCAAAAGGTCGTTCCGCTGTTCGGCTGTTTGATCAATTTGCATATTATGCTTTTATTATTATAGATGATCTTAAAATAATCATTTAGAATTATATTAGAGGATTATAAATTAGAATTTTTAATTAAACATGATTTAAGAACTCAAGACAAGGAGAAAAAGTTATTGTATTTATTTATATGTTTACTAGAGGCCCAGTACATGAAATTTGTGCACAAGTAGGGTCCCTAGCAGCTGTTGGATGCTGGCCAGGGCCTCCCTTCCCCCAGGCTGCCTGCCACCCCCTGGTGGTCAGCACACGTCTAACTCCTGGTTGGTCGAACTCCCACCCATGGGGACAATTTGCATGTTAGCCTTTTATTTTATAGGATTCCCTGCATTATTGTTGAATAGCCCTGTTATTATATTTAACAGTTTTTAAATTTGCATTTAGTTTTCTACATATTTTATTTATTGGCTAATACATTCTATTTCTTTCCTAAGACCTTCTATATTCTTATTTGTTTTTATCGTGTTCATAATTGCTTATGGAAGTATTTTTATGATGGCTGCTTTATCGTTATAATTCCAACATTTTGTCAACACATTGGTGTTTATTGACTAGTTTTAATTCAGTTAAGGATCTTGATTCTTGTTATAAGGGGTATTTTTTTATTGAAATCTATGCATTTTTTGTTATGAAGCTGAATGTTAATGAAATCTTCTGTTTTAATTGGCTTTCTCTGACATTGTTCTGCCAAGGACAATGGAGTAGAGCCTTATAACCACCAGTGGAGGGCAAAGTCCACATTCACCACTAGACCTCCATGTACAATTGATAAGGGAGGCTTCTTATTTCAGCTGAGCAGAAGTGAGAGTTCTGCCTTCCTACTTCTCGGTCTCCACTGATATTTCCCTGACTAAGAGGGATAGAATTTCCTTGTTAATGTTCCCTCTGGAGCCTCTACTGGTGCTTTGGTGAGTGGAGATAGAGTAGCTTTATTACTATTAGACAGTGATGAAAGTACTAATTTCCTAGGTTTCTTCTAACATCACCCAAGTGGAGAACTCCAAGGACTCTTCATTACTAACAGTTTGGGATAAAAGCCCAGGCTCCCATGTGGTCTCTTCAGACACTTTAAGGGAAGGGAGGATCATTACCACCAGGTTCATTACCAATTCCCTAGTCAACCTTCTATGGAACCATCTCAGTGAGGGTGCTGGGGTATTTATTGAATCTATTTTGTGCCACCTCATGGAAGTGTGAGTTCCAAAACAGAATCCCTGATTGAAAAAATATTTTTTTTATTCAATAGGAAAGTTATAAAAAGTGTAAAGGACTATGGCACATGACTGCAAATAATAAGTACAATAAAAAAGTTGAAAACAATATGCACTAAAAAACAAGAGAAGAGAAAACACCTACTGTTATTATGTTTAAACAGACTTCAGAAAAGAGGTGACATATGAGCTAGGTCTTAAAAATGTTAAAATTTCAAAATACAGTGGTGAGCAAAGCTGTTTTTATTTGATAAAACCAAATATGAAGTTATGTGCACAAATATTTTTTAGGGTATTTTCAGCAAACAATGGTTGCATTGACTTAATTAAAACACAAGGAACATGGATTGTCATGCTTAGCTATAAAGGTAAAAAACACTCTGGCCAATGTAGCTCAGTTGGTTGGGGCTTCATCCCCTGTACCAAAAGGTTTCCAGTCTGATTACCAGTTTAGGGCACATACTTTTCTGGTTTGGTCCCTCTGAAGGCAACTGATTGATATTTCTCTCATATATAGATGTTTTTCTCTCTCTCTTCATCCTCTTCCCCTCTTTCTTCCCCACTTCATCTCTCTCTAAAATTAGTAAAAATATATCCCCCAGTGAGGATTTTAAAAAAGGTAATTGTATCCTTTATCTGATAGTCAGGAGAAATATTTTATAACTTTTATTTATTTATTTTAAAATATATTTTTATTGATTTCAAAGAGGAAGAAAGATAAAAACATCAATGATTAGAGAGAATCATTGATCGGCTGCCTCCTGGGCACCCTCTACTGGGGATCAAGCCTGCAACCCTGGCATGTGCCCTTGACTAAAATCGAACCTGGAACCCTTCAGTCCGAAGGTCTATTCTCTATCCACTCAGCCAAACCAGCTAAACCAATATTTTATAACTTTTACAGTATATGGCAGTACCCTGATGATTTATGATGTTTCATCTCTAGATGGATGTGTATTATATATTAGAAGGGTAAAAAGATTAATACAGGGAGCTAAGATAATGCAGAAACTTTCAATACAGAAACATATAGGATGCTTTGTAATCTCTGAAGAGGTCTCGGGTCAACACCGATCATAATATTAGAACCAATTTACAAAACTAAAACAAAACTAGTTTTGTGGATGTATCTCAAATCTGTAACTTTAGCCTTAACCTCTTTCTATAACTCTTTTTTACATTTCAAAGTGCTCTTAAAAATTGTGACTTAAGAATATATCTTAACTTTGCAATTTTTTAATGTTCTGTGCATAAATTACTCACTCTTTAGTTAATTCATTATTTTATCTTTTCTTAAAAAAAACTAGTTATTTCTATGTCCTAGATTTTTATTGGTGTTAAGAAGACAAAGATTAATGTAACACAGACCTTGCCTTCAATAATAATACCATCAAGGAATATGTATATATACATATGTAGATATCAAAATAAAAATTAAAAACAGTGTAAGAAAGTTAATAAAATATAAATTATAAAATAGTGTGAAGGGGTTAATTCTTAGATTGGTTGAAATTTTTATACTGCTTCTCTCTTACTGTAACATAACAAGCTCATAAATAAATTATAAATATTAACTTTTGTTCTTCAATGATAATTTTACAATGAGATGTAAGTTTTTCATATTTATATTATTTGCTATAAATACAAACTTATTTAGGCTACAAAACTAATTTTAAATGTATTCTTTATATACTAGAGGTCTGGTGCATGAAATTCCTACACGGGGGGGTTAGGAGGGATTCCTCAGCCCGGCCTGCACCCTCTCCAATCTGGGACCCCTCAGGGGATGTCTGATTGCCTCTTGCAATCCAGGACCACTGGCTCCTAACCGGCTCCTAACCGTATGCCTGCCTGACTGCCTGATTGCACCTAACCCCTCTGCCTCCCTGTCTGATCAGCCCTAACCACATCTGCCTGCCTGCTTGATTGCCCCTAGCTGCTCACCTCCTGGCCTGATCACCCCTAAATACCTCTGCCTCACCCCACACCGGGGACCCAGGATTCCCTCCTCTGGCCAGCCACAGGCACCCAGGACCTGAGCTGGCTTCACCCAGGCTGGCTGCAGCCACAGGGGACTGTGGGTGGGCGGCTTCTCCCGGGCCACAGCTGCAGTGCCCAGGACCTTGAGGCAGGCAGCATGTCCCTCCCCCAGGCCACAGCTGCAGCCGCAGCCCCTGGCACCCAGGACGGTGGGGTGTGTGGCTTGTCCCTCTCCCAGGCCCCAGCCCCAGCCACTGGTACCCGGAACTACAGGGCGAACAGATTTTCCCTCTCCTGGACTGCAGGCACAGGCGCAGCTGCTGGTGTCCGGGACCAAGGGACATGTAGCTTATCCCTTTCCTGGACCGCAGGCACAGCTGCTGGCACCTGGCACCGTGAGACAGGCAGCTTGTCCCTCTCCTGGGGCACAGCTTGGCTGGTCCCCATTCCTCTCTCACGAGCTCATTTGTGCCTGGCTGGTTCCCATTCCTCTCTCACGAGCTCATTTGTGCCTGGCTGGTTCCCATTCCTCTCTCTCCAATGTCGACTATCTGAGCAGTTATGGTGTGATGGGGTGAGAGTGTGATGGCCATTTGCATATTAGTTCTTTATAATATAGGATTATTATTTCAATAGGCAATGTTGTTTTCTTTTAATTAAATATGTACAACCACATCATCATTTAATATTAGAATTGGAATGGATTTGAAGAAAAACCAAAGCCCAGAGTGGTGAGGCCTGATTTTTTTGAATCATAATATAGTACCCATCTTTTCATTAGTTCATTAAACAAATATTTATTCATTCTCTAGCCAGACAAAATTTATCTTGAATAAGATAGAACATAATAAATTTCTAGATATGCATTTGAAATGCCTCTAGTCATATAGTTCTGTGATGTTCTCAAGCAATATTGGCGTAGGCAGCATTCTAAGATAGCCCCTTAGATTCTTCTTCTCTCATGTACATGTGATAAAATTCCTTTATTGTGGGAAGAGGGTGAATAGAATGAGATGTTACCCCCATCATTAAGGTACTAATCACTTGAGTTTTATTTAAACAACAACATAAAACTTATCATGATATCAAATATGAGGTAAATTCCCTGTTTTGAGAGGACAGGGCCCATAGCAGGGACTTGAGAATGCCCTTCAGTTCAGAGAGCAGTCCCTAGCTGGTACCTAGCAAGAGAAGAGGGATTTCCATTAGAAAACAACAAGTAAATAAAATCTGCCAATTGATATGGTTGGAAGAGAACCCTCAGCCTCAGATGAGATTGCAGGCCTGGTCAACATCTTAATCTCAGTCCAGCGAGGTCTGCGATCCTAAAAAGATCATAGCTAACATTCCCCTGGACTTTTAAACCATGGATGCTGTGAGCTCATAATTTTTTGTTTTTCAGCACTGAATTTGTGATAACTTGTTATACAGCAACCAAATGCAAATACACATACCTAACAGCCAGTATGCGGGAGAAGAGATGGGAAATTTTAGTCTAATTAATTTTACTTGTGGTTTGAAGACAAAATAATGGCTCAGGAGAGAAGAAATTAAAAGCAAGGGATTTATATTGAAAGTAAAATAAAGAGTTAAGAAAGGCATAATAAAATGAAAGTGAAGAAAAGTTGTAATAAGTATAAACAGTTTAAGAAATTAGAAGAATGGGAAGCTCTAGTTGGACAGTAGGTTCTGGAATGCATGAGTGCAGTGGTGACTGGATATAAATGCTACCACTGGGGGTTGACAATAGAAGTCAACTGCTGAAGTGAGATACATATGATGATCATTGAGATAGTGCCATTGTCTGCATGAGTCTTGAAGTCATTCATGATGAGGAAGAATTAAAGATTATATCCAGGTACCAACATCTTTGGCAGTATGAGCAAACGGTTTGTAGAAGTCTATAGATGAACTGATAGAGTTATGGGCTGAATTACACCCCCTTCTCAATTCATATATTAAAGTTCTAACCCCCAGTACTTCTGAATATGATTGTATTTGGAGATAAGGTTTTTATTGAGGTAATTAAGTTAAAATGAGATATTTAGGGTGGTCCTAATCCAATCTAACTAGTGTCCTTATTAAAAGAGATTAGAACACATGGTAAGTCCATGTGAAGACACAAGGGAAAGACACAGCCATCTACAAACCAAGGAGGAGGATTTCAAAGAAACCAACCTGCCAGCTCTTTAATCAGGGACTTACAGTCTCCAGAATTGTGGGGTTGGGGCAGGGGGGATTTTCTGTGGTTTAAACCACCAAACCTATGGTAGGAAAAATGGTAGTCTTTGAAAATTAATACAGGGAATAAGAGATACCATTGATGGGGCAAAATATTATACTACAACCTTTGATCTTGAGTAGGCCTTTGGTAAATATATCAATTCCTATTTGTCCACACTTGCACATAAGCAGAATAAGTTATAGGGACAATTACAAAGTAAGAATATCAGCTTTGCTGATTCCACTTTTCTCCCTTATTAATTTTTCCTTTACAGGTGAACTTTATCTTTATACCCCTGGCACCTGCATTGGCTGGCCTGGGGCCTGCAGGCTCAGGGAAGCTCCTGCATTGAGTGTCTGCCCTCTGGTGGTCAGTGCACATCGTAGAAACTGGTCATTCCACCAGTTGTTCAGCCTTTTGGTCAATTTGCATATTAGACTTTTCTTATATAGGATATACTAGAGGCCCTCAGCCTGACCTGCTTCCTCTCACAATCCGGGGCCCCTCGGGGGATGGCCTGCGGGAAATAATTATTTGAAAGTTATATGTTTAAGTAAACAACAGCTGTTGTTTAAGGCAAACTAACAAAGTTAAATGACTTAAATTTCACTACCTACTCTGAAAAAGTCATGGAGATTTCTATCATTTTAAATGTTCTTACAGGCTTAAAAACAATGCCTTCCAGTAACCATTTTTTAAGATGCTATTTCAGGCTGGCTCTGGCTTGGCCTGTGGGGATTGGGATGAAACCGGCAATCCGACATCCCCCGAGGGATGTAGTAGTGGGGCCGGGCGCCATGCCTCCACTCAGTAGGTAGTGTGCTGCCATGGAGGCTGGAGAGGCTCACACCACTGCAGCTGCGCTCGCCAGCCCTGAGCCCGGTGTCTGGTGCCTGTCAGTCAGCTGAGCGGCACACCCGCTGTGGGAGCACACTGACCACCAGGGGGCAGCCCCTGCATTAAGCCTCAGCCCCCTGGTGGTCAGTGTGTGTCGTAGTGACTGGTCATTCAGTTACTTAGGCTTTTATATATATAGATACACACACACACACACACACACACACACACACACACACACAGCTTCTCCCAAGAAAGCATATCATCACATATTATCAAAATACTTAAGCAGAATTAAGATAGTTTATATAGAAGACAGAATAATTATTTGAAAGTTATATGTTTAAGTAAACAACAGCTGTTGTTTAAGGCAAACTAACAAAGTTAAATGACTTAAATTTCACTACCTACTCTGAAAAAGACATGGAGATTTCTATCATTTTAAAGGTTCTTGCAGGCTTAAAAACAATGCCTTCCAGTAACCACTTTTTAAGATGCTATTTCAGACTGGCTCTGGCTACCAGTCTCTCATAACTCTAAAAGGGAAGATTAATTCCCCCAAATATATCCTCTATTATATTGGTAACTATGATTTGGTCTAAGATGGGAACATTTTTCCTAATTTAATTTTTTCCTGTGGCTTGAAGCCAAAAACAATGGCTCAGTAGAGAAGGAACTATAAGAAGATTTATATTGAGAGGAAAAATTAAAAAATTGAGAAAGTGTAAGAAAATGAATAATCGCAATGGAGGGTTGGGAAAAGTTGTGCTATGAATAAACTTTGAGAGAAGTAGAAGATTTTGAGAAACTTTTGGTGCGTGCATGTATACATCCATACATATTTAAGTATATTTGTGTTCTGGGTCATAATGTTCAGTATATTTCTTATATTTGATGCCATAAGACATTTAATGTTAGAAGGCTCTTTCATGTTGCAAGGGAAAGCATATTTCTTCAATTAAAGAAAGCTCATTATCAGGATGTGCAACAGGGCTTTAAATTGGAAAGCTTCCACGTAGGCAGCAATCTTGAATACATGCTTCATTCCAAAGGAAGTGCTCATCAAAAACAAAGCTTTGGATTAGATAACAAAAAACTAGTCATTTGGTGTTGAAGCCTGTCACTATTAGCAGCAGTACATACAGGTCAAAGAGTAGAGATGATTTCTTTGGGAGGAGCTATTGGCATTTCAGCCTCCCTAGCCCACACACAGGCACATAATATATCTGAAGCCTTCTGTAATACCAGGGTATTCCTACTCTTTGATGACAGGTCCAAAATAAATCATCCAGGGGAATAAACATGAAACCTTGGGAGAAATTTCAGTCTGGAGCGGTGTTTACAAATCCTAAAGGGCTCAGGGCTATGGAGTAGAGGCCTGGGAGCAGAGGTTGCATAGGTAATGGGTGTGGCCCACTTAAGGAAATGTCTTGTCTACATGGACAGAGTCACAGTCAGACAGATGCAGCCAGACAACCTCCAGAAAATCCACAAAAATGCCCCCGCTCCCACTCTGTGAGTCAGCTTTAAATTCTGCCAGGCCCGAAGAAAATAAAAATCCCTTGGCATTGGTAACCCTGCAACAATGGAGAGATAAGAAATAAGCATTTCCATGCTAGGTAAGGAGAAGCTAGGCAAGGCCAATAAAGAGAGAGACCACATGCTTCTTCCACTGCAAAAAACTGGTCCTAAACAGGTCTCAAATTGGGAAGCAGGTGATTGAGAAGAAGATTTAACTTTAAATTTAGTGGTAGATGAGAGAAAGAAAGAAAGAAAGAAAGAAAGAAAGAAAGAAAGAAAGAAAGAAAGAAAGAAAGAGAGAGAGAGGGAGAAAGGAAATAAATCTAGTAGTAGGTCTGGTTATCACACGTAACTGAAGCTTTACTTTTCAACCACTTCACTGTGACAATGTTTGCTGTTTACAGTGATTATAAGACAGTAGAAGCCCGGTGCATGAAAATTCATGCACTAGAGGGGGCGGGGGGTCCCTCAGCCCAGCCTGACCCCTCTCACAGTCCAGGAGCCCTCAGGGGCGGGAGGCAACCCAGCGATCAGGGGAAAGCGAGGCCCCCATCACACCTCTGCTGCTGCCACTGCCGGCAGTGCAAGCCCTCGGCTGGCCCTGGATACCTGAGCCTTGGGCGACCCTGGGCGGCTGGGTTGCTACCATCCAAGGCTCTACTGCGCCTCGGGCCAACCTGGGCAGCTGGGCAGCTGCCCTCTGAGGCTTGCCTGCACCTTGGGCTGGCCCTGGGCAGCGGCTACCGCCATCCACAGCTTGCCTGAGCCTCAGTCAATGGGGGGTGCAGGAGGGCTCCAGTGGGGCTGAGGGGACTCCAGCAGCAGACAAACAGAGCAGGCAGCCACGGCTGAGGAATGGAGGATACTCTCAAGAACATGAGCTATAACTTCCAATTTTTTGGACACCACAGTCAGGCTTCAGCTTCGGAGGAGGGAGGAAGAGAGGGATGGGCAGCTAGTTGGAGGAGTCTGGGCGAGCTGTCAGTCAGTGGGGGGTGCAAGAAGACCTGAGGCCCTCGGCAGGGCTAAGGGGACTCCAGCAGCAGGCTAGCGGAGCAGCCAGCCCTGCCCCCGCTGTGGGTGCCACCATCTTGTGATGATGTGATGATCAATTTGCATATCACCTCTTTATTATATAGTATTCTTAAGAGTGATCAGAAATATCATGGGTCTGTCTGGGTTTGTATGTTGGAGCAGAGGAGTGACTGTTCCCACAAAGCAATTTGGTGAGGAACACAAAAATAAAGTGGCATTTTAAATTTGCTTTCTTCATGTCCAGCTGGCATGGCTCAGTGGTTGAGCATCAACCTATGAACCAGGAGGTCCCAGTTCGATTCCATTCAGGGAACATGCTCAGGTTGTGGACTCCATCCCAGTGTGGTGCATGCAGGAGACAGCCAATCAATGATTCTCTGTCATCATTGATGCCCCCTCCATGTCCAGCTGGCATTGCTCAGTGGTTGAGCATCAACCTATGAACCAGGAGGTCCCAGTTCGATTCCATTCAGGGAACATGCCCAGGTTGTGGACTCCATCCCAGTGTGGTGCATGCAGGAGACAGCCAATCAATGATTCTCTGTCATCATTGATGCCCCCTCCTTCTCTCTCTCTCCCTTCCCCTTCCTCTCTGAAATCAATAAAAATACATTTAAAAAATTGCTCTCTTCAAGTCCTGCTTGAGTTACAGATGTATGAGAACAGAAGGAAGACCCAGGAGCAGTCTCATTCCCCTGAAAATGTAATTGACCCCAAGGGAACACAGCAGCTCATTTGTAATGCCTCTGCTTATCCCATCCTGGGCAGGTGTGGCCACTGTTCACTGACCTAGGGGCCCTGTCTGTACTGGCTGCTTCCTGGCCTTCTCTCCTTGTGGTCTATTTTCTGCTCATGCCCTTAGTGTGTTCATGGTAACTTTATTGCCCCTGGCTTTGGTTTACTGCTTCTCTGTGAGCATTTCTGTTTTCTGCATTCTGTACTGTTAGCTGGTCTCTCAAACCCTCCAAAAACATGGATTTCATGGGTCACCAGTCACAATTCAGTGTAGGGCCTTCTCATGCCCAGAACTCTTACTCTAAATCACTTCATAGATGGTTTAGTGCAGAGTTTCTCAAATGTTTTGGTCTCGGGACCTCTTTATATTGTTGCAAATTGTTGAGGATACCAAAGATATTTTGTTTATATGGCTTTCATCTCTTGATCATTATTGTATTAGACATTAAAATGGACACATTTAAGAAATATTTGCTCATTTACTTATAGTAACAATAAAAATTCATCACATGTTGACATAACTAGTATATTTTAATTAAAAAGCTATACTTTCCAAAACAACATATTTAGTTAGAAGAGTGGCATTCATCTTACAT
>NW_006295391.1:4137637-4142668 GCF_000327345.1 Myotis davidii | reverse complement strand
TTCTTCATGTCCAGCTGGCATGGCTCAGTGGTTGAGCATCAACCTATGAACCAGGAGGTCCCAGTTCGATTCCATTCAGGGAACATGCTCAGGTTGTGGACTCCATCCCAGTGTGGTGCATGCAGGAGACAGCCAATCAATGATTCTCTGTCATCATTGATGCCCCCTCCTTCTCTCTCTCTCCCTTCCCCTTCCTCTCTGAAATCAATAAAAATACATTTAAAAAATTGCTCTCTTCAAGTCCTGCTTGAGTTACAGATGTATGAGAACAGAAGGAAGACCCAGGAGCAGTCTCATTCCCCTGAAAATGTAATTGACCCCAAGGGAACACAGCAGCTCATTTGTAATGCCTCTGCTTATCCCATCCTGGGCAGGTGTGGCCACTGTTCACTGACCTAGGGGCCCTGTCTGTACTGGCTGCTTCCTGGCCTTCTCTCCTTGTGGTCTATTTTCTGCTCATGCCCTTAGTGTGTTCATGGTAACTTTATTGCCCCTGGCTTTGGTTTACTGCTTCTCTGTGAGCATTTCTGTTTTCTGCATTCTGTACTGTTAGCTGGTCTCTCAAACCCTCCAAAAACATGGATTTCATGGGTCACCAGTCACAATTCAGTGTAGGGCCTTCTCATGCCCAGAACTCTTACTCTAAATCACTTCATAGATGGTTTAGTGCAGAGTTTCTCAAATGTTTTGGTCTCGGGACCTCTTTATATTGTTGCAAATTGTTGAGGATACCAAAGATATTTTGTTTATATGGCTTTCATCTCTTGATCATTATTGTATTAGACATTAAAATGGACACATTTAAGAAATATTTGCTCATTTACTTATAGTAACAATAAAAATTCATCACATGTTGACATAACTAGTATATTTTAATTAAAAAGCTATACTTTCCAAAACAACATATTTAGTTAGAAGAGTGGCATTCATCTTACATTCTTGCAAATCTCTTTAAGTGAATTATCAGATCTGCATCTAAATTCAATCTGTCATGTATGTTGTTTTAATTGATGTTTGAGAAGGAAGTCTAGCCTCACAGAAATGTGATGTTGGAAATGGAAGGACCCCATGGACCCCCTCAAAATTCCTTGGGGATTCTTAGGCCCTACACACACACACACACGCGCGCGTGCACGCACACCTGTGGAACTTAAATCCTCAAAGCATATTGTAGCAGTAGTATATTATGTTAATACTAGAGGCCTGGTACACGAAATCTGTGCATGGGGGGGGTGTCCCTCAGCCCAGCCTGCACCCTCTCACAATCTGGGACCCTTCAGGGAATGTCTGACTGCTGGTTTAGGCCTGATCCCACAGGAATCCCTGCGGGATCCGGGCCTAAACCGGCATTCAGACATCCCTCTCAGAATCCAGGACTACTGGCTTCTGATCGCTCACCTGCCTGCCTGCCTGCCTGATTGCCCCTAACCTCTCGCCTGCTTGCCTGATTGCTTCTAACCACCTCTGCCTTGCCCCCTACCTGCTTTGGTGCCGACCTCTGCCTCAGCCCCCACCGCCGTGGCTTCATTTGGAAGGTCATCTGGAAGGATCTCCGGAATGATGTCCAGAAGGTCGTTCAGCTGTCTGGTCTAATTAGCATATTATGCTTTTATTATTATAGGTAGCAATTATATATAGCATATAATTACATAAAATTATAATAAATACCTATGTATACTAGTAGTTATAAAATAAAATTGAAATGATATATTAACTACAAGACATGTGGTTTTTAAAACAGTAAATAGGACAGCAAACGTGAACTGTTTTGAAATACTGAAGTTTAGAATTTGGCTGCAGGCACGGAAAGAGCAATGGGCACCATCCTTAGGGTGAAGAATCTCAGTTTGTTTCCTGTTTCCTGCCCTGTCACTGCAAGTCCAGTTCTCAATTTCTACGTTTAAAAAAAAAAAAGGAGGCTATAGCTGGAGTCCACAGTCCCCCAGGATTAAATGTTCAAAGATTTAATCATTCTCATACATCAAGTAAATGAAGCTTGTACTTCACAGAACTGACATCTGCTTTTTGGTTAACATAAGAGTCCTAAGAATCCATGTTCAGATTCTTACTTAGCAATGATGTGTGATAATGGATTAACCCAATAAAATTCCTTCAGTAAGGTAATACATACATACGTGGTTAAAATGTAGATATCTCTTGAAAAATTATAATTGCTTTCATGTTAAGGCATTTTATGACTCTTAACAAATCTAAGATGCCACTCGTGTGCTCCATCCAGGTCTGCCCATGCCACGGATCACGAATCCCTTGACCAAGCATGGCATGGCCTCGGCTTATCTGATGTACAGCTAATTCCAGTCTGTGGGCTCACCACAGAGTTGTGTCACCTGCCTACCGCCACGCATCTTATTTTCAAGCAGTGATTTCTAGTTCTGCAAAATGCCGTCTCCAGTTCTGTTTGTACTTGACAGCTTAGCTTCCTTGTGCCATGGAACAATTCAAGTATTTTTCTCTTTTCTGTCCTTAGCAATCGACCCAGGTAACAGACCTGCCATTCTATACTGAGAGCTTGAGGAATCGAGGCCTGATCCTGTCTGTCCTTGGGGATCCTGCAGGTAACTGTGGTAGTAAGTGCCCCTTCCCACATTGCTCTCAGAAGCTGACAGCTGTTACGGAAATGGTTCAGAGGGAAAGGCTGACATTTTGGAAGTAACCAAGTGAAGAGCCATGAAAGAAAGAACTTAAAAATAATTCCCCGCACAACTTTCTTTGGCAGAATAGAGCCAGAGGCCAAGAGAGGATTTGGGGTTTGGTATTCTTCCACATGCCTCACAGGACCTAGTACTGAGGAAAAAACAGATGTCTTAAAAGGAAAAGGAAAAAAAATGCATGAAACACGACATATGTAAATCAGTGGTTGGAAAATAAACCCAGAATATGCTCCTGAGCGATATTCTTGGCAAACACAGAGAGAAAAACAGAGGAACAAGTAGCAAACTAACTCTAAATCATTATGCCAATGATGGTTTAATTAGGTCAAGGGCATTTTTGCTTATTTCAGACTTGAAATTTTTTCTTTTATGATTGGACTTCATAACTGATTTTCAATTTAATGAATTTGCAAAAAAAATGTACTTCATACTGCCTTCATTATTTTATTTTCCTGACACTTGAAAAATTAGAGGCTCTGGCATCATTTTAAATTAAAAATATATTTCACTTCTCTATTATGCAGAGTTCTCCAGTACATTCTGAACCTGTGTTATGCACAAAACTTCTGTTGACATCCCCAAAAGATCCACACTCAGCATACACAATATAGGTCAGCATGGCTTATAACCTACTCACGGTGAAGATCAGACAATTGTACTCCTTGGGAGTACATCTGAAATGAATTTTGAAAGGTCTGGAGGTTTTGTTTGCAAAGAATTGAGCAAGAAGTCTCTTGGGTTTCTTCTCAGAAATTTCCTGAGGGAAACCTGTGTGTGTGTGTGTGTGAGAGAGAGAGAGAGAGAGAGAGAGAGAGAGAGAGATTTAGAAATGAAAGTCAAACACTTTGGTAAGGTCTACATTCTTCATAATTCGAATTAGCTCATATTCAGAGCATCTGAAGAACAATATGGGCACAATGTAAAGTTTAGAAAAAGATAAATACTGGGAGGCTAGTTCCTTAACATAATGGAAGTATTCTTTTGACAACATTGTAGCTGAAATTCAAATTTATTATTAATTAAAAATAATAGACTGGAGAGCGTTATGCTAAGTGAAATAAGTCATTTGGAGAAACATAAATATCACATGATCTAAGTTATTTGTGAAATATAAGGCTCAACATGAACTGATGAACAAAAACAGATCCAGAGACAGAGAAACATGGATCAGACCATCAAACCTCAGAGGAAAGGTAAGGGAGAGTGGGGGTAAGTGGGAAAGATCAACCAAAGGACTCGCGTGCATGCATATAAGCCTAACCAATGGACACAGACACTGGGGGGCGGGGGGGTGAGGGCATGTGTAAGGAGGTGGGGGGTATTAAGGGGGGGATAAGAACACATATGCAATACCTTAATCAATAAAGAAAATAAAAAATTATAGTTACCACCTATCAAAGTTTCATTATTCTTCAATATTATTTAATCCCCACAACAACATTGAAATCCTATTTTTACAGCTCTGAACCCAAGGAATATTAGGCTTAGAGTAACAACACAACAATAATAAAATGCCCTTCCTTCTTCTCATATAAATTTGCTGTTTTTGTAGGTAAGAAAAATAACCAAGTATCAAAATCTCATATGGTTCAACTTCAATTATAAAGTGATACTATCAGCAACACATACATTTATGGATTTTTCCCTGTACTTATATTTTTGCTTGTAACCTAACTGCATCATTACTTAACTGCTGGCTACTAGCCTTATTTAGGCCATGTATCCCATAAAAATAGTGATCTTAGTGCTCTTGATAAAGAGATAAATGTTTCCTATATTTCTTATTTAGTTTAATTTTTTAATAATTTAAAAGCTTCTTTCATGTGGCAACCACCTTAGGTGAAACTCATGTTATCTGAATAAATAATTGATATATTTTATTTTTACAAATGGACATTAAGCAGTCCATAAGTTTTGTCCGTGTTAATTAGTGGTTGTTAATACACAATTATGTTAAAGACTTTCTGCATTATAAGTAGAAACATATTCAGCACATTTGCATCTAAAAATATTTATACAAGGTCCCTAGTGGAAAATTTATCACTATGCAAACTTGGCTCTCTGTTTGACCCACATATAAATCTATTCATCAACTCGGGAAACATTCATTGAAATTCTGGTCACTATAGTTGTAGAAATAAAGCAAAATAAGTCAGGATTCCCATCCTCAGGAAGCATAAAATAAAAATCACAATGCAGATTTACTTGAGTGCATTGTCCAATGACAGAAAATTTTGAACTTCTAAAACTGTTTAAATCCCTTTTAGGCAGTGAGTTTTGTTTTTGTTTTTTGTGGGTTTTTATGTGTGTTTGTGTATGTGTGTGCACGTGTGTGTGTTTTAGTATATTTTTACTGATT
>NW_006295391.1:4121753-4137585 GCF_000327345.1 Myotis davidii | reverse complement strand
TCTTTTCTCACCTGCCACACTTTTTTCCTTGGAATAAATTCATCAGGCTATGTGCCACAGAGACTTTGAGGGAAGCAATAAATAGTGGTGAAGACTTTAAAGGCTGAATTCTGGCTTCGTCTCTTATTACCTGTGCAACCTTATTTAAATCACTTGAACCTCTCTAAGCACAATTTTTTTGTGTGTATGTGTGTGTGTTTTAGTATATTTTTACTGATTTTAGAAAGGAAGGAAGAGCGAGAGAGAGATAGAAACATCAATGATGAGAGAGAATCATTGATCAGCTGCCTCCTGCATGCCCCACAGTGGGGATTGAGCCCGCAACCAGGACATGTGCCTTTGACGGAAATCAAACATAGGACACTTCAGTCTGCAGGCCAACATTCTATTCATTGACCGAAATTGGCTAGGGGAGGCAGTGAGCTTTTTGCCACTGAAATTCATTGTTTTATTCATTTTTTTATCTTAAAGAAATTCTAAATGAGTATCTGTAATTTGTTAAAATACAGTCTTAGATGCTAGACAGAAAACAAAGAAAAAACACAAATAGAGGAGTGATATTGGCCCAGCTGGTGCTCACTTTTCATGAAAGGTGGCATAATGCTATGAAAAGAACTTCAATTTGGAATCAAATAAATGTGTTTGAATCCTAGTTACTCTTTATACAATCTATGTATCACTAGAAAGTTTCCTTCTTGAGCCTTAATGTACTTTGCAGTAAGATGGAAATAATAATTTCTAGGGTCAATAGTTTTCAAAGATGAGTTTGAATCTTTGTTTCCACCAAAATAACAACAGGAGCCTATTGTTATGGACAGAAGACACTTTGTTGGGAGGCTCCCTACTTGTAACAAGAAATGTGGCCAGTGCTATAGCTACATGTGTTTTCTTTTTCTTTTTTTTTTTTTTGTCTCTAACTTCTTTTCCTACTCATACACACCAATTTGAATGTATCTAATTTAAAACACTGTTTGAATAATAGAATAAAGCTGACCAAATCTTTCCTTTTTAAATTTTCTTATTTTTTTTAAATCTTCCCATTTTGTATATATGGACACAGCCTCCAAATATTGTAGATTAGAAAACCTATACTTGAGAATGTCTCATTTATTTAGTGTAGTTTACATAGGGCTAACCCTGTCCTTTCTTGTTTGGTGAACTAAATATAGCAATTGACAATTCTGAACTATAAATTAAATTTTTATGGAATCATGAGGAATTAAGGAAAATTAGATGTCACTTTCACCATTGTTTCTGCAACACATGCTTTCATCCCACCATATTTCAGGCACCAAATTCACTTTTACTTTTTTAAAATAAAGGTCCTTTCTTTTTTTAAATATAATTTTTATTTACTTCTGAGAGGGAGAAGGAGAGAGAGATAGAAACATCAATGATTAGAGAGAATCATTGAATAGTTGCCTCCTGTATGCCCCTGACCGAGGATTGAGTCTGCAACTTCGGCATGTGCCTTTGACCAGAATCAAACCAGGACCCTTCAGTCCCCAGGCTGACGCTCTTTCCACTGAGCCAAACTGGCTAGGGCCAAATTCACTTTTAAAAACACAGATGTTAAAAGCATGAGATGATGAGATAGTATGATTAAACCACAGGGCTATTCAACCAGTGGTTGGCACAAAGTATTTTTAAAAGTGGCCAATAACTAAAAAACAATATTGATTAAGCATTTATCACGAATAGGTAATGTGTTCTTGGCTTTATATGCACCATCTAATTAATTAGCCTACATCATTATGTCAAAAATACAACAATTACAGGAGATAAGTCCTATTTAAAATCCCTTTATAAAGATTAGAAAACTGAAGCTAACAAAGATTAAAACCCATAGAACTGGAAAGTTGGCTAAGTAGAACAAAACAATTCAATGCAGAATGTTTCTTAACCAGTGATCAATCTTTCTGTTTAGGTCAGTGCTTCTAGGCATTTTGAAAAGCTGATATCAATCTTCTAGCTTCAAGTATTAAAAAATGACAATAAATCCTGAAGTTGTAAAGAAGTCTGGTCTTAATAGAAGTGTGATGTGTTCAAGAGTGCTCATGAAAGATTCAAAATGTTTTCTGAAGTCCCTATAATGTCTGAAAATCAGACATTAGGAAATGTATTCATAGACTCAAACTTCACTTTGGGATCTACAGCCCACTGAAAGCATTTATCCTTCCACACCACAGCAATTAGTGTTTCTTCGTTGTTCCCTGAGAGCTTATAAAATAGTCTTATCTGCATGCACCTTTTATACTAAAGATGTCCAGAGAAACCTCTTAATTTAACCCCAAATCTTGGAAGGGTTGTAGCTAGTGAAGCTCCAACATAAACTTCCAAACTGTAGGCTCCACTGGAGCAGGCTTTCCATAAAACAATCAAAATTACCCAAGCAGGGTACATAGCACATTCATAAAAGAGATATTTTGCTTTTTAGCCTTTTAAAAATAATTTTAAAACTCTTACTTCAAATGCATTCTTGAATATAGTCTGCCAATTATTTAAGCAGGTTAAGGGAATGACATCAAGTTTCATCCTGCAATTATCACATTTAATATTCCTTCAACCCAAATGTCTTGCAATGACAGAAATGTTGATTAGGCAAGCATGGTCAGCAGCCAGCAGGGAACCATGAAAGAGGAGCGCTGAAGAGGGCTATGAGAATCTGCTGTCCCTGGACCACCACCACCACTCGCTGTGGGTCTATGTCCAAGCGTTTGTAGCATGTTTAGGGCTGCTATCAGTCATCGGGGCTATAATCAGGCAGAGAAGCTGAACAGAAAGTGGAGATGGAGTACAAGCTGGGACTGATCAGGCACCCCTACGCAGCAGCATATTTAACCAACTTCTCAGAAAATATTCCTGCTTCATCTTTGCCTTGAAATGTCATGAAAGTTACTCTTTGACCAACTCCAAACCAGAGCTATAAAAGAATAACGTGGGAAATGAACTGCCTTGCCAAATGACATCAATATAGCATAATCCAGCATACCGGGTTTAGGACTCAAACAAAGCATTTATGATGTTTTCCTTCATTTCCTCTAGCTGTGTTTTTGTTGACTCCTTTTGGAGATGTTAGCAACTTTAAGCTCATCTCGTACATTTCTGTGAAAAAAGAGAGAGTTGATTTCCCTCAGAAACCACAAGAAAACTGTGTGATTGGCTTGCAAGTCTACGTCTGAATGAGTCACCGTTTCTAGTGGGATAATATATTCAATTTGGCTTAGGGCAATCAGACCTGCTGCTGGAGCTGTTGACAAAGTCCATCTTATCCAAGCTTAAGGACTGCTAGTATGCTTGTTCAGCAGTTCTATTTGCCCATGTGAATTGTGTCTTGTCCCAATTTGCTGAGAGCATGGGAGAAGTGATACTGGGCTTATTACACTAACTGAAGAAAAGCTTTTAGTGCCAATGAGACATTGTCTTCATATTCAAAAGATTAATTTAGAACCATGCAAGATCAATGCAAAACAAACAAAGCACATATGTATACATCCTGATGAAAGTTGTGGCTCCAAGAATAGAGATAAAACATTTGAAATTCTACCAAGGGAAAACAAAGCGCCTACAAGGCGATAATAATTAAGTTGCCATCAGAAGTTCAAACAACTATATTGAATGTTACAACCCAATGGAATCTTTAAAGTTCTCAGAATTTTAAACACACAATCATACTAAAATTCAAGTATGCAATCTAAAGGTGTCCTTGGATATGCAAGGACTGAGAAAAGCACCACCTATTATTCTGCTCAGAAATAATTATACCAGGATGCTCTCCTGCACAATGAAATGAATATGAAATAAATGAAATAGTTCTGAGGAAAGAAAGTAGTTAAAATCAGTAATTATTGATACAAAATGCAAAAAATATTATAATAACTTAGACCAAAAATCTCAAAATTTGTGTTAGATAACATTCAGACAATAACTGAATTATTGGGGTTGAGCTACTTGATCCAAAATAGATGTGTTACTTTCAATGGGATTTGATAAAATGGAATAGCAAAAACATCATATGTCGAATAGGCATTGACTATATTTCAACTACAACTGCTACAGATTCATCCATTTTCCCTGACAAAACAGTGGGTAATATGAAATCCCTTAATCTAACTATGCCATGTAGTGGTTATCCATTTGACTGGTTAAAGATTATGCTAATTGAGAAGCTGTAGAGTGGATATATACACAAGGGAACTCTATAGTTTATTATTAGTACTATATCCCTCCTTAATTCATTAGTAATTCATTAGCATTTTATTAGATAGTGAATATTCTTTTCAACATTCTATGGCTTAGTGTTGCTAAGATTTAGAGTGGGATTAACTTGGATAGTTTTATTCCAATAAAAGATTGGCCTCCCCCCATTTTCTTTTTACTATTATCTAATAGAATACGTTTCAAAGCAAGTAAAAAATTATGCAATGTGTACATAAAATGAGAAATAAAAATACAAGGCCAGGCATAAAAACTGTTAAGAGAATGCTGCCAAACATGTTACAGAGATGGGCACTTGCAAATTGGAATTATAACTCTCCTTTTATTCTCAATATTAACAGTCATGATTTGTGAGTCTTATCAAGCACTGACTTTAAAAGTGCTATCAGGACTTGGATAGAATAGATATTATTCATTTCATTCCCATCCTGCCCTCTGTGAATACTTAAGATACTTTCATGCATCTAAAATGGATAGCTCTGACTTACTTCTGTATTTGAAAGTTCCCCATTTCCCATATTTTTTTGCCTTCATTAGGTCACTATAACTTTCCAGTTGTCTCAAACAAGGCTTTTTTTCTTTTTCTTTTCTTTTTTTTTTTTTGCCATGATATAGCTTCAATAAAAGCAGGGCAAGTCTTCAAGGTCTAATTTAAGAATAAGTATTTTATGTTTGTAGTTAGTGTTCCCTATGGTTTATTCAATAAAACTAGCCAAGCAACTATCTACTTAAAAAGAAGAAAAAAAAGGAAAGAAGAGTAAACACATACAGACAAAAGACCGTTTATTTGTACAAGTTCCTTCTATAAATTATTATTTTTGGAGGCAAAATAATAATAACAATTAATAAACTAGAATATTTGTAATTATTAAAGTTGAATCTGTATCTTAGGGGATAATATTAGGTGATATGATTTATTCTATTGAAAAATTACTGCAGCTTCAACTCTTTCTAATGAAATATTCTTTTAAATGTGACATTTTCCAGAGCTGATTCACTCCACATGGGGTAAAGCATATTTCATCTGTTCTTTACTGTATTGTGAGAGCATGTAAATGGACCTTTTCAATTCTGGGTACAGAAAGGCCTGCCATGGTCCCCACACTGTTTTTCTGATATTATTAAAACCACAGTAATTATTGGGTTATAGTACAAGTCCCTTAGCATAATAATAAATAGTTTTATTATTTTATACGTGATCACGTTATCCATAAATTAATTTTAATAAACCATAGTTCTTATTTAATAAACTGACAATATTGGGGTTATGTAATGTCATATTAAAGAATTTGGTGAGCTCCACAAAAAAATAAAATGTCAGACTTAAAATAGAGGAGAAAAGCATATCCTTCATCTAAGCAGGAAAGTTGAGGCTGATGAGGTGGTGAACATCCTTTGCAAGTCCACATGGCTACGAGACTGTGCACATCGCCTTAGTGTGATGGGGGCTCCGGGAAATATGTGGTGCCCATGGGGCTGGCCTCTTAAAAATAAATACATACATAAATAAACAAACAAATTCTGTATAATAAATGGCTAATATGCAAATAGACAGAATGGCAGAACAACCGGTCGCTGTGATGTGCGCTGACCACCAGGGGGCGGGCGTGGAACATGGCGGGCATCAGCAGCAGGCAGCAGAGCATGGAACATGGTGGGCATCAGTCATGGCGGAATGATGGAGCAGGTGAGCGGGGGCACCAGACCAAGGAAGGGCACCGGTTTCTGTCATTGGGGTTAGCCCCTGGTGGTTACTGAAAATTCTTTGCTCCAAGGCATTGTGGTCCTGCTGGGTGCTTGCAGCTGCTGCCAGCACTGGCTCTGCTCGCACCAACTGCCTGCGCCTGGCACTGGCCCCAGTTGCTCGGCGCTGTCAGTGGGTGTGAGTGGCGGTTGCTGGGCCCGATCATCCCTGAGGGCTTCTCCACCTCCCCCTGCTCCTGAGGGGTGATCAGGGCAGCAGCTACTGCTTGCACCCACTGACAGCGATGGTCCTGCTCGCACCGGCTGCTGTTGCTGGCCCCAGTGGCTCTGTGCCATCAGCGGGTGTGAGTGGGGCTGGCACCATCAGTGTGTGAGAGTGGTGGTGGCAGGAGTGGGGATGCCTGTAGACAGGGGACTGGGGGCCGTGGTGGGAGGAGCCGGGCAGGGGTGCAGAGGATGGGCCAAGACCTGCCCCTGTGCCCACCGCAGCCTCGAGGCCCATAGTTCCTTTCAAGGTGCACATACTCATGCACTGGACCTCTAGTATATATATAAATAAATGAAAACTGAAACATCTGTCTTCCTCTGGTGGAGACCTAGAAATATGCTTTTGTTTATCTCATAACCAAAAAACAGCTAGTGAATGTTTTTCAAACTCAGAAAAGTCCCCTTCCCCTAAATAAGGTGTCCATAGAGTATTATTATCTATGGCTGTGCAACCATTTAACCCAAAATAGTGGCTTAAAGTAAGGATGATTTATTACTTCTCAGAAGTCTGTGTTTTGAATGGCTGCTAGTTTCTCTGATGATCTCACCTGAGGTGGCTCTTCACCTGTAGACATCTGGAGGCTTGGCAGGGCCTGCAGGATTTCAGACAGCCCTAGTCAATATCTGGAACATTGCTGCTGGTGATTGGTTGGCCTTTTATCCTTTCCACAAGGTCTCTCATCATTTAGACCTCTGGTCTACCCACTGTGAAGGAAGCATGCTAGTAGGGCAAAGGAGGGAGCTGGAGAATCTCTTGAGGCATAGAATTTAGTTTTCATGCAATACCACCTGCCATATCCTATTAGTCCAAACAAGTTGAAAGTTCAGCCAGATTCAAGGGATGGATAAGTAGACGCTATCTTTTTATGAAAGAAGTTACACAATATTGTGGCAATGTGTTTTAATCCAATCCACAGTCACTCTCTCTTTCTGTCAATCTCTTTTTTTTTTACTGCCATTTGCATATTAACACATAAACAATGCAGAATTTAGTCTAATGCAGGGGTTAGCCAACTTGTTTATAAAAATGTTTAGATATAAAATATTTCATATTTAAAAGAGACTGAAGTTCTTTGTGACTTTGACTCGACTCTTGTAGTATGAAAACATTCATTGTATTCCCTTTCCTGAAGTCCTACCAACACTATTTGGTAATTCAGAAGATGACCTTTTTGGAAATAGAGTAGTTACTGGTGCAATTAGTTAAAATGAGATCATGCTGGAATAGGGTGGGTTCCTAATTCAATAAAACTGGTGTTATTACCAGAAGATAGCCGTGTACAGACAGACATGAGAGAACACCAGGTAATGATAAAGGCAGCACTTCAAATTGCACAGCTGCAAACCAAGAAATGCCTGAGATTGCTAGAAAACTACCCATAGGTAGGAAAGGTCAAGAAAAGATTCCTCTAGAGTTGTCGGAGGCAGCATGGCCTTTCTGACACCTTGATTCAGACTTCTAGCCTCCAAAATTGTGAGAAAATAAATTTCTGTTGTGTCAAGCAACCTCGTTTATGGGACTTTTTTTGGCAGTGCTAGGAAATGAATATACCTGGTCTTGTGTGTAATGCTGTTGGACTGAAAATTTTATCTTTTTGTTTTTCTTGCTTCTTTTCTCTATTTTATTTCCTGGTTGCTTATAAATCCTAGGCAATACCCACCTTTTTAGAAACGGAGTGAGTCAAAAGCTTTTAATTTCTTTCCATGACATAAAAATTGACAGCCTAATACAGGCCTTTAAGAGTTCATGGTATCCACTATGCTCAGATGATTTCTATTAAGAGTTCATAAGTGGTGCTTAATAGAACATTCTGTCCTTCCTACCTAGCATTTGCATTTCAATAGAAAATTTTAATTTACTTATTTACTAATTTTTCTCAAATATTTAATGTTCAGCAGCAGTATTGTTTTTTCCTAAACCCATAACAAGATTTTTTTTCTCATACCTCGACACATAAAAATATAAGCCTGGCAGGCCTGAAGTCGCTATGAGAAACTGGAGCTTTACTTCTTATCTTTCTTCCTGTTGTGTTTTTTCATCTCATTGAGGACTAATTGAACAGAGTTAAAAAGAAAGAGTGAAAAGAAAAAAAAATAAATTTAATAATTAACTAGATGTCTTCTATATCCATCCTTTTCTCTAATGAGAAATGCTAATTTTAATAATGTCTGCCCATGTGCCAGGAGGCAGAATTGGAGGAGGTTGTCCAAGAGTGGGCATGTTTCTGGCAGCAGCATCACAGTGTGGTTGTAAGCCTAGTTCATTGTTTTAACTGCTGGCAATATGTTCCATTGGAATGTGCTCCATTGCTAAGCATTTCTTTAAAATGCAGACATGCTGTTTTTAATCAAGGTCTTAAAGGATGCCATACAGAGCCTTAAGCATAATGTGTTTTAGAATAAATAAATATATTCTACCTAACTATATTAAGACAAGTTCAGCCAGGTAAGCTAATACTAATGATATCACATATTTTATCTACAAAAAAGAGATTATTTCTGAAATACAAATGTATTTAATTATACAGTAGTCTTTATTTGCTCTTTGCAAGAAGGTAAAGGATGCAGGTAATTTAAAAGCAGCCTGGCCTCAGCCAGTTTGGCGCAGTGGAAAGAGCATCAGCCTGCAGACTGAAGGGTCCCGGGTTCGATTTTGGTCGAGGGCAGGCACATGCCTAGGTTGCGGGCTTCATCCCCAGTGTGGGGTGTGCAGGAGGCAGCTGATCAGTGATTCTCTCTCATCATTGGTGTTTCTATTTCTCTCTCCCTCTCCCTTCCTTTCTGAACTCAATTAAATATATATATATTTAAAGCAGCCTGATATTTTTAAAATCATTGTATATTTGCTTTTAGATGAAGGTCATACCTTTTTTCAGAGATCTTTAGTTTCCTTTAGTTATGAAATCAACCTGGGTATGGTTCCTTATGGTTCCTTTTTCTCACTCATTCATCTACCTTATTTGCATCCCACTGCCTAGCCTTCCTTCTCTACTGTTTTGTTTTGCACATTTATTTTCCACTTCTTATTGAGCAGGAGCTTGAAAGACCATGGAAAGCGTTGTTGATGTAAGATGCATGCAGACATACAGTCCATACAAACATCTATTCATGTCTTTTAAGGCACAGTAACTGACTGAAACCAACTCTTTTGTAAGCAGGATGATTGGGCAGGGGACAAGTGGAGAAGGAGGACGTAAATTAATTCCAGTTTACAGTGAAAACAAAACAAGTCAAATAGTCTGTAGATTGGATTTTATTAACATCATTCACCAAAACCGGTTTGGCTCAGTGGATAGAGCGACGGCCTGCGGACTGAAAAGTCCCAGGTTCGATTCTGGTCAAGGGCATGTACCTGGGTTGTGGGCACCGGTGGGGGATGTGCAGGAGGCAGCTGATAGATGTTTCTCTCTCATCGATGTTTCTGACTCTCTATCTCTCTCCCTTCCTCTCTGTGGAAACTCAATAAAATATATTTAAAACAACAACAACAACAAAACATCATTCTATGAATGTCTACTAAAAGTGCAAAAATGTTTTTATATTTGTTTAGATTTATGAAAGTCATGAAAATTCCTCTCTATTATAATAGTTTAATTGTTTTTATTTCTCTTTTTTAAAGAAAAATTCCACAATGTCTTGCAATAGCTGCTAGCTTGTTGCCCTCAAGATTGCAGGCATTCCCGGCTCTCCATCAAGTAAGCCCACCATTCCTTCAGGACTAACAATCCCAAAATGACGTGTGCTAGGTAATTGGAATAACAAACCAACTGTGTATTTCATAATGCTCCCCAAATTTTATTCTGTCCTTTCCACCATATTCCCTTGAATTTCCCCAAGGCAAACATTTATACTGTTCCAGCACCAGCGATATCTGAGTGAGAGATGTCTGCTCCAAATACATGGACTTTGAGAATCAGTACTGGACA
This sequence comes from Myotis davidii, assembly GCF_000327345.1. Taxonomy (NCBI): domain Eukaryota; kingdom Metazoa; phylum Chordata; class Mammalia; order Chiroptera; family Vespertilionidae; genus Myotis; species Myotis davidii. The sequence goes on along the minus strand of NW_006295391.1, from coordinate 4,127,470 downwards.
TATGCATTTCTTAAAATCCAGGACATGGGACCACAAAGACATGGTTCTTTCCTTTTTTGATTATTATACCTGTAGTATTGTTATTAAAGATAGAGGCTCTACATCTATTTTCAACTATTCTGTCATCTTCTTAAAATACCTCTACGTGATTTTCCTTTCCAACAATATTGCATATGAGATCTATTTTCTCTGTCTCTCTCAAATTAAAAAAATCACAGATGGTTATAAGCAGTTTTATTTGGAACTGAAGAATGCAACCTCATGGTATGGTAGGTATAATTTGGCCTCTTTTACTCCTATACTTTCAACATGTAAATATTTATGATCATTTGTTTATAAAATATTGACAGTGTATATTATTGTCATTCATAAATTTTATATCATCCTCTATTGTTTAATGCTAAATGAAATGGAAATACTATGTTTGCATTGTTAAGTCATCACAAAACATTTGTACACAGTCATAAACCCATTTTACTTGTATAACTTTACTTAGTATGAACACAATATACAATATTTATGTTTTAGATTTGTAAATAGCATTCTCTGGAACACACAAAAATTAAATTTAATTGAAATTGACTTTTTATTCATTCCTAAACGTAACATCTGTCCTCACATGTGTGCTATCTGATATTGACTTGGCTTCAATTCCTGTAGACCTGGTGAATGAGTGGTATCCAGTGTCCTGTCCTCAACAGCCCTGCTCCTCTCCTGTAGACTATGGCTTCTTTAATGGAGTAAATTTATGTCTTGCTCTGCAGTCTTCTAATTTTCCAAGCATATTGTCTTTTCCAAAGAACTCTGCCCATCTTCTCATGATGCGCCTGAAGTAGGACACAGCTCCAATTTTGCCATTTTTGCCTCCAGCAATATTTCAGGTTCTATTTGTTATATAAGACCCACTTGATTTTCTTTCTGGTGATTCTGGGTACCTGTAGAGCTCTCCTCCAAAACCTTATCTCAAATTATCTCAAATGAATCAATTAGTTTCTTATCAGACTTTTGCACTGTCCAACTTTTGCTTCAGTACATAGTAATTTGGATTACAAAAATGTAATTTCAGTCCCCTTTTGAATTTATAAATGAACCAAGGCGTGCAAAATCTTTAACAATGTCAGTAAGTTTAGTGTCTAGGTTAAAGTTGTGTATTCATTCTGTCATCATCTTTTTTTTTTTATGTTCCAATGCAGTCCTGCTTTGGCACTTCCTTCACTTTCATCAGAAGTGATTTCAGAGCATTGTTATTTCTGTTAGTAAGAGGGTGTCATCTGCAAATCTTAATTATTGACATTTTTCCACAAATTTCTACTCCTCTTTCCTCTGAGTTTAACCCAGTTTTTCATGTGATTAATTCCATCTCTGCAAGTAATATGGCTCTTTGATGCTATAAATGCATGAAATAGATTAAAGAAAACTAATTGAATTTTTAAAAACCACTTGCAAGACTCAGCTCAGGTATTTTTTTATATCATATTAATAGGCAATTTTTGAGCTAGAAATGGAATCAGGATGAGACACAGTAATAACAGCCTTAGAGATATAAAGGATACATACTATTTTAAAGGAAGTAAAAAAAAAATCTCAAAACACAGTTAATTAGAATGTATACAAATCTTATCAAAGTAATACTAAAAGCTTTCAAAGTAAAAATATTCACCCCTGGAACTCTAGAAATGGGAGCACGCAGAAATGAATGCTTTACATGTATTATTGTAATGTTATCCTTCAGAAGTTGTACTGGCAATTATTCTTTTATTTCTCAAAGTCCCCTTAGTGACTTCCTTACTACAAATATGAAAACTTGATATCCTAAACAACTATCTTATTGAAAATAACCACCAAAGCTGATTCTTTAAAAATAAAACAATTCTAAATCCTCAAAAATGAGTCCTCTTGAGCTATAAAATGAAGAGGAAGCAAGATGGATCCATATATGGTTTTGCATTTATGGGCCTCTGAAATTGGATAACCTTGAAACTAAGTTTCAGTGGATATGCAAGGCTGTAAAGACCATAAGGAAATTGTTACACTGAAAGTTCCTGATTCGTTATTTTAGCCATTGTTTCTTCCAGCTTCATTTTCTACTATAGCCAATTCTTCCAGGCTGCAGTGCTTTGTACTCTCTGTCTTCTTTAGCATTTTTCCCAAACATACTTCAGGTAGCCATAAAAAAATGCATGCATGAACTCTTATAAAGGATTATGGTATATTTCATATATTACATTGTTATAGTTTATTATATATATACTAGAGGCCCAGTGCATGAATCCATAAACCTTGAAAGGAATTGTTGGCTGCAGGGCTGTGGTAGGCACAGGGGCAGGTCTCAACCTATCCTCCATGCTCCTGCATGTTCCTCCCACCATGGCCTCCAGTCCCCTGAGTCTTGTCTACCAGCAACGCTGATCCTGCCAACGCTGCTCCAACACACTGATGGTGCCAGCTCTGATCACAACTGCTGATGGCACAGAGGGATTGGGGCCAGCACCAGCAGCGGGTGCAAGTGGTGGCTGCTGCCCTGATCACCCCTCAGGAGCAGGAGGAGGTGGAGAAGCCCTCAGGGGTGATCGGGGTTGGCAGCTGCCACTCACACCTGCTGACGGCGCTGAGCAATCGGGGCCAGCGCCAGGCGCAGGCAGTGGGTGCAAGCACCCAGTAGGACCATGGCATGCGGGAGCAAAGAATTTTCAGTAACCACCAGAGGCTCACCCTGATGACTGTGACTGGCACCTTGCCTTGGTCTGGTGTCCCTGCTCACCTGCTCCACCATCCCGCCGCGGCCGATGCCCACCATGTTGTGCACACATCCCTTGGTGGTCAGTGCACATCATAGGAACCAGTTGTTCAGTTGTTCCGGTTATTCCACCATTCTGTCTATTTGCATATTAGCCTTTTATCATATAGGACTAGAGACCTGGTTCATTAAATTCATGCATGGGGTTGTGTCCCTCAGCCCAGCCTGCACCCTCTCCAATCTCGGACATCCTTCTCACAATCAGGACTGCTGGCTCCTAACTCCACCTGCCTGCCTGCCTGCCTGATCACCCCTAACTGCACCCCTGCCAGACTGATAACCCCTAACCACCTCTGCCTGTTGGCCTGATCACCTCTAACTGCACCCTGCTGGCCTGGTCACCCCCAACTGACCTCTGGCCAGCCTGATTGCTCCTAACTGCCCCCTGCCAGCCTGGTTGCCCCTCACTGCCCCCCCACCAACCTGGTTGCCCCCAACTGCCCCCCCTGCTGGCCTGGTCATCCCTTATTGCCCCCCCCCGCCAGCCAGGTCACCCGCACTACCCCCCTGCCGGCCTGGTTGCCTTACACAGCCTGCTGTACAGTTGTTTGGTCACCCCTCACTAGCCTCCCTGCTGGCCTCGTCACCCCACGCAGCCTGCTGTTCAGTTGTCTATCTAGTTGTTTCAGTCATGACGGCCCCTAGCTTTTTTATATAATAGGATTATACAATCATGTAACATCTAATCTAATAATGGACAAATATGGTAATTGACCATACCTCCGCTATGCTTCCCATTGGCTAATCAGCAGGATATGCAAATTAACCCAACCAACATGGTGGCCGGCAGCCACTCAGCTGAAGCGAGCAGGAGGCTTGCTTGCTCCACTGATGGAGGAAGCCAAGATTCCTTCCTGCTGCAGCCGGGCTCTGAGCTCCACTCTAAGCAGCAAAGTTGCAATTATAGAAGCTAAAAAAACCCCACATACCTGCTTTCAGCAGGCCCTTGCCTCGGAGCTGGAGCGGCAACAAAGTTTCAATTATACAAGGTAAATAAATCCCAGAATAAAAAAAAAAGAAAAAAAAGGAGAGTCTGGGAGTTTTGGTCGCCAGCTTGGCCAGCCTGAAAACAGCCCTCAGCCCTCATCCAGACTGGCCGGGAACCCCATTGGATCCCCCACCCTAAAGGGGGTGCAGGCAGCCTGAAAATAGCCATCAGCCCCTCACCCAGGCTGGCCAGGCACCCCAGTGGGCACCCCCACTCTGAAGGGGGTGTGACCACCTGCAAACAGCCATCAGCCCCTCACCCAGGCTGGCCAGGCACCCAAGCGGGACCCTGCCCTGATCTGGGACACCTTTCAGGGCCATCCAGCCGGCCCCCACCAGTGCACCAGGCCTCTATCCTATATAGTAAAAGGGTAATATGCAGACTGACCCTAACAGCAGAAGGACTGGGAATGACTGGTCCCTATGACAAACACTGACCACCAGAGGGCAGATGCTCAATGCAGGAGCTGCCCCCTGGTGGTCAGTGCGCTCCCACAGGGGGAGTTCTGCTCAGCCACAAGCCAGGCTGATGGCTTCCAGTACAGAGGTGGTGGTGGGAGCCTCTCCCACCTCCTCAGCAGCTCTAAGGATGTCTGACTGCAGCTTAGGTCTGCTCCCTGCTGGCAAGTGGACATCCCCCAAGGGCTGTCAGGCTACCAGAGGGATATCTGATTGCCAGCTTAGGCCCAATCTCCAGCAGGTGGTCATCCCCCAAGGGGTCACAGACTGCGAGAGGGCACAGGACGGGCTGAGGGACACCACCCCCCCTGCTGAGTGCACAAATTCTTGTGCACCGGGCCTCTAGTATTATATATTATGTTACATGATTGCATATTACAAATTACATAACACATAATATTTTACATATGTATATATACACATAATATATTAAATGTACACATATATGGGTATATGTGCAATATAAGTATTTATATGTTACATCTTCTATGTTCTATATTGTGTATATGTATTATGTATCATATGTTATATATATTTCTAGACTTTTTTTTTAGATAAATAAGGTTTTAATAAGAGCTGTCATGCCCTGCCCGGGTGGTACAGTTGGTTGGAGATTGGTCCACTGCATCTAAATGTTGCAGGTTCAATTCCTGGTCAGGGCACATACCTACTTTGTGGATTAGGTCTCTGGTTGGGGGGCATAATGAAGGCAACCAATTGATGTTTCTCACATCAATGTCTCTCTCTCTCTCTAGTTCTCTCTCACTCTTTCTCCCTTCCTCCCTCTCTCTAAAAAAACATCAATGAGAAACATATACTTGGGTAAGGATTTAAAAAATAGATAAAAGAACTATCATATGACATAAATAAGGTATGTATGCAAATTCAATGAGCTGGTATCTCATCTCAATTATTACAGTGGTTATCAACTTATAATTATCATCTCTCTCATTCTTTGTCTTTACTATTCATAAAAGATTTGTGATTGCTTGTAATATTATGTACAAAATATTTTTCTTCTTATATCTGCAGAGCACCTCCTGTACATATTTTATTAAAACTATCATTTTTTTCTCATTAATCCCCAACTATATTATTGAATAAAATATTTTAAATAAAAAGGACCTGTCTTTGACTTACAGAACTATACTTTTTTTACGTTTAAAAAGTGTGATCTGAATAATCCTTGTGATCTTGCCATATTAAAAATTTATTTCTCCATTTGAGAGCTCCACTGACTGAAATGTGTGAATATATGATCTCTCTCTAATTCTCTAATTTTTCCCTCTTCCTTTTACTCTATGTAGTCAAATTTCTTCTTCTCCTTCTTCCTCTTCTTCTTCTTCTCCTTCTCCTTCTCCTTCTCCTTCTCCTCCTCCTCCTCCTCCTATCTTCATCTTTCTTAACTCATCAATGTGTCTTCTGTTAACATTTAATATCAAATTAAATTTACTTTTCCAGTCCCCTCCCCACA